>NW_020837948.1:49576204-49832599 GCF_003676395.1 Aethalodelphis obliquidens | reverse complement strand
ATATATATATATATATATATATATATATATATATATATATATATATACACACACACACACACATACACAGAAACACACACACACACACACACACACACACATATATGGCTTTACAACTTTTTATATCTTAAATAATGCAAACTTCATTGGCTTCCCACAGCCTAATAAACTGGTTCCAAATTTTAGACATGTGAGAACTACCTGTCAAAACCAGATTTTAATCTGTTCTACTGTGTGAGTATCCCAGAATTTGTATGACATATTTCAAATAAAATGGATGGATTGCAAGTCCACAAGCAAAGTGTGTGATGTTTTTCCTCTATTTTTGTTTCAACACAATATGAATTTCCTTCCTTTTTTGTGAATGTTAAATTCTTCTATGCCTTTGAAGATATAGCTTGTCTTTCAGTACATCTACCCCTTGACATTAGGGGAGCCTACAACATCAAAGTAAAGTAAATTCTGACAGTATAAGAAAACGACACTTAAAATAAAGGGATAGATAATTAGAAAGTAGTTATTGGAAATTACAAATACTATTGCCAAAATGAGAAATTGAATACAGAGGATAGCTGATAAAGTCAATAATATCTTCCTGAATATCAAGCAAAATGGCAGAAAATATGAGAGAGTGTAAGAGACAGTACAATCCTGGAGTTACAAAATATGGTTAAAAACGATTCCATTATGTAAGAGCAGAGAAAACAAAAGACAGTATTTATTTTAAAAAATAATAAAAATGCACAGAGTTAAAGAAAGAAGGTCATCAGAGTTTAGTAGAGCTCACCTAGTTCCTGTAGGAGAAAAAAGATGAAGTTCAAGATACCTTTATGAGAGTTCCGGCAGAGAGCGCGGTGAGAAGCGGATCGCGGCCTTCTAGCCCGGGGCCCTCCAGGCCCTCCGGCCTCTGGTCGGCAGGTGAACTGGGGGGCCCCCGGGACAAGCTCAGGCTGTGTCTTACCGAGCCCCAGAGCCCTCGCCGCAGCCGCCCACTGGCAGGGCCCGAGCCTGGAAGCAGCAACGAACTGCTCCCCCACCCCCACCTCCGCGACCTAATGGCGGCGGCCCCTCGGAGCCCAGATCCCGCCCACCGCCGGGTCTCTTGACCCCACGCTGCAGGGGTTAGGCGAAGCCTCCGGCAGGCCACCGAGGACGTGGCGCCTTTGGGCGTCGGGCGTGGCAGGGCGAGAAGAATGGCGGCCACTGGAACGCTGCAGAGGGCCATTAGAGCCTCGAGGGCCTGGGAAGGGGGGGTCTACGTGGACGCCAGCTCAGCCACCCTTAGGCCTTGGAGCCCGCGCGGATCCGGGACCTGAGGTGACCTCTCTGCCCCACTTGGACGAGACCTCACCTCGTCCGGACAACGACGGACAAAGGCCTTAACGGGCCCGGAAGGTGAGCGGAGCCCCGGTCGACGACGGGTGGAACGTTAGCGGGTCATCGGGCGGTTGGTCGTCGTTCTACCAAGACCTCGATGTCGGAAGATAGAAATGGTAGAATAACGTACCACATGCGGCCAATAGGAAGTGCCCGCCACCCTTTGGGAAGATTTATTGGCCGTTTATAGAAGGCCTGTGTATATAATACGAAAAAGCTGCTCTCAACTTTCCCCCCAACCTTTCGAAAGAAGACTTTTCGCTACATATAGGCCTTCTAGATGTGAAGAGGTTGCTGACGTCTGATAGAGTTAAAGTCACATGTCTTGTAAATGCCTATTTGTTTCTTTAAAAAAACCGTAGAAAAGAAACGTCTTCTGGAAATGACTTTTCGAAATGGAGTTGTTTGACCACCTCTAGAGGCGACATCAGGAGCCACAGAGGTCCACGTTTGTTCAGTGGGTTAGAGGACATGGAATGGAAGACGTTGAGGAGGAAGAAAAGAAGGTTCTGTGCCAGACTGGTCACAGAAGACATTTGCATATTAGAACCATTGTTTTGTGTGTGCATTTTACTCCTTACTACTGTATGTGTAGTTGACAATAAGTACTTTTTTGATATATCTAGTCTTTCTAGATCTTCTAAAGTGCCTGATATTTGTTCAGAGTAGAGGTAGTAAAAAAACATTTTGTAAATACCTTTTTGTTAAAATTCGTATGAAATGTTGTGGGGGGGGAGGGGTGGCCAAACCACCTTTTTGAACAGTACGCAGTATGCACTGTTTGTTTGTGCACTGGTTCAAGGTCGCGGGGAGGAGAAGGAAGTGCAAAGAGCTCTGTGCC
This sequence comes from Aethalodelphis obliquidens, assembly GCF_003676395.1. Classification (NCBI taxonomy): domain Eukaryota; kingdom Metazoa; phylum Chordata; class Mammalia; order Artiodactyla; family Delphinidae; genus Aethalodelphis; species Aethalodelphis obliquidens. The sequence continues at coordinate 49,830,381 of NW_020837948.1, read as the reverse complement.
AGTGTGTTTATAGTGAGGCAAGATTAACCATTGTCTTTTTTATGTTCCCGCATTTTGTTTCACTTTGCTGTGTATATAGTGTATATAATGGACAAATGAGTCCTAATTTACAACATCTAGTCTTTCTAGATGTTAAAGAGGTTGCCAGTGTATGACAAAAATAGAGTTAGTAAATAATACATTTTGTACATTTTGTGTTAAAATTTCTAGGAAAGATTGTCTTCTGAAAATTTGAGCGTGATAGCCCTCTGGGTTGGTGGAGGGGAGAGAGAGAGAAGGGGGTTGGTCTTAGAATGGCTAGAATGCTGGTATTTTGAAGACAGTTTCAGATTATAACTGTTACATGTCTGCAGTTCATTCAGTACTGCTCTGTATATAGTGGACAAATTAAGTCCTTATTTGAAACATCTAGTCCATCTAGATGTTTAGAAGTGCCCAACGTATGTTAAATGTAGATGTAGTAAAATATCACTTTGTAAATAACTTTTTGCTAAAATTCACAGGAAGTACTGTCTTTGGGAATGTTAAATGTTAAACCACCTCTCTGAGCAGTATACTATTGCCTATACTTGTTCAGTGGTTTGGAGGAGGGAGGGAAAGAATTGCAAAAGGTAATATGCTAGTGTGTTCATACCTGGACATTTTCAGACAAAACCATTTTTTGTATGTTCATTTTGTTTTGCTGTGTATATAGTGTATATAATGGACAAATTGAGTCCTAGTTTTGCAACATCTAGTCTCTAGACGTTAAAGGGGTTGCCAGTGTATGACAAAGTAGTAAAATTAGCACATTTTGTATACTTTATTGAAATTCATAGGAAAGCTTGTCCTCTGTAAATGACTTTTGGATATGAATTTGTTCAACCACCTCTAAGCATTACATATGCATGTACTTGTCCACTGGATTGGTGGTGGAGAGAAGGAAGTGAGGGAGGAAATGGTTCAGGCCAAAATGGTCATATTTAGAAGATACCTCAGATTATAACCATTGTTACATGTGTGCAATTTTATTTAACAGTGCTGTGTACATAGTGGACAAGTAAGTTCTTATATGAAATATCTATTCTTTCTAGATGTTTAGAAGTGCTTGATGTATTTAAAAGTAGTTTTAGTAGAATAATGCTTCTTGTAAATAGCTTTTAAAAACTGGGGAAATACTGTCTTTAGAAATGGAATTGTTAAACCTCCTCTCTGAACAGTATACTCTGTGCTTGTTCATTGGATTTAGGGAGGTGGGAGGGAAGATTGCAAAAGATGTTTTGCTAGCAGGTACTAGAACATTTCAACTTATCCATTGCTCTATATGTTACATGCATTTTGTTTAACTTTACTGTATATATTTTGTATATACTGGACCAATGGGTCCCCATTTTATAATATCTAGTCTCTAGATATTAAAGAGGTTGCCAATGTATGACAAAAGTAGAGTTAGTAAACTAACACATTTTGTACACTTTGTGTTAAAATTCATTGAAAAGCCGTCTTCTGAAAAGGGCCTTTGGAAGTGAAATTGTAAATCACATCTAAGTGACACCTGTGCCTGACACCTGTGCCTGTACTTGCCCAATGTTGGATGGATGGCAGAAAGGAGGTACTGGGAGAAATGAAGTGTTCTAGATTAGAATGTCCCTATGTAGAAGACACTTTCAGATCTAACCATTGTTACATGTGTGTAGTTTATTCAACACTACTGTGTATATAGTGGACAAACTTTAGTCCTTATTTGAAACATCTAGTCTTTCTAGATGTTTAGAAGTGCACAAAGTATGTTAAAAGTAGAGGTAGTGAAGTAACATATTTTGTAGATATATCCTTTTGTTAAAATTCATATGAAATACTGTCTTTTAGAAATGGAGTGATCAAAATGATCAAACCACCTCTCTGAGCAGTACACATTATTTTATTTGTGCTGGTTCAGGGAGAAAGAAGAAAGTGTAAAGGGCTTTATACCAAGACTAACCATTGTCTGGTGTGTCTCTGCATTTTGTTTTACTTGGCTGTGTACATAGTGTACATAAAGGACAGAGGGTCCAAATTTACAACATCTAGTCTTCCTAGATGTTAAAGAGGTTGCCAGTGTATGACAAAAATAGCCGATAAATACATTGTGTACACTTTGTGTTAAAATTCATAGGAAAGACTTCTGAAAACAACTGGAGGAAGTAAAATTGTTAAAATCCCCTCTAAGCATTACAGATGCTTATTCTTGTCCACCGGGTTGATAGAGATGAGAAGGGGAAGCTTCTAGGCCAGAGTGTTCCTGTTTAGGAGACACTTTGTGACTATAGCCTTTGTGTGCAGTTTCTTCAGTGCTACTACGTGTATACATAGTGGACAAACTTAAATCTGTATTTGAAACATCTAATCTTTCTAGATGTGTAAAAGTACACAACATATGTTGAAAATAGAGAGTTAAAAGTAACACCTTTTAAAGTATTTTTTTTCTGTTAATTCATAGGAATGGTTGTATTGGGGGAGTGGAAATTGTTAAACTTGAGTCTTGGAGCGTAAGCTGACTATTCACTGGGTGGTGGGGAGGCGGGGAGCAGACAGGGAAGGAAGTACAGAGAAGGGATCTGTGCCCATGAGTCTTTAGACAAGTTCAGATTGTCTAACCATTGTTCTATTTGTGTGTTTTAGTTAATATTGCTGTGTATTAAAGAATAAGCAAGTCCTAATGCCCAAAGTATATTAAAAGTAGAGGTAGTAAAATAACCCCTTAATAAATGCCCTTTTGTTGGTTTTTAGGAAGGGCTGTGTCTTCTGGGAGCGTCTATGTTAATCCACCTCTTGGAGCTAGATATAGTCCTGTACTTAGTTGCTGATATGCTGGAGGATGGGTGAGAGGAAGGGTGAAGGGAAGGGCTCTTAGCTAATATCTCCATATCTAGAAGACAGTTTTAGGTTATAACCATAGGTCTAAATGTGCATTTTTGTAAAGTACCAATGCTTACTATGGACAAGGTTCATTCATTATTTTGCAACATCTAGGCTTTTTAGGAGTCCTGAGGTGACAATGTATGATAAAAAGTAGAGCTAGTGAATTAACCAATTTGTAAATATCTTTGTTATAATTGGTAAAAAAGTAGCATCTTGGACATGGAATTGTTAAACCATCTGAGAAATGTACACCAGGACTTGTTCATTAGGTTGGCAGCAGAGGGGCAGAAGGAAGTATAAAAGGGAGGGAAGTATGTGGATGTATTCCTTTTTATATTTTGATGATAACCATTGATGTGTGTGCATCTCTTAGCTGTACTATAAGAATACATTGTTAAGTAATTCAGTGGAAATATACCTCCTTGCTAATACTTTAATAATTTAGATCAGATAATGAATCCTCTTAAAAGCATTATACTTTGGGTACTCTGTTGCTTTATGTCTCATTTTTAATTGAACGTTAAGGGAATGTAGTATTTTAATCATAACTCTGCCAATATCTTTATCTAGAGGCCTGTTGCCATTTTTGTCTTTTCTGAAGTTTTTGTCGCCGAGAAAGGATTACATTTTTTTCCTTCCAGATTGAGTTGGTGTAGTGTATTTTTGGTTATCAAAATACTCATAGCTTTGGGACTTTGAAATGGTAAATATTCATGATGTGTGAAAAAGCATGATACATAACTGTATGATCTTAATTACATAAAAATGAATGCTTAGTTGTGTTTAAATACACAAACGAGACCTAGAAGGACACATCAAATGGTAAATTGCTTGTGATGATAAATGACTGTTTTTTGCTTCTTGTGTTCTTTGGTTTCCTATTATGCACATGTTAACTTTTAAGAAATAAATGTTATTTTGAAAACCTTAAAAAAAAAAAAAAAAAAAAAGATACCTTTCTGAAATTTCAAAGTGCCAAGAATAAAAGAAAACAGATTTTAAAAATTTCCAATGACTAGGAAGAAAAGTTCATCAAGAAAGTAATGAGTATTAGATTAGCAATGTACTCATCATTACACTGATCATAAAGGCAAAAGAACAATGTTTTCAAATTATAAAAAATAAAAATCAAAATAAAAAGAATTTAGAATTCTCTACCCATAATCAAACATAAGGAAAAAATGAAAATATTTTCAGATACATGGAATGTGATAGTATCTGGAAGAATTCATTTGTGCATTTTACTTTTCTACACTTCCTAGGAAGTGATCTTTCTCCTACTAAACCAGAGACATTCAGATTGTCTCAGTAAAAACTGTGATTGTATTGCAGAAATGCAAATTTTTGCCAATATGATAGATATGGTATCTCAAGGCTGTTTTAATTAACATCTCTTTTATTACTATATGATCGAGTATATCTTCTTTTACTTGAATTCATTTTGAGTACCTTATTTTTCTGTTAAGTATTTTGTTGTTTTGTTTTCTATTTTGACTTCTCCAAACTCTAGTTATACTCTAGATTTTAATTCTGTTTGTAGGTTTGGATATAGATAGTCCTCTCTATTAACAATGATTCCTAAATGTTGACGATAAAAATCTATTGCTTTTGCCTTATTTTTTCTTCTTAAGATTTTATCTAACAATTCCTTCCTATTCTATGATCACAAAGACATACCTCTATTTTTTTCTATTAATTACAACACTACTATTATAACCTCTAAATCTCTTCCACATGGACTCCTTTGTATACTATATTGATTAGGTATCCAACTATAACTGTATCTGTATACCAAGCCATTTTTTCCATTATTATCAAACAATCAGGCTTTTTATGTGGTGCCACATTTACCTTTTTTCATATATGAAACTTTAGTTTATTGCTACGCTTTTTAATTAACATGGTCTTGAGTTATGCCTAAATATTTCGTAAGTTGAATCTTTTTGTACCAAATACAGTCTTTCCTGTAGTTTTACAAATTTCATTACCAATTCATGTATTTTCAAAATTAATTTTAGAATCTGTCAAATTCCTCAAAGAATACTAGTAGAAGTTAATTGAATTCCATTAATTTATGGTTTAATTTGAAGACTCATAATGTTACATTACTTCTGTTGGTTAATATGTTATATATTTTCATTAATTTATGTATTATTTTACATGTAATGCAAATTTGATGGTCTTATTTTGGGTAATATTCATCAGTTTACAGGTCCATTAAACAAGAAGTATATGATTCCATATACCTTGCAAATATAAGGTACACCTTTTTCTATTGATGCCTCAACTAGATGAATGTAACTGACAATTTCTGTCAAGATACTAGAGCACAGAAAAATCTGGTTAATCAGCAGCATTTTTAGACTTCTTCAATTCCAGAGAAATCTATTCACATCTGGGTGTGTTTCACATTACATAGACCCATAAAGTGATCTGTTGACAGAATTAATGAGCAAAAGAAGGTAGCTTCAGGAATGTAATTATTTATTAGTTTGATAATAGTTTTGTCAAATCGTTCCAAACATATCCTAATGATTAGTGAAAAATCAGTTGTACAAAATATAAGCATTTTCTTTTCTATAGTGCAATTTTTACAATAAATAATGTCTAGTTCCAGCAAATCTATGTTAATGTTGAATTTGGAAATAAGGATTAGGGCATTTATTTTGCCTTTTGCTAGAATAATTATATCACCTGTCTTTATTTTGTATAACAAATTGATATAATGATTGTCTCACTGTGATAAAATCTCATGATTATCTCAGTGATAATCACTGACAAAAAAATTACTAAATGAAAAATCTAGCTGTTGCCTTGCAGACTTATAGAACAGTTACAATCCAAACAACATAAAACAATTACTCTTTCTGTTACTGCATTAACTTATACAGGCACAATATTATTATTCATTTTCTGAGATAAATTAACTATGACTGCATGTTAATAAAATTTAATTTTAAAATTACTAGGAACAGGAATCTAAAATATGTTTTGAATTCCCTCTGAGGGCACCTCTCACTACAGTAGATAACTTGGAATCACAGAGCACGAGATTAATACGTTTTCATCTTTTAGACTGCAATTAGGTAACTGAGATGGCTGTAACGGTGTCATTTTATCAGCTAATAATTTCTTTGATCATGTATATTTTTCCACATTGGCTCCATAGGGTCTTTTGGTCTTTGTTTTTTTTTCTTTGTTTTCTTTCTTTTTTTGGTAATGCTATATCTGTACAATCATGTTTCCTTTAATTCTTGCTCATGTTTAAAGTGGACAGCGCAGTGCAAACCATTCATTTACTTTTATATGATGCTTGGCTTTCTTTGCACCTTATCCAATACTTGTTTGTCTCCATACCTAAGCTGTAATTTGAAAGAAAGTTGTGTATTTGAGCCTTTTTCTGTAACATACCGAAGAGGGTAAAACTGGGTAAAAACAGCTTTTGTGAAGGAACTTAGTTTCGCTTTCTTTTCTGAGGCCTTACTGAATGTTCTGTTCAAGGATTGGCTCTTTGGGTTGGGAGTTTGAATCATATTCACATCTGATGATTCACTTTGGACGCAGCTCATTCCCTGATTCTTATGTGAAGCATTGTAGACTCTATTTTTATCAGAGTGAGTTATCACTACTTGTCTAATGTCCCTGGTTTCACATATCTTTTCCTCAAAGCCATTTGGCTTCCCTCAAATGAAAATAAAAAAAATTTTCCTTAGCTCTCTACCCTCAAATTTTGGAGCGATTAATGAGAATTTTCAAGACACTGTCCATTCACATTGCATTTAGTTGCCACGTCTCCTCAGTCTTCTCCTATTGTGAGAGCTCCTCAATTATTCCTTGTCTTTTATGACCTTGATAATTTATGAGTACTGGACAGTTATTTTTAATATTTTCTATATAGGTTTGTTTGGCATTTTACATTATTAGAATGAGGTTTTGCATTTTGGGGAAAATATCACAGAGGTGATATGCCCTCACTACATAATATCAGGAGGTACATGATACTATCATAACTTATTGCTGGTAACGTAAATCTTGATCACTTGACTGAAGTGGTATCTATCAGGATTCTCCAAGGCAAAATTTCTATGTTTTTCCTTTTGTAATTATTAAATATTGGGGGAGAGATACTTTGAAACTATAGAAATATCTTGTTTCTGCTTAAACTTTTATCCACTAATTTTAATATCCATCAGCAGATCCTGTCTGTGGCAATTATTACTCTTATATTTTAATAATGATTTTTCTAGTTCCTTATTGCTTCTACATTACTAATTAGAATGCTTCTGTAAGGAAGTGTTGTTCTTCCTCATTTAATATTTATTTGCAGCAATATGGACACATGGATATTTATTATGTTATAGTCCAATACTACTGCTATGTATATTTTTTAATTTTATGGCCATTGAGAAGTCTTTCAGGTTGTCTATATAATGTTCTTTTTTTTGTTGTTTTTTTTTGCAGTATGTGGGCCTCTCACTGCTGTGGCCTCTCCCATTGCGGAGCACAGGCTCCGGACGCACAGGCTCAGCGGCCATGGCTCACGGGTCCAGCCGCTCCGCGGCACGTGGGATCCTCCCGGACCGGCGCACGAACCCTCGTCCCCCGCATCGGCAGGCTGACTCTCAACCACTGCGCCAACAGGGAAGCCCCTACGATGTTCTTTTAATAAGTTCCCACATTTCCCTTCTCTCCTTCCTTCCTCCCTCCCTCCCTCCCTTCCTTCCTCCCCCCTCCCTCCTTCCCTCCCTCCCTTCTTCTCTCTTTCCCTGCCTCCTCCTTTCTTATATAGCAATTCCTTACTTTATGGAATCCAAAGGATGGTTCAGGTTTATCTTGTATTTCCCCTATACCAGCCCTGGAATGACTGTTCTTCAAGGCGCCCTGGTTCCTTTCATTAGAAAATGGTATTTAGAAACAATTATCTGGGTGCTACGTGGTGTCATTGCTTCAAACTCCTATGAATGAATAAAGCTAGGGAATGTATGAGTGTATACTAACCATGCACAAACACACAATTATATTTCTATCGATTTTCCCTAAATATATATTTTAAATGAGTCCATAAAAATTACTCTGACTCTAATTCAGGAGCAGTGAGCTCAATCTAGCTTTCTCCATTTCATTATTTGTTAATTTCATTTTCTTACAATGAGAAATGTAATTTTCATTTTCTATAATATATTACTTATTTGTTCAATCTTAAGATACAAACTATAGTTTCAGGACACAGAAGCCATACCTTTGTGAGGAAAAAATAATTTTCAACTAGAGTAAACTGTTTGCATAAATTTCTTTTTGTCTTTAGTCATATTGCATCCAGTCAAAACACAGTTTTCCCATGTTTCTTAGGTCAGCTCCTTTCTTTCCATCTCCTTCAATGTGGTTATTTAGCTCATGTATAATACAGTTAGATTCACTTGTCCAGTCCTTGTATTAAATATTAGTCAGCTTGGGCTGCCATAACAAAATGCCACATACTGGGCAGCTTAAACAACAGAAATTTATTTTCTAACAGTTCTAGAGACTAAAAAGTCCAAGAACAAGGTGCTAGTCAATTCAGTTTCTGGTGAGAGCTTTATTCCTGGCTCACAGATGGCACCCTTCTTCCTGTGTCCTCACATGGTGATGAGAAAGAGAGCTCTCCAGTGTCTCTTCTGATAAGGACACTAATCCTATCAGATTAGGGCCCTACTCTTATAACCTATTTGACATTAATTGCTTCCATACTCCAATTACACTCACACTGGGGCTTCAACATAGGAAATTTGGGGGCATACAATTCAGTCCATAGCAATCCTAATATCCCCCAACATACTAGTTGATATTTTAAAGACATTTCATACAACAAAATTCACATTTTGTGCTGTATAGTTCTGTGGATTGGAGCAAACACATAGAGTCTTGTATCTGCCACACTACTTACAAAGAGAATAATTCCCACAAAAAAATCCCCCCATGCTACCCACCTCTTCCCTACCAACCAACTCTTGGCAACCACTGACCTATTTTCCTTCCTATAGTTTTACCAGTTTCCAGAGTGTCATGTCAATAGAATCATACAGTATTTAGCCTTTTATGTTTGGCTACTATAACTTAGCAACATGAATATTGTATATCTCCAATTTTTAAAAATTTATGTCAGTAACTTATAATTTCAGATATACCAGATCCTACACATATTTTGTTAGATTTTTACCCAAGTATTTCATCTTTTTTCTAGTGTCATTATAATGTTTTTTCCATTGTGAATTTCACTTGTTTTTTACAAGTACATAGGAATAGAGTTGATTTTTCTATGTCTGTATCGGGTCTTGCTCAACTAATTAATTAGAGAGGTTTCTTTGTGAATTCTTTTTACATAAAAAATATTTTACCTAGAAAATTATAACATGAAAACAGATCAATTTATTTCTTCCTTTCTGATCTGTATGCATTTTATTTATTTTTCTTGACTTAATGCACTGGCTTGTATTTCGAATACAATGTCACATAGTAGAGGTGAGAGGACATTTTTACCTTGCTCTGAATCTCAGGAAAAATTCACTCAGTCTTTCTTCATTAAGTTTGATATTAGCTATAAGTTTGTTTTGATAAGATTATAATCTTATCTTGATAATCTTATAAGATTAAGAAAGTTCCCTTTTATATCTACTTAACCGAAAGCTTTTATGATGAATATTTTCAAATTCTATCAAATGGTATTTCTGCATCTTTTAAGATTATCATATGCTTTTTCTCCCTAAGTCTTTAAATATGATGAATGACACAGATTATTGAGTGTTGAATGAGCCTTGTTTCTCTGAGGATACACTCCACTTGGCTGGATATTTTTATTTTTATATATTGCCAGATTAAATTTGCTAGAATTCTCTTAAAGATATTTGTTTCTATATTCATGGGGACATTAAGGGTTGCTCAGTTCTTTTCTTGCAATATATTTGTCTTGTTTAGGTATTAGAGTTAGGTTAAGCTTATATAATGTGTTGGAAAATGATTCCTTTTCCTTAATTTTCTGTAAGAAATTATGCAGATTTAATATTATTTTTATTCTTAAATATTTGGTAGAACTCAACACAATCAGTCCCCATCTGGGCTTGGAGATTTATTTTTAGAATAGTTTTAACTGCAAATTAAGTTTCTTTATTTGATATAAGACCATTCCTATATCCTATATTTTTTATTTTTTCTTAAGTGATTTTTGGAAATATGTACCTTACAAGGAATCAGTCTCTTTCACCTCCATTGTTCAACTGATGGACCCAATCTTTCTTATTCTCTTTTAAATGTATGTAATATATGTAGTATTATCCCTTCTCATGCTCAATATTGGTAATTTCTGTCTCCTCTATTTCTTGCTAGGTTAGTTTATTTAAAGGTTATCAACTTGACTGATATCTTCAAAAGACCAGATTTTAGATTTATTTTCTTTATTAGTTTGTAGTTTTAATTATTCTCTGCTTTATGTTTATTACATTCTTTATGTATACATATATTTTAAAATTTCTTGTAGTTTATTTGTTGGCAATAAATCCTTAAATTTTTGTTTGTCTGAGACAGGCTTTATTTAACCTTCATTTTGGAAAGATATTTTCAATGCATGTAATTCTTGCTTTTTCTTTTGCATTCATCACTTTAGAGATGTCACTCCATTAGTTTCTGCTTTATGTGGTATGAACAAGAAGTCACCTGTAATTCTTATCTTTGTTCATCAGAATTTAGTGTTTCTACAGTATGGTACTAGCACAAAAACAGAAATACAGATCGGTGGAACAGGATAACAGGATCCAGAGATAAACCCACACGCCTGTGGTTACCTGATCTATGACAAAAGAAACAAGAATATATAGGGGAGAAAAGACAGTCTCTTCAATAAGTGCTGCTGAGAAAACTGGACAATTACATGTAAAAAAATGAAATTAAAACATTCTTTAACACCATACACAAAAATAAATTCAAAATGGATTAAAGACCTATCAATAAATATAAGGCCAGATACTATAAAACTCTTAGAGGAAAACATAGGCAGAACACCCTCTGACATAAATCACAGCAAGATCTTTTTTGATCCACCTCCAAGAGTAATGAAAATAAAAACAAAAATAAACAAATGGGATCTAATTAAACTTAAAAGCTTTCACACAGCAAAGGAAACCATTAAAAAAAAAAAAATGAAAAGGCAACCCACAGAATGGGAGAAAATATTTGCAAATGAAGCAACCAACAAGAGGTTAATCTCCAAACTATACAAATGGCTCATGCAGCTCAGTTTCAAAAGAACAAACAACCCAATCAAAAAATGGGTAGAAGACCTAACTAGACATTTCTCCAAAGAACACAAACAGATGGACAAAAAGCACATGAAAAGCTGCTCAACATCACTAATTATTAGACAAATGCAAATCAAAACTACAATGAGGTATCACCTCACACTGGTCAGAATGGCCATCATCAAAATATCTACAAACAATAAACACTGGAGAGGGTGTGGAGAAAAGGAAACCCTCCTACACTGTTGGTGGGAATGTAAATTGGTACAGCCACTACGGAGAACAGTATGGAGGTTCCTTAGAAAAAGTAAAAATAGAGCTATCATATGATCCAGCAATCCCACTCCCCAGCATATACCCAGAGGAAACCATAATTCGAAAAGATACATTCATCCCAATGTTCATTGCAGCACTATTTACAATAGCCAGGATATGGAAGCAACCTAAAAGTCCATCAACAGAGGAATGGATAAAGAAGATGTGGTACACATATACAGTGGAATATTGTTCAGCCATACAAAAGAACGAAATATTGTCATTTGCAGCAACATGGGTGGACCTAGAGATTGTCATACTAAGTGAAGTAAGTCAGACAGAAAAAGACAAATATCATATGATATCGCTTATATGTGGATTCTAAAATAGTGGTACAAATGACTTATCTACAAAACATAAATAGAGTTACAGATGTAGAAAACAAAGTTATGGATACTGGGGGTAAGGCTGGGGGGAGGGATAAATTGGGAGATTGGGATGGACATATACATATTACTATATATAAAATAGATAACTAATAAGGGCCTACTGTATAGCACAGGGAACTTTACTCAATACTCTGTAATGGCCTATATGGGAAAAGAATATAAAAAAGAGTGGATACATGTATATGTATAACTGATTCACTTTGCTGTACACCTGAAACTAACACATTGTAAATCAACTATACTCCAATAAAAATTTTTGTTTTAATTTTTAGAAAAGGAACTTAGTGCTTCTGTTTTCTCTTGCTGTCTTCATGATTTTCTTCTTGTATTTTCTTAGAAGTTTAAATATGATATGATTAGGTTTGTTTTGTTTTATATTTTTTATCCTATCTGATATTCTCTGAATTCTCTGCAACTGAAAATTTGTGTTTATTATTAGTTTTGAAAAATTCTCAGCTAATATTTCCTCAAATATATCTTCCTTCCAGTTCTATCTTCTCCTGGGATTATTACACTTATGTTACAACATTTTATATTGCCCCATAGACTGGTTATTTTGTTCTTTTTTAAACTATTTTTTCTCTTTTGTATTTATATTTAGTACTTTTTAAAGACCTATGTTCAAGTTCACTGATTTTTCTTCTTTGTCTGCATTGAGTCTACACGTTGAAGACACTCTTCATCTCTGTTGCTATTCTTTTTAATTTTCAGCATTTTCATTTTACTGTTTCTTACCACTTTCAAAATACTATTAACATTTTATTACTATTTTCCTTTTATAAATCTCCTTACATCACAGAAAATTTTTCATAAATAAATTTTAAAAGAAGAATATAATGACAAATAGTATCTGTGTCAGTTCTCTGAAACTGAAGGTCTTCATAGAAAACTGGTCCCAAAGTTCTCAAGGATTTACTGAAGAAATTTTGGTTTACTTTTTTTTTTTTTTTTTGCAGTACGCGGTCCTCTCACTGTTGTGGCCTCTCCTGTTGTGGAGCACAGGCTCCGGACGCACAGGCTCAGCGGCCATGGCTCATGGGCCTAGCCGCTCCGCGGCACGTGGGATCTTCCCAGACTGGGGCATGAACCCATGTCCCCTGCATCGGAAGGTGGACTCTCAACCACTGTGCCACCAGGGAAGCCCTACTATTTTTTTTCATCCTTTTAGTATTCAAAAATTCTAGTATGACTTCTTGCCATTTTCAGTTTTTAAATAATTAAATCTCCATCTCCCCTATAAAGATATTCGTCTGGTACAGATTCATCAAAACAGGAGTGGAGGAAGGGACCACTGGGGGACAGCCTGACATTTCAGGAAGGAGCTCCACCTATACAACCACAGGAAGAAAAGGAATCAAACCAAATCTAATCTTGCATGTTTTCTATCTTTAGCATGTTTGTCATATTAACTATAGTTTTTTAAAATTTCCTGTCTGACAGTGTCCTACCTGTGTCTAGTTTTGATGATTGCTTTGTCTCTTATGAGTGTGTTCTTTCTTGCTGTTTTATATGCCTTATAATTTTGTTATTATTTTTGTTGTTGTTGAAAGCCAGTCATTTTACATAGAATAGTAGAGAATAAGATGAATAGTTTTCATGCTTGGAAATGGACAGGCCTTTGCTTCTGCTCATTTAGCATAGGGAGATGTTTAGGTGAACTACTTAGGAATTGGTCTGGGTTTAAATTTGTTGCTGCTATTGTTACCCTCAGTGTACCACAGCCTTTAAATTCTTGTAGGGATATCTTTTTTTTTACGGTGGGGCTTGGTTTACTGGAGCAATGAGTATTTGCTTCTGATTTTTGTATCTACCTTTTGCATTGTGCCTCAAAAAGGGTCTCTTTGATTGCTCCTGCTCTTCTCTCTCTCTCCCTCCCAGCAGTTTTCTACTGTTATTTGTTATTCAAAGCATGTTACCTACAGAGGAGTTGGTGATGAAGGGGAGGGTGCTTTTTCTGTTGCTTTAAGCCTGAATCTTAGGTAATCATGTGTCTTGGGTTTTAGATGTGTGGCCTTTTTGTACCCCCTGCCCCTTCCCAAACTATAATTTTGGGCCCAACATATTATTTCACACTTCTCCTGAAGTAAGGTTTATTTTTTTCCCTCTATTCCCTTTCCTCAAATGTAATGAATTTTCATAAAGGCACTAAGGGAAGCAGTGCTCATTGCCCTTTCCTCCACATTTTAAGGCTCTTGTTGAGAAGTAGAGATAGGATTGGGCAAAATTTCCTGTACCTTCTAGAGGGCTTCTATTCCTCTTCCCTAGATCTGCATCAGAATGCTCATTTCTTACGTTTTTTAAGATCTTCTCTGTGACTCCTCAGTGTGGTCTACAGAGAAAGAACCTCCAAGATGATACAGACTCCCACAGTTTTTTGAGCCTCCTATAGGCTTCATAATGTCCTACTAACTCACGCTTGGTCTTGGATGAATTGTCAATTATTTTAGCTGAACTTTTTTTTTTTTTTTTTAACTGCCATCTAGCTGAGTCTACCCAAAGGGAACCACTTCTCACATCTTTTCTCTGCCTGCCAGTGTCATCTCTCTTTAAATTTTTGGTCAATTGATTCCTCTGCAACTTCAGCAATCCAATGGGTTAAAAAAATCATTTTTCACTTTGAGACTGACAGCCATGTTCCTTCTGTATCTTGAGACTCCAAAGCTGCAGCTATAAATCCTGTGCTGGAATTTTTTTTATAGTAGGAACTGTTTTGCTTGGTTGCCATTCCTTATTTCCCATAATTCAGTTGACTAAAGCTAATTAACTCTCATGGTTACGGACATGACACAGGATATTATTTATATTTTATGGCAAACTTAATAAGATATTGAAGAAAATAGCCAAAAATCTAGCTTATATCAAATTCTTGAAGATGTTAAAGTTCAGAAAATTGAATTTATATTGCTTTTTGCCACATTCATGCTTTTTCAGATTTAATAAATGTGTATACAATTAAATGCAAATTTGCAGTAAAGATTTACTATTATGTTCTTTAACTTTATTGAACAATGGTCACTCCTCCCCTTCCCCTTAAAAAGAAAAAAAAAAATGTCCTAGTGAGAACTGGCCCCTGTAATTCAACACTGAACAACTTTATTTCATACAGTCCAACAACCACCTAGCTCATATACTGTTAAGATTCACTCATGTCAAATATATAACTCAGGAACCTTGAGACACTGTTCTAATAGCTCTAAGAAGCTTCCAGAATTTGTAGCTGTGGCAGAGTGATGTTAAACAAACTAGTATCTTATAAAGGGAAAATGACTGTAAAGTGACAGTACAATGCATGCAAAGTCCAGAAAAAGAAAGCCTCATTTTAGGATCTGACAAAACAATCCAGAAAGCAAGAGAATTATATTTACACAACTCATATGTTCAAAAGAAATTTAATGCTTGATTTTTTCTTATGGTTCTTTTTTTTTTTTAAGTCTTTATTGAATTTGTTACAATATTGCTTCTGTTTTATGTTTTGGTTATTTTGGCTGCAAAGCATGTGGGACCTCAGCTCCCCAACCAGGGATTGAACCTGCACCCCCTGCACTGGAAGGTGAAGTCTTAACCACTGGACTGCCAGGGAAGTCCCTCTTATTTGTTCTTGATCATAAAGAGTTCTCCTATCTTATAACGTCACTCAAAAAAACAAAAAAATACTCTGCATGTATTTTTGTACACACACTCTGTGTGTACACTGGTACATCATTGATACTGTACTTGGTTTCTTTTCAGAAAAGAGTAATTCCTTCACTTAGGTATTCAGTTTTCTCTAAGACAGAATTTTTTTCAAGTTTTTTTAATATAAAATTGCTTTTGTGTTATTGAAAACTGCATTTTGAAAATGCAAAAACAGCACAAGAAATCAAAAGACAGCATTGATGTGAACATTTGCTTCCCTAATATGCTGGAAAGATATAATAAGCTAGGTGACTGTGAAAATTCCTAGATTCAAAAAAAGTAGTTGACATTAAAAGATGAATGATTTATTTTATATTAAAATTAAATTGTACTTTACCACCTGCATTATTGAGTTCATGTAGAATAGCTTATTATTCAATATATTCAGTCTATATAATTGTTATATCTATATCTGTATTTTATTTATTTCTATTTCTATGACTTTAATATCAAGTTCTCAAATTAAACATCAGTTTTTCTGCCTTTAAACACTAGTAATTCTTTCTTGGTTCTGTTTCCTGTTCATGATTACCACATGCAAGTATTTGTTCCTTGTGTTTCAACTGGTGGATTTTGTTTGTTGGTTTATTGATATATCTATAAAACTTCTAACTCTCAAAAAGAAGTGCCTGTGACATAAAAACAATGTTATAAAGAATGGAAACACAAAAGACCCCAAATGGCCAAAACAACCTTGAGAAAGAAGAACAGAGCTGGAAGTATCACACTCCCTGATTTCAAACTATACTGTAAAGCTAGAGTCATCAAAACAATATGGTACTGGCACAAAAACAGATACATAGATCAAAGGACCAGAATAGAGAGCCCAGAAATAAACCCACACACATATGGTCACCTAATTTATGACAAAGAAGGCAAGAATAACAATGGAGAAAAGACAGTCTCTTCAATAAGTGGTGCTAGGAAAACTGGACAGCTGGAAAAGAATGGAATTAGAACATTTTCTCATACCATATACAAAAATAAGCTCAAAATGGATTAAAGAACTAAATGTAAGACCTGAAACCATAAAACTCCTAGAAGAGAACATAAGAAGAATGCTCTTTGACAAATCATCACAGTATATTTGTGGATCTGTCTCCTCAGGCAAGGGCAAAAAAGCAAAAATAAACAAGTGGGACCTGAGTAAAATTAAAAGCTTCTGCACAGCAAAGGAAACTATCAACAAAACAAAAAGCAACCTACTAAATGGAAGAAAATATTTGCAAATGATATGACAAATAAGGGGTTAATACCCCAAATCAACAGCACATATAACTCAATATAAAAACAAACAAATATCCTAATCAAAAAGTGTGCTGAAGACCTGAACAGACATTTTTCCAAAGAAGATATACAAATGGCCACCAGGCTCATGAAAAAATACTCAACATCCCTAATGGTCACAGAAATGCAAATCAAAACCAAAATGAGATATCACCTCACACATGTCAGAACTCCCATCATCAAAAAGACCACAAATAATAAATGTTGGAGAGAATGTGGATAAAAGGGTGCACTGTTGGTGTGAATGTATATTGGTGCAGCCACTATGGAAAACAGTGTGGAGGTTCCTCAAAAAATTAAAAACGTAACTACCATATGATCCAACAATTCCACCCCTGGGTATTTATCCAAAGAAAACAAAAACTCTAATTAGAAAAGATATATGCACCTCTATGACCATTGTAGCATTATTTACAATAGCCAAGATATGGAAGCAACCCAAGTTCCCATCAAGAGATGACTGGATAAAGAAGATGTAGTATATATGTATATGATGGACTATTACTCAACCATAAAAAATAATGAAATCTTGTCATTTGCAACAAATGAATGGACCTAGAAGGTATTATGCTAAGTGAAATAAGCCAAAGAAAAACAAATACTGTATGATTTCACTTATGTGGAATCTAAAAACAAAAGAAATGAACAAACAACAAAAGAAAAACAGAGTCATAAATACAGAGAACAAACAGGTGGTTGTCACAGGGGAGGGGTGTAGATAAGTGATATTAAGAGGTACAGACTTCTAGTTGCAAAATGAATGAGGCATAGGTATCAAATGTACAGTGTGGGGAATATAGTCAATAACTATGTAATAACTTTGTATGGTGACATATTGTAACAAGACTTACTGTGGTAATCATTTTGAAATGTATAGAAATACCAAATCACTATATCTTGTAACAGAAACTAATATAGTGTTGTAGGTCAATTATACTGAAAAACAAACAACCAAACTCATAGAAAAAAAGATCAGATTTGTGGTTACTAGAGGTGGGGGATGAGGGAAGGGGAATTCAATGAAGGCAGTCAAAAGGTACAAACTTCCAGGTATAAGATAAATAAGCATTTGGGATGTAATGTACAACATGATAAATATAATTAACACTGTTGTGTGTTATATATGAAAGTTAAAAGAGCAAATCCTAAGAGTTCTCATCACACAAAGAAAAAAATTTTTTCTATTTCTTTAATTTCGTATCTATATGGGTGACAGATGTTTACTAAACTTATTGTGATAATTATTTCATGATATATGTAAGTAAAATCATTATGCTGTACACCTTAAATTATGTCAATTACATCTCAAAAAAACTGGAAGAAAAAATACAAACAGCATAGAAAAACCAAAAAATATAGTTTTAGTTTGAGAAAAAATTTTCTGCTTTAAACTTGCCAAATGAGCTATATTTGGTTTAGCAAATATTGAAGAATTTTATTCCCTGAGCACATTGATCACTACCATGGGTAATGATCTTCATTAAATAAAAAAAGAGAAAGCTATTCTGAGAGAAAAATGAATACTTTCTAAAATGTTGATTTCATATCCTGAGTAGATTTTTCTTACCCTTAAATAATTGTTAAACTTTTAAAATACAATGTCTAAGTTCAATGTCCAGGAAGTCTCAAGAAAATGATGCTGATGTATGGTGGATAGAGCATGAAAAAAACCCCACAATATCCTCTCTCTCCGGGAAAATTATTGCTCCAGGCACCACCCTGACCTTTTCCTAAAGTATGTGGTGTACTTCTATTAACATCATCACTTGCATCATGACTGACGATTTGTGAAGTAGATATAATTATATTTAATTAAAATAAAACCTTGTTCAAAGAAATGATGATTTTATCACCTTTACCCAGTGTTCTACAATAAATAACATGCTATTTGGATAACTCTACATAGCTCTATACATATTTAATATTCTGAAGCTTCTCTTAGTTCCCCATGTCCCTCATATTTCCATTCTTTTTCTTAAATATTTCCTTGGAATTCTAGGATTATTTTTCAAATGTTCTGTACTGAACTAATTATGTTTTCTCCAATATCAATATACTATTCAGTGCTTCTTTTACAACTTTTAATTTAGAAGTTAGTAATCTTACTTTGGTATGATATGTTGTAAGCTCACTTTATCTCCCTCTCTTTTCATTCCAGCTTTACAGATATTCTGCTCTCAAAGTGTTCTTTGGAGTATAAACCAAATAGTGATCTTCCTTCACCTAAGTCATATCTTCATCATCTCAAGCAGAGAGTCATTTCATGTTCAATAAAACTGACATACTTAGGAAGAGGGGCCCCCATCATGGGCCCCACACTTTAAAAGTCCCCACTTTGGCCTTCCATCCAATATGCCTCTACACATTTAATGAGATCTATAGAATGTCTCTTCAACATAATGCTACAGATATATGGGAACCCAGCATTCCACGCTGAAACAGGGATTTACCTGAGTGGACAGACATGCCTGTACCAGGAACAAAATAGAGGCAGGAGTGGGAAGATAAGGGGCAGGTACAGGCACTACCTTTTGTCTTTTGTAGAACCCCAACTGTCTAAGTATTTCAAGTTGGAACTTGGATTTCTTAGCCTTTATGGAATTATATCTTTTCAAAGGAGGAGATAAGCTATATTAACATTTTATTAACTTGATTTAGGACTCTGAAATACTTAGACTTATGATTTATACACTCCCATTTGTACTCCTGGTTTAGGTCCTTTAAAAGGTAAAGACTACCATGAAATTCAGACATGCAGATTTCCCAGGGAACCTAGGCATCAGCATAAAAATTGACTGCTCATTTGTATGTTCCTTGAAGAGGTGTAAAGACTCTGGAATCTTCACAGCAATATCTCTCACAGGGACTCGCCTCATGGTGTGATGGCTTCTTAAAGGATGGGTAAGTAAATACAAATACACTCCTCAGGAGTGGTATGCTACTTTCTTGGAAGAAGGTACAGAACTTCTTCTGTGTAGCTGACCTACACACTCTAAGTGATACTCTCTGAAAAATTTCTCCATTGCCTATGTTTTCTGTAATATTACCTTGGGGTTCTACTTTCTTCTTCAATCAGTATCCTCTCACATATAGGAGATATTATTTTATATTTGTCTTCCAACTATTTTTAGTCTTGCTGTATGACTGATCTTGTTACCTCTACCCCTAACCTGTGATGATGAGGAAAAGCTTAGAGGTTGTTGAATATAGGTCTCATTTTGAGAAAAGAATCCACTTTGATTAACGTTTGGGATAGACAAGGTATTTCAAAAAAAGAAGAAATGATATCATGAAATTCTTTTAGTTCTGGCACTATGTTTAAAAAATTGCTATTCTTTGTAGTACAAGGCTAAGACAGACAAGGAATATTTACAACCCAGTGAGCTAAATAAAGATCCCTGTTAACTGATTGATCTGGCTGGAGCAAAGGTTCTCAGTAAGATTAAATGGAATGACTATGCCCTCTTCTTTACCCTAAGGTGCAGATTCTTACTCTATGCTTCCTCATTTTGAATATAAAGATAAACGCTATGAAATGTCAAACTTTTTTATCACAGCAACCCCTAAATTCTATGGAATATAGCTGATAATTTTGGCTGGTTGTTAATAACTACTTTTATAAGTGAGTAGTAATTTTTTTTCCTATTTCTCTTTCTTTGTTCTTACTATCTACATATACTCCACAATACATCTGGCAGGGAGTTGGGGAGTGGGAACACTTGAGACTCTTGCATCTCAGCAGCTACTTACAAAAAGCTAATATTAAAGTTTCCTCTAACAATTTTCTACAGACACACACATACACACACACATACACACACACTGTTTCTTCTACACTGCATTCCTGGAAGGAGTGAGAGAATATAAATGGAGAAAAAACACAAGATCATATGCCAATAAATTACCCTGCCATCAAATTAATGCATATGTTAGTCATGGAAAATACCTAAATAATCATCAAACCATATCATATGCTATAGGGAACACTTGAACTTAAGCTCACTCACTTTATTACTGAGGTATATATGAAGCACTACTGAGCAAGGAACATACCAGAAGACTATTTGGATAAAAAAAAAAAAAAATCTGGAGTCTAAAGAGAAAGAACTCACTATAAGTAGAGAGAGTATGGGGCACATGACTAGGTCCAAAAACAATTACTTAGCATGAAATGGATGGAATGAGCAATTTTGAGCAAACTATTGAGCCTGTAATTCAGAGTATTCTCTCTTATGAACACGGAAACAAGCTTAAGTCTAGGTGGAAATATTTTTTTTTTAACACTACTTTTTTAAACACTACTACAAAGCACTGACACACAGGGAGACCAATAGAGATGTTTCATGTACATCTGTATATATTGTTTGTTACTTCTTTTGGCCAAACAATCTCTGAATGCTGCTTTATGTGGGAATGTCCAAGTTGATGAATCTTGGAGAGGGAGCAATAAACACCTCCACCTCTGGAAGCTAAAAAACTGCTATGAATTCATCTTCTCAACTTTCTTTGCACCTAAGACACAAGCACATGACCTAAGCTCTTTTACTCAGACATATACATCAGACTAACATGATGACATGGGATGAGGAATAAAGATATCTCTTGGGTTTCCCTGGTGGCGCAGGGGTTGAGAGTCCGCCTGCCGATGCAGCGGACACGGGTTCGTGCCCTGGTCCGGGAAGATCCCACATGCCGCGGAGCGGCTGGGCCCATGAACCATGGCCGCTGAGCCTGCGCGTCCGGAAAGATATCTTTTTCTCACTCCTCTCCTCTCTCTTCTCCTCCTCTCCTCTACCTTCCCCCTACCCCCTCCTCCCTCCCTCCCTCCCTCCCCAAAGTAGCAGTGGCTGCAAAGTTTAGTTACTTTTGCATAAATGGAAGCAATGGAAACCTGTAGCATCCAGTTGAACTCAGCAACAATATTTTTCTAAAAGATATATTTTTAGTGTTGCTTTGGAAATTTTTTGAAAATGTAGCCTTGGGCCTTGTTCTTCAAGACTCTCAATGAATCTGTGAGATATCCTTTCAAGTTCTTTTTCTGCTTAATCACCCAGTCAGCCTTCAGTGATTGCAAATATGAATCCTAATTGCTACAAGATTGTAAAACAAAGGTGAAACTTAAGGATTGTTCTTTCTTTATTAGACAGGATTAAGTGTTGTCTGGTATTAGCACACTACAATTTATTCTGAATCAGTAAAAGAGACAGACAGCTAGTGGTATTAATGCCCACACTGGTTTGAAAACTAGTGGACAAATCTATGATAATTTGGTACAGCAATGCTTGCAGTGTCCTCCAGTACATTTTGGTAGCAGTGGCAGTTCCTGGGAGAGCCTTTTGCTCTAAGAAGTTTTAGGGAATCCCGCATGAATTGACACCAAAAGTAACAGGCAATACAGGTGGCTTTGAAGGCAAAGGGAGATGGTGCCTTTGTTTTAATGGGTACTAGCGGCACTGAGATACCTTTCTGTGACTTCCAAAATGCCCGCAGCTAGAGTAAAAAAGGAAATTGCCAAAAAGTGGATGGAAGTTAACAGAACTTGTTCACCATTAGAGAGATGCTGATAAATCCCTGAAATATGTGGATATGAGGGTGAGTGGGACTTCGAAGAGAGACAAAGAGTTCCACTGGCTTCTCTGGTAGGTACTGGACCTACAAAAATACTCTTTATTACCAAAAACAACCTGATTTTTTAATTGATTATAAACCCCCTGTAATTAATATATATATAGAGAGAGAAATTTGGTTGGGAAATAAAAGTCATTAAAGATCTGAAGGATGTCTTCCAACAAAAAATGGTTTCTGAGCAAAATTTTATTGTGCTAAAGGGCATTCATTTCCTTTAGAATTATTTATTAACAAACTTTCATATCTCTGTGCTACATACAAAGTGTACAAGAATGCACATAAACATGTGTGCTAAATGGGCTGTCAAGAGATGGTAAGAGAACTGAGGAAGTGAGAATTCTAGAAAACATTCAGGAAGGTAATCATATAAAAGAGTACATGATGGAAAACTGAAAATAGCTAGGTGGACAAGGAAGAGTCTTAAAACTAAAAAAGAGAATACAAACCTTCAAAAGCCTTGATTGGTTTTGTCATCAAAATGATTCTTGAATGTGGAAAAATTCATAATTGTATGAACTACAGAATACATTACATTACATTACATTGGGGATTTTGTATAAAGGTCTAACACAGATTTTTTATTGTTCTATTCTGCAAATCGACTTGCATCAGACTTGCTTCTCATATGAATAATCTTCCTGTCTCTACTTGCTATTTATTGGATTGAATAATTGGTATTTTGATGACTATTTTGAAAGTGCAAGTTCTAGGGCTTGACCGAGCTGTTCCTACTGCATTCAGGCACCGAATTTCTGTGGAAGCCTTTCCCATTTCGATTCTAATTCAGATTACAAATTTAAGTTTTGATATAAAGAATTATGAATAAGACAGCTCTGTATAGATTCATAACAAGCTACCCCATAGGCTAGAATGGAAAGCTAACAATATCTTTCAATCAGAACCAATTGGCTATTAAAATTTTGGCAGCTAGAGAATACAAAGCAGACTGTAGAAAATAAGCCCCATGAGGGCTTTATTTGACATAAACACAAGTTTCTCATGTCATTCTTAGTGTGTAGCTATTGTGATTTCAATTACTTTTTAGTACTTGTATTTTTTCCACAAATTTTCTATTTAAAAACTGACATTTTCTTAAAATTTAATGTGTTATACTGTATTTTAACTTTCTATACATTTGGGACGTTTTATTTTATGGCATATGCCTAAAACTGTATGCTAAAATAAAAGTATTTTCTATCTTTTAGCATTTATCATATAATGCTGAAAATTTAAAAGAATTTTTCTTTTTAAAAATGTGTCTAACATATGCAATTTTTGTAATAAAAAACTGTCCTCAAATGTAAACTTATCAAAATTTCCCTCAAAGTATACCCATCTACTAGTCATGCACTACTAATTGCTGAGTTCTTGTGTACTTTATAGGTGTACTGGAAGAAAGCAATAAAAGAAAATGTATTTATCAGTGAAAGGATGTCTCATTTTTAATGAAGGGATGTCTCACTGTTCTTCTACTGTTGGAATAAAGAAATGTTTTCAATCATGCAAATCCTGCATGAAGCTAAGAAAATTTTAATATAAAGGTGTCAAAGGAGGTTATCAAGAAGACAGTGACTGCCGGTATGACTTGCGTGCTGGACCCAGACAATGGGAAGCACCTCACCCTCTCCCTGTCCTTGGAATACGTGCTTCATTGCCTTCCTCTTGATAAAAGCTGCCCAAGGACACAGCCCTGAGATAGCAATGTGGTGTGGAGACCATATGGACTGTGAACATGACTGAAACCAGTTAAGGTCTCAATATAAACTTTTAAGATCTGGCAGATGGGTACAGAAATCTACTAGTGTTGGGGGTGCCCAAGACAAGCCACTTAAGTAAGTTCCCTTGCTTATTAAACCTGCCACCTCCCAATCTGGAGGGGTCTTCCTTTTTCTTCAGTCTTTCCCTGCCCTCTGTACAAAGGGAAAGTTTTAGATCACACTCAGGAAGCTCTGGAGGAGGTTACAAAGCAACGAAAGGATAGAGAAAATAAGCATCTTTCTGTTCATTAATTCATGTGGTCATTCATTCACAAAAAGAGGTATTGAGGACTTGCTAGGCAATTGTGCTAGAACTCCCCTGGAGTCTGTGTTTATTCCCATCACTCTA
The DNA here is from genome assembly GCF_003676395.1 of Aethalodelphis obliquidens. Taxonomy (NCBI): domain Eukaryota; kingdom Metazoa; phylum Chordata; class Mammalia; order Artiodactyla; family Delphinidae; genus Aethalodelphis; species Aethalodelphis obliquidens. The sequence continues at coordinate 49,805,834 of NW_020837948.1, read as the reverse complement.
AGATAACAAGGCAAGCATCAGGAATAACAAAGGAGAAAGATAAAAGGAGTCTGGGTCCTTAAATTATGGAGATCCACAATCGCAGTGGTGAATAACTAATCTCTAGACTTTTTTTCTGTAAAAAAAATAAAATTCTATCTTGTTTGAGCTACTATTACTTGGCAGGTTAGTTGTGGCAAACAACAAATGCTCTCATATGCAGACTACTGTAAAACAAAAACAAAAATTAGGAAAAGTGTTGAATAGGAGGAAAAAAACGAATCTATGGAGTGATGAGATGAAACAAAGAGAGTAAAATTTTAGAGAAAGAACTAAAAAAACCCAATGACCTTGACATTTTTGTTATCTTTTTCCTGCCTTCTGGGCAAGTAAGGGTATATAAGGAAAAGAAGCTTTGGAGTGAGGGGACTAGAAAGCCCACTGATTGAAATATTAGAGTATATATTCTACTGAGAAGATATAGCAAAGTGGAACTCAGATCTGCTTATTTTCATTGCTGGATAAGGGCAGGCTTGATCATCAGAGAAAAGACTGGAGAAAGACTGGAGAAAGAAGAGACCTTCTGCCAAAAACCAGTGATCCTGAGAGAGGACTCTGAGTGACAGATGAGAATATCAGCCCCAGCTACAAACACCTCAGTCTATTAAGACCCAAGCTTGGAACAGCTAACCTGTACTCTATTCCTGACCTACAGAAACGGTAATATAATAAATTTATGCTGTTTTAAGCTGCTAAAGCATTAAGCTGTGGTAATTTATCAGATAGCAAAGGAAAACTAACATATTAAACAACTAGATCTAAACAAACAAAAATAACATTCCAGAAAAAAACATGCTAAGTAAACTTACTCTTATGAAATTTAAATTGATTGAATAATATGAAATTTTAAAGATTTCCTTAGTCTCTTTTTGCAAATAATTAATCTGTACTTCATTTATTTCAAAAGCATGCAATACTATATTGTCTTTTATCAAAGAATCATAGAAAATTGAAATGCATTTAGTGAAGATTTAGCTTTACTGGTAGATCTAAATGAATATAACAAAATTACCTGTCTTTCTTAATATATTGCATGTCCCTCATTTTCCATCTACACTTGGATATACTACACTATATAATATCACTCTCCGACTTTGAGAACTACACTTTAGTGAGCCACCTTATTAGCTAAAGGGAGAGTATATTATTCTCAGAGGTTTTGGGCCAAGAAAAGATGCTACAAATCACTGAAATTAAATTTAATTGGAATCATACGTAACTTATTAAAGTAATTTCATACTTTCGTTCTTTCAAAATAATCTCAAAACAATTTGGATATATAAAAAATTTAGAGGTCAGATTGGTTCAAGATGGTGGAGTAGAAGGATGTGCGCTCACTCCCTCTTCCGAGAGCACCGGAATTACAGCTAACAGCTGAACAATCATTGACAGGAAGACACTGAAACTCACCAAAAAAGATACTCCACATCCAAAGACAAGGGAGAAGCTGCAATAAGACAGGAAGAGGGGTGAAATCACAAAAAAATCAAACCCCGTAACTGCTGGGTGGTGACTCACAAACTGGAGAACAATTATACCACAGAAATCCACCCACTGGAGTGAAGCTTCTGAGCCCCACATCAGGCTTCCCAACCTGGGGGTCCAGCAATGGGAGGAGGAATTCCCAGAGAATCAGACTTTGAACAACAGCAGGATTTGATTGCAGGACTTTGACAGGACTGGGGGAAACAGAGGCTCCCCTCTTGGAGGGCACACACAAAGCAGAGTGTGCATCAGGACCTGGGAGAAGGAGCAGTGACCCCATAGGAGACTGAACCAGACCAACCTGCTAGTGTTGGAGGGTCTCCTGCAGAGGCAGGGGGTGGCTGTGGCTCACTGAGGGGACAAGGACACTGGCAGCAGGAGTTCTGGAAAGTACCCCCTGGCATGAGCCCTCCTGGAGTCTGCTCTTAGCCCTACCAAAGAGCCTGTAGGCTCCAGTGCTGGGTCGCCTCAGGCCAAACAGTCAACAGGGAGGGGACTCACCCCACCCATCAGAAGACAAGCAGATTACAGTTTTACTGAGCTCTACCCACCAGAGCAACACCCAGCTCTACCCATCACCAGTCCCTCCCATCAGGAAGCTTGCACAAGCCTCTTAGATAGCCTCATCCACCAGAGGGCAGACAGCAGAAGTAAAAAGAACTACAATCCTGCAGCCTGTGGAACGAAAACCACATTCACAGAAGGATAGACAAAATGACAAGGCAGAGGACTATGTACCAGATGAAGGAACAAGATACAACACCAGGAAAACAACTAAATGAGGTGGAAATAGGCAACCTTCCAGAAAAAGAATTCAAAATAATGATACTGAAGATGATCTAGGACCTCGGAAAAAGAACAGAGGCAAAGATCAAGAAGATGCAAGAAATGTTTAACAAAGACCAAGAAGAATTAAAGAACAAACAGACATGAACAAAACAATAACTGAAATGAAAAATACACTAAAAGGAATCATTAGCAGAATAACTGAGGCAGAAGAACGGAGAAGTGACCTGGAAGACAGAATGGTGGAATTCACTGCCGCAGAAGAGAATAAAGAAAAAAGAATGAAAAGAAATGAAGACAGCCTAAGAGACCTCTGGAACAACATTAAACACACCAACACTCGCATTATAAGGGTCACAGAAGGAGAAGAGAGAGAGAAAGGACCCAAGAAAATATTTGAAGAGATTATAGTCAAAAACTTCCCTAACATGGAAAAGGAAATAGCCACCCAAGTCTAGGAAGCACAGAGAGTCCCAGGCAGGATAAATCCAAGGAGAAACATGCCAAGACACATAATAATCAAATTGACAAAAATTAAAAACAAAGAAAAATTATTAAAAGCGACAAGGGAAAAATGACAAATAACATACAAGGGAACTCCTACAATGTTAACAACTGATTTCTCAGCAGAAACTCTACAAGCCAGAAGGGAGTAGCACAGTATATTTAAAGTGATGAAAGGGAAGAACCTACACCCAAGATTAAACTACCTGGCAAGGATGTCATTCAGATATGACTGAGAAATCAAAGGCTTAATAGACAAGCAAAAGCTAAGAGAATTCAGTACCAACAAACCAGCTCTACAACAAATGCTAAAGGAACTTCTCTAAGTTGGAAACATAAGAGAAGAAAAGGACCTACAAAACCAAACCCAAAAGAATTAAGAAAATGGTAATAGGAACATACATATCAATAATTTCCTTAAACGTGAATGGATTAAATGCTCCAACCAAAAGACACAGGCTCGCTGAGTGGATACAAAAAACAAGACCTGAATATATGCTTTCTACAAGAGACCTAATTCAGACCTAGGGACACATACAGACTGAAAGTGAGGGGATGGAAATAGATATTCCACGCAAATGGAAATCAAAAGAAAGCTGGAGTAACAATATGCATATCAGAAAAAATAGACTTAAAAATAAAGAATGTTACAAGAGATAAGGAAGGACACTACATAATGATCAAGGGATCAATCCAAGAAGAAGAAATAACAATTATAAATATATATGCACCCAACATAGGAGTACCTCAATACATAAGACAAATGCTAACAGCTATAAAAGAGGAAATTGACAGTAACACAATAATAGTAGGGGACTTTAACACCTCACTTAACCAATGGACAGATCACCCAAACAGAAAATTAATAAGGAAACACAAGCTTTAAATGACACAACAGACCAGATAGATTTTTTTTTTTTTTTTTTTGTGGTACGTGGGCCTCTCACTGTTGTGGCCTCTCCTGTTGTGGAGCACAGGCTCCGGATGCACAGGCTCAGTGGCCATGGCCCACGGGCCCAGCTGCTGCGTGGCATGCGGGATCTTCCCAGACCGGGGCACGAACCTGTGTCCCCTGTATTGGCAGGTGGACTCTCAACCACTGTGCCACCAGGGAAGCCCCTACCAAATAGATCTAATTGATATTTATAGGACATTCCATCTGAAAATAGCAGATTACATTTCCTTCTCAAGTGCACACAGAACATTCTCCAGGACAGATCACATCTTGGGTCACAAATCAAGCCTTGGTAACTTTAAGAAAATTGAACTCATATCAAGCATCCTTTCCGACCACAACACTATGAGATCAGAAATCAATTACAGGAAAAAAAATGTAAAAAACACAAACACATGGAGGTTAAACAATATGTTACTAAATAACCAAGAGCTCACTGAAGAAATCAAAGAGGAAATTAAAAAATACCTACAGACAAATGACAACAAAAACACAATGATCCAAAACCTATGGGATGCAGCAAAAGCAGTTATAAGAGGGAAGTTTATAGTAATACAATCTTACCTCAAGAAACAAGAGAAATCTCAAATAAACAACCTAACTTTATACCTAAAGTAATTAGAGATAGAAGAACACACAAAACCCAAAGTTAGTAGAGGAAAGAAATCATAAAGATCAGATCAGAAATACATGAAATAGAAACAAAGAAAACAATAGCAAAGATCAATATAACCAAAAGCTGGTTCTTTGAGAAGATAAACAAAACTGATAAAGCTTTAGCCAGAGTCATAAAGAAACAGAGGGAGAGGACTCAAATCAATAAAATTAGAAATGAAAAAGGAGAAGTTACAACGGACACCACCAAAATACAAAGCATCCTAAGAGACTACTACAAGCAACTCTATGGCAACAAAATGTACAACCTGGAAGAAATGGACAAATTCTTAGAAAGGTATAATAACCTTCCAAGACTGAACCAGGAAGATATAAAAACTATGAACATACCAATCACAAATAATGAAATTGAAACTGTGATTAAAGATCTTCCAACAAACCAAAGTCCAGGACCAGATGTTTTCACAGGAGAATTCTATCAAACATTTAGAGAAGACCTAACACCCATTCTTCTCAATCTCTTCCAATAATTGGTGGAGGAAGGAACACTCCCAAACTCACTCTACAAGGCCACCATCACCCTGATACCAAAACCAGACAAAAATACTACCAGAAGAAAACTACAGACCAATATCACTGATGAATATAGATGCAAAAATCCTCAACAAAATACTAGCAAACAGAATCCAACAACACATTAAAAAAATCATACACCATGATTAAGTGGGATTTATCCCAGGGATGCAAGGAATCTTCAATGCATGCAAATCAATCAATGTGATACGCCATATTAACAAATTGAAGAATAAAAACCATATGGTCATCTCAATAGATGCAGAAAAAGCTTTTGAAAAAATTCAACACCGACTTATGATAAAAAATCTCCAGAAAGTGGGCATAAAGGGAATCTACCTCAACATAATAAAGGCCATATATGACAAACCCACAGCAAACATCATTCCCAATGGTGAAAAACTGAAATTTCCTCTAAGATCAAGAACAAGGCTGTCTGCTCTTGCCACTCTTATTCAACATAGTTTTGGAAGTCCTAGCCATGACAATCAGAGAAGAAAAAGAAATAAAAGAATACAAATTGGTAAAGAAGAGGTAAATCTGTCACTGTTTGCAGATGACATGATACTATACATAGAGAATCTTAAAGATGCCACCAGAAAACTACTAGAGCTAATCAATGAATTTGGTAAAGTTGCAGGATACAAAATTAATGCACAGAAATCTCTTGCATTCCTATACACTAACAATGAAAGATCTGAAAGAGAAATTAAGGAAACAATCGCATTCACCATCGCAACAAAAAGAATAAAATGCCTAGGAATATAAACCTACCTAAGGAGGTAAAAGACCTGTACTCAGAAAATAAGACTCTGATAAAAGAAATCAAAGATGACACAATCAGATGGAGAGATGTACCATGTTCTTGAATTGGAAGAATCAATATTGTGAAAGTGACTATACTACCCAAGGCAATTTACAGATTCAACGCAATCCCTATCAAACTACCAGTGGCATTTTTCACAGAGCTAGAACAAAAAATCTTAAAATTTGTATGGTGACACAAAAGACCCTGAATAGCCAAAGCAATCTTGAGGGGGGAAAAAAACGGAGCTGGAGGAATCAGAGTCCCTGACTTCTGGCCATATTATAAAGCTACAGTAATCAAGACAATATGGTACTGGCACAAAAACAGAAATATAGATCAATGGAACAGGAGAGAAAGCCCAGAGATAAACCCATGCACCTACTGTCAACTAATCTATGACAAAGAAGGCAAGAATACACAGTGGAGAAAAGACAGCCTCTTCAATAAGTGGTGCTGGGAAAACTGGACAGCTACATGTAGAAGAATGATATTAGAACACTCCCTAACACCATACAAAACAAATAAACTCAAAATGGATTAAAGACCTAAATGTATGACCGGACACTATAAAACTCTTAGAGGAAAACAGGAAGAACACTCTTTGACATAAATCACAGCAAGATCTTTTTTGACCCACCTCCTAGAATAATGGAAATAAAAACAGAAATAAACAAATGGGACCAATGAAACTTAAAAGATTTTGCACAGCAAAGGAAACTATGAATGAGACAAAAAAACCACCCTCAGAATGGGAGAAAATATTTTCAAATGAGCCAACGGACAAAGGATTAATCTCCAAATTACAGAAACAGCTCATGAAGCTCAATATTAAACAAAAAATATACAACCCAATCCAAAAATGGGCAGAAGACCTAAATAGACTTTTCTCCAAAGAAGACATACAGATGGCCAAGAGGCACATGAAAAGCTGCTCAACATCACTAATTATTAGAGAAATGCAAATCAAAACTACAATGAGGTATTACCTCACACCGGTTAGAATGGGCATCATCAGAAAATCTACAAATAAATGCTGGAGAGGGTGTGGAGAAAAGTGAACTCTTTTCACTGTTGGTGGGAATGTAAATTGATACAGCCACTATGAAGAACAGTATGGAGGTTCCTTAAAAAAACTAAAAATAAAATTACCCTATGACCCAGCAATCCCACTACTGGGCATATATCCAGAGAAAACTATCATTCAAAAAGACACATGCACCCCAATGTTCACTGCAGCACTATTTACAATAGCTAGGTCATGGAAGCAACCTAAATGCCCACTGATAGATGAAGGGATAAAGAAGTTGTGGTACATATATACAATGGAATATTAGTCAGCCATAAAAAGGAACGAAATTGGATCATTTGTAGAGATGTGGATGGATGTAGAGACTGTCATACAGAGTGAAGTAAGTCATAAAGAGAAAAACAAACATTGCATATTAACACATATATGTGGAATCTAGAAGAACTGCACAAATGAACAGGTTTGCAAGGCAGAAATAGAGACACAGATGTAGAGAACAAATGTATGGACACCAAGGGGGAACGCTGGGTGGGGGGGTGTTGGTGGGATGAATTGGGAGATTGGGATTGACATATATATACTAATATATATAAAATAGATAACTAATAGAAAAAAGACCAAAAACTTTAGAAAACTTTAAATGTATGTGTATTTTACACATAATTCTATTTCCTTGGAATCAGCAAGTTCCACCAAGAGGTTACATTGATTTTTTTTTTTTTTTTTTTTTTTGTGGTACGCGGGCCTCTCACTGTTGTGGCCTCTCCCGTTGTGGAGCACAGGCTCTGGACGCGCAGGCTCAGCAGCCATGGCTCACCGGTCCAGCCAGCATGTGGGATCCTCCTGGACTGGGGCATGAACCCGTGTCCCCTGCATCGGCAGGCGGACTCTCAACCACTGCACCACCAGGGAAGCCCCTACATTGACTTTGAAGTCTACTTTTTCATTTACATATAAGAATAGATTAAATATGTGTTTCTTAAATTGTCTATACACCACTGAAGTAAGCCTAAACTCCTTTTGGGCCACTTCAATGTTTAACTCTCATTTGCAATTGCACTCAGTTATGCATGTGGAGAAAAGACTCAGCATATTAAATAAAAACACAACATGCACTAATGAAGAAAAAATATTCATGTCCTTTGGATAAAGCAGTGATAGATATCTTTTTATGAGGGTTCTTTATATCATCTGGGAAGTTCTTGGTCATCACCAAATATATTATTTCTCAGCATTGAGAAGTCTGATTAGCCCTTGGCATAAACTAGACCGTAACTTTTGCCTAAAAGGGGGAGGGTGGAAACCATAATATGTGTAAATTTCTTTTCTCAAAATAGGATATTTGTGAAAGTGCGCACATGTTAAAAGTCAATTTATGTAACAGTATTCTGAACATATTCATCACCTATTTCTCTAAATTTGAAACTTATTTCGGACTGTAGGACTGAATCAATAGCTATTTGAAATTACAAACCAAATTTTACCAATTAATGTTCTCTAGTTCTTAGGAGGTCTGTACTGTTCTAAACCCTGTAAGAAAAAAGACTGAAAGAAGGAATGTTTCCACTCTACAAAGCTAAATATTTTGAAACCAAAGTTTTAAATCCCTGCTTTTCTACCTTTAACTACCTTCTGACAATCTTCTCTGAACAGTTTAAGTACTTTGTGCATCTCCCTCTTGAGCCCTGGCAGTTTTCTCTTGTGTCCATCAATATCAGGCCTAAAGGTGTTTTTTTAGCCAGAGGGGCCAAATACATCATTCCTACTATGAAGCTTTGGAGACAAGGCAATGGATCCATGTGGCAATAGCATTTGGCCACTCTTTACTGGAAATTTAGTATACTTACAAGGCAAGGGAGGAAAAGAAGGCAAAAAAAGCAACATGTTGCTTTCTTTAAAAATAAGGTAATTTATGATAACAGGAAAAAAATTTTAATACTTATCTGGCCTGGAGACTATAATAATATAAAGTCTTTGACTTCCCTCTATCTCATACATGTAGTACACGGACCACTTCTACTTTGGATTTATACAGGAAAGATACAGAGACACTGAGTCAACTTAAGCCCACATTCCCTTTCCCCAACCCTCATTAATTCTCTGCTTGCAACAGATATTCATCTCAATAAGATACAGAAGTGCCCACCAATTCTTAGATAAGAGAATTAGACTATAATTAAATCAATTTATAAAATATTTGGAAGTCAGCATTTCTGCTAATTTTCTTGAAGCTTTATAGTAATCCCAAACACAAATTTTGGTTATACTGAAAATGTTGCCAACCTGGAGGAAAAAAAACGCAGTATCAATTTTCTTCTTTAGATTTGATATATCTAAATTAAACTTTGATAAGGTGGGGTAACAGAATATTTTAACATTTGAAATCCATCATGATGGTATAAAATTTTACATCATTTTTATATTCCTCAAATACAGAAATTGAACCTAAATACTACAAGGAAAATGCTAACAAAATAAAACAGCTGACATTTCATAAAGCATTAGTTCTCACACATGGTTTCATTAATTTTCCTTACAACTTCCTCAGAAACTATGGCAAAGTTACAAATACCACTGCCCATGCAGATGCTTAACAATAATCTTTAAACTTGCTGAACACAGTGAAGCCTTTGGCTTTCACGTCAGGCCTTTATTTATTTAAGTAATGTACCACTTTAGGTATGTCCCTCAAGCTATTATACTGACAAATCCATATATTTTAGGGCAACAGCAGTAAGCTATTCAAATTCTACTTATCAGGGTATCTCATGTATAAGCTTTCTAAATCAAGAGAGGAGAGGAGACACTCTGTGGCTTAAATTGACCTGCAACCTAAACAACACTTATTGGTTAGACTGGTATAACATGTGTTAATCTGTTATTAAGTTAGTTTTATGAAAGGCTTGCAGTCAGCTCTCTGAGACTAGGTAGAGTGACAGGTGTTATGATTGCTATCTTCTCTAAGGCGTATACCTGTTTAGGAATATAAACTGGGTGGAGATACAGATTTTTTCCTTGTCTAGCTTTCTTAAAACAACACAGAAAAGTGATTAAGCTGTATTGGTGCAGCCCCACCTCCAGAACATATACACATCATACACACACACACGCACACCACCACCATCACTACCATCATTATGTGCAATGATTCAGCTTCAGATGAATGAAGACAGATACCAGAAGAGAGACACAGAAGGAGGATTTCTCATCATTTATAGCTCTTTTTCACCTATAAGAACTAGAGGGAAAATCTTTAAATCTGAACTTTAAAGATTTCATAGTGAGAACACAGGAATGCAGTCTTACTATTTGTCATTTATGGTAAAATGTAAAAAAAAAAAATAAGTGACTTGGAAATAATATTTACTGACATCTCTAGGTAATGAACAAAATATTTCCTTTCCTATTTTAAGCCTTTGGAAAAAAATATTACAAACAGCAGGGACTCATTTATAGACTTGATAGGAAAATTTCTGGCTAAACTTGGTGTCTCTGAAAAGAAGCTAAATTGTTTCAATGCTACATATGGAAATACCTAACTACACTTTCTGTTACATCTTACAATACAGAAATTTTCCGATAAATGTACTATATTTATTTCTTTACAGATGTGAACTGCAGACATTTTATGCAGAAGAAGAGTAAATGGAGATGGAGCTTTGTTGTGATTGCTGCCAGCAGATGAAAAGAGATCATGGTCCTGAAGATTTTTCCTTTTTGTGTCCACTTTCTTGGGCCCAACCCAGTCACCCTGCAATTCTGCACCTCTATGACCATTACACTCATACGTTTTTGAAGCAGAGAAAAGGGAAGATAGATTATTGTGTCTTTTCCTCTAACTAGAAAAATGTGAGCCTTCTCTTTTCCCAAGAGGGGAAGAGAACTTGTCTAATTCATTTATTAAAAAAATATTTTATTTGACACTCACTGCATTAATTATACTTGTGAAATAGATAATGGCTGTTATTGAACAGAACATTGTAGAATTAAAGTATGTAAAATACTTTGGTGACTCAGTATCATCTATAAAATTTTATTCATAATGTAACACAATTTAATGAATATAGCTATTTATCTTAAATTATAAAGTAAATTACAAAACATGTTATAAAAAGGCTTGTCTAAAAGATGATAAGCTATTATGCATATGTTTAAAAAGTGAATGTAAGCTATAACCAAATACCTTGAATAGCAAGTAATTTTGTACATTTGACTTACGTTAGACAAAAAAATCTCACAGCTTTAAAAAAAATTATTTGTATTTCAAACTAAATATTAATGTTGCCTTTGAACAAAGGAGTAGGGGCACACTACATACAAGATTAAATAATTTGCCTCCTTTTGTCAAAGCACATAGCTATTAAAGTCAGATCATTCTATTTTACATCCTTCACTATCTTGAAAAGGTCATGCCCATTCTCTCAAAAACATTTTTCATACACCTACCATTGTAAAATTTTCAAAGACTTTATTTTATATAGTCATGCACTATTAGAGCTGAAAGGGAACAATGTGATAAAGTTTTCTAATTTTAGAAATGATCACTTGAGCCAAAAAGATTTTCTTAACGATATACAAATCATTATGAAGACTAAGACCTTTAGTTCTTTGTGATCAGTTCAACTGTCTTTTTTTATAACACATTACCTCCACCCAGGAATAATTTTCCAAAAGACAAGGGCAATCATTTACATTAGCCTGGTTTGACTAAACTATGCTGTGATAAAAGACAACCCCCAAATCTCAGTGACTGAAAATAGTAGGGGAGTTCCCTGGTGGTCCAGTAGTTAGAACTCAGTGATTTCACTGCCGTGGCCCGGGTTCAATCCCTGGTCGGAAAACTAAGACCCTAAGATCTTGCAAGCTGCACAACGTGGCCAAAATATAAAATAAATAAATAAATAGTAAGCTTATCCTCATGTAACGTTGATGATATATTTGGATAACTCTCCCGGGTGACTTCCCTCCAACTGCTATCAAGTTTTCTTTGGTTTTACAGCCTCTACTATCTCAACCTTACTTTTTGTCACTGTGGCCAGAAGAGAAGCAACACAGAGGGTTCACATCTGTTCTTCCATGCTTTGGAGCAGACGTTATATGCATCACTCTCATTATAGTCCATAAGATAGAATTAATCTTATTACCCCATCTAACTACAAAGGTACTGGGAAGATTGCCACTCTTGGGCCAAGGAAAAAAAGCAGATGAGGGTTGAACACTAGCAATATCTTACTAATGTCTTCCTCATCACCCTAACCATTTTTTTTATAACCCACAGTGTCTATTTGAGATTGGACAGCCTCTGCCACTCGTTAGATGTGTAATTTGTGTGGTTAATGCTTCATTCTGCTTTTTTTCCCTAATACATAATAATTTAATAGAACTAGCAGTCTTAATATTTTTGCATCTCTAGTACCATATACTGATTTACACATGGTAAACATTCACTAATGCTTTACTGAAAGAATAAATAAACAAACAAATGGTAGCTGGTCACTTCAGCACTACTCTCTTCTGGGTAATTTCATAGAATTATTACTGCTCTGGCACCTTATCTATATTCTAATTTTGCTTCAAATTAAACCTTCTCAGTACAGCCATATCTTAGCCAGTCAATAGGAGTGTCATCTCTATTCAATGAAATTTTAAAGCTCTGTCATAGGTACTCATTTATCATTTTCCATGTATCACATTATAGTGTGTATCACTGGAGAAACAGGAAAAACTATATAGAATAGTACTATATTAGCAGCTGGGTTAAAATCCCAACTACTGTCAAAGTGTGTGACCTTGGGAAAATGATCTGAACTTTCTGTGCCTTAATTACATCATCTGTAACATGGGGGTGAAAATAATCATAGCTATTTCATAGGCTTCAAAAACATTAAATGTGATATTCTCTGTAAAACAATTAGAAAAGTGCTTGAACCAGTTGGGCAATAAATTCTATCATACTTAGGTATTATATATTTGGCATATAGATTTCCTCTCCAAAGTTATAGTACACCCTCAAGGTCAGGGACTGTGTTTTTAATCTTTGCTACAAACAAACTCGAGTAACCAGGCCAGTGACTTTCCCTTAGAAACCTTCAAAAGATATTTAATAAAAAGGACATTTGCAGAATATGAACATTTTCCAAGGAAAAGTAGGCATATTTGGGAGTAAAAGCAAGTGAGCTAATTAGTCATGGGGGTAGCATAAAGTTTTTTTTTAAAGACTGAGCTTCACCAAAGAATGGCAAGTGATTTCTTTTAACTTCTTACTACATAGTGTCAGATTTCTATCTAATTATGATTTTTCATCTATTATTTATTTCATAAATTATTTTTATACTCCCCCTTATATTATACGTCTATGCAGAGAATCTACTATAAGAACAATTCACAGAAATACAGTAGACAAAACTATGAGAGAATTTTTAACACTTTAAAATTTTAGCAATATATATTTCTTAGGTAATTTTAGTTCAAAATTGAGAAAATTAAATTCTTTAAAAGGAAAATAAAATAACCTCTGTTACTCTAACCAGGAAGTAAGATAATTGCATCATTTAATCCTTACCTAGAGACATAAGTATTATTGTTCAACACAAATATTTATGGATGAAGTAAATTAGAGTCATTAAGTATTAAGTAGCTTGCCCAAGAAGACCCAGTTAGCAAATGGCTGAGCTAGAATATAATCTCATGTCTACATTTATGTAGGTTTTTTCGTTAAAATGTCAGGGACAAATAATTAGGTTAACCGTAATTTTTGCCTCATGGAACACTCTGATCATTGTTCCATATAAAGCCCTCTTTTTTTATTTTATATAAGTATAAACTTGTACATAATCATATTTATAAGTATTATCATATAATAAGGACACAGGAACCCACTAACAAAAAGAGAATCTAAGACCACAAAAACCTTTCTATGTGGTCTGCCCCCATCTCATACCCTTGTCTTTCTTCCCTTGAAGTAACAGACCTAAACCCAGCGTATATTATTACTCTGCCCTCTTTTTAATATTCATGTATCTCCTGAAGCATATATGTATTAAAATTATTATTCCAATTTGCAAAATGTATATCATATTGAATGTAATCTTTCAAATTTACATTTTCACTTAGTATTTTACTGCCCACATTTAGCCATACCATAGCCTGTTACTGTACAGTAGATTCATTTTGAGTCCTGATTATATTCAGTAAGTTGAATATACCCTCATGACTTCAAATTTCTAGAAGCATACTTTTTTTGAATCTGTAGCATATAACCAGAAGTGAACAATTCAAAATATGCTAACAAGGGTAAACTGTTTAAAAATGTTCAAAAATACAAACAATGTAAAAGAAAAAATGCAGGGTTATCACGTTTAACTGTTATTCATTTGGAATTAATTATGTTCTTCCTTAAATAAGCTTATGACCTGATTACTTTTGCAGATGAGTCCATTTACCTGTGTGTAAGTTACAGGGATGGGCCAAGTAGAGAAATGAATCAGCATAATTAAGGGGCTCTATCTGTAACCTATGTTAAATCATTTCTATATTTTTCATCATCAGATTTAAATACTGTGTGTGTAAAGTACTATAGACAAAACTCCAGAATATCAGAAACTGTTTCCTATGAGGAATAAGGTAGCACAAACACAGTTTAACTCAGGGGTAGCCTCTCATTGTTGAAGCAAGTAATAAGGTAGTCTTGGGTTTATTAGTACAATAGATTGCCTGTTGTCTAGGGATTACATAAGAAAATCTCTGAGAGCCCAAAATTCTGCATGCCATTTTCCTATTCTGTAAAATAAAAAAATAACACCTTCACTGTGAAGAATCAGTAAGAAAATATATGTAAATGTCTTGACTTTGTCTCAGTACACAATCTATAAGAATTGTGAATATTATTACAATTCTAATAGATAGATATTGCTTATTGAAGGACTAGACTTCTCTTAGATTGAAAAGAAGTATGGCCACTTTTGTAACTTACATTTTAAGGAACTTAGTTAGAACACGAAATAACTAATTATGTCAGATTAATTCTCAAGTAGATATGACCTTGCAGCAATCAGGATTCTACAAGGAACAAATTCCAGAGAGTTTTATGTCCTCAGAGGATGACTAAAAACACTCAGGATACTGCTTATAAATGGCCAGGATTCCAAAGAAGCCACTCATTTCTTAGCAAGGCAAGTCTCCTTGGAGACTAACTGTAAGTCACATAGAGCTATCTTCTCACTTGGAACAGGGAGAAGCAATTAAGGACCAGATGATTTACCCCTTCCTCTACCAGTCCCCTCCCCAGATCCAATCCTTACCACTAGGAAGCAGGCATAGATCATTCACAATATGACTAAAAGTGGAAGAATACCAACAAACTTGAAAAGACCTTTATTTTGCATTCATTATGCACTTAAAGAAGAGAGGACACAAGTGAAATAAAGGAAGATAAGGCATCCCTAGATTAGCTAATGACACTGTGATTGGTAAGATCATTGAGGTGCGGTGTGATGAGCCTAGTTTTGCCTGCCTAAAACCACCATGAAATGAATTAAAATAGAGGGCCACAGAGGGAAAAATAAAGTATAAGCATAAAACTAGTGGGTTCCATGTTCTTTTAAATTAACAGGGAGATTGAATTAAGTGAATTTAAAATGACATTAAAAGAGTTTCAATATCATAAATTCAAGAAGTTAAGACTTTGACTATGTTTTTACTCTCCATCTTCTGTTAATGTATGGCAGTACAAACTCTCCTTCACAGATCACCTGTAAATCTCTGCTTAACAGGCAGCAAGATTACCTAAAAACAACGGAGAGAAAACTGCCTTAAGTGAGAATTCTTCCTTAGAATTTACCTAACTTTTTGTTTTACAGAAAAATTAGGATTGCATGCTGACCTTTCACTCTTATCTTGACAAATGTGTAAATTAATTTACTTGCAGTTGTATTCTTGTGCATTATTCAGGCCCTAAAATCTCTATGTCTTCATGCTTTCCTGCCTTCTACTCACCTCTGCAGTCCTGAATTTATTCATTTTCTTTTCAGGGCATAAAACTATCTTATAATGAAGGGCAATCCATTTCGAGCATGTTTACATAGGTGTGCCTAGAATATCCAAGGCACTGCAGTAGCAAAGAGAGCCTCACTTGCTTAATAATAAAGCTGCAATGTGCCTGAATGCCCCTTCCTTGGCCATGGGACTCTCCAAGGGAGTGTAGCCCCACAGAATGAATCAGGCAGCAGTAGGAGCACTTTAACAATGGTAAATGCAATCTTTCTATCCTTCTACATCTACGCTTCCACAGGCCATATTTTGAGAAGCTTTTACGGCATTATAACATTGTCCAACTTCACCAGAAACCTGAAATTTGACATTGGCTTTTGTCACCAAAATAAATAAATAAACAAACCTGGATCTATAAGCAAGGTTTAAGAAACAAAGCTTGGTGAAATAAAGTTCTAGAATAGAACAAAGTGTTTTTTCATAATTTTTTGGAAGGTTTAACTGATGTAATAACATGTAGACTCCTTAGATGCATGCCTGGTAATTGGTAAGTGCTGAGTTATTTTCTATTAAATATTATTATAAATTTTAAGAAAATACATAGGAAATAAGGGTTGAGGGTTGAAAAAGTCTATGTGATTATGTGCTGTGCTAGTTTTCTCTCACAAAATTGTCTCTGTCTACAAATGACATAAAGTTTGTATCTCCATTAGGAAAATAACCCTTACAGAAACTGAAATCAGAACTTCAAAATGTAAAAATGAAATGACCAAAACATCCTTAAGAATGTAATCCTAAACTTCAATTCAACAACATTAAATCACAATTATATTCGGTTGGAAAGAAAAGCATCTAAAGATTCCACTAAAATCAAATTAAGAGCATTTAGGCACTATTATCAGTAGAATAAAATTTGAATCACTTGGGATAAAACCTTTGCAATTGTCTTAACCACAGGCAAAACAGCAACTGAAATCTAAAATCAAAATTTAGATGAGTAGCTCTGTACTTCCCACTTAAATGCAGGCAGAACAAATTACATTCTTATAGTCCATAATATTGACAGGAAATGAATATAAGTATATGTAGATATTTTGTCTGGAAGCTTGGAACCAATTTAAGAGCCTAACTACATCCATTCTTTAATCTATCTGATACGGGAATGATAATGCTAATCAACACTGGAAAATAAAATTCTTTTCAAAAATACCATTCCTTTTGAACACAACCATAATCATACACTTTTTAAAAAGCTGACATTATACCTAAAAATAAGTGTTTTATAAAACTGTTTTGGAAAATTAAATAGACTTTTACATGGCAAAGATAATTTATACAAAATAATTTATACAAAATTCAATCAAACCCTTTCTCCAGTGCTGTATCAGAGCTGATCATATCATGCTTGTTTGAACGCTTCCAGTGGTGAAACAAACTCATTTTTTTAGGTAACATATTGTAATTGTTCAGTCTCTGTTACTGACGAAAAAAGATCTGCTTTCTTGAGACAGAGCATGAAAGTTTTAAGTTCAGACACTTCATGTAGTTATCTTACTTATCTGGTCTATTGCAAGAAAGCAGATGTACTTATCTAGCCTCTGAAAAAATTTGGGTGTCTAACCTTAGCTGAAATATCTTCTTTTCCTTCAGACATTTCCAGAGTTCACAACCTCTAGGTTAATCTAACATTAAATATGCCCTTTAAACTGAAGCCCCTATTCCAAATACATACTAGCCAGTGGAGAGAAAAATGGGATAGTTATTCTCCTTGATTTGAGAATTTTTGCATGTATTAATAAAGTCTGAAATGTTATTAGTCTGGTCTGATTTGACATCATAGTACATTGTTGGCTTGTATTACACTTGTGATCCACCAAAACCTTTAGGCCTTTTTCATAGTAGGTATGTATAAATCAAGACCATGCTTTGACTATGTAACAGGCTTTGTATCTAAATGTGGTACTTAACATTTCTATTCTTTTTAATCAATAATGTTTTTCATGATTTCAAATCATTTAAATCATATAGGAAATCAATTTTCTCAACTTTCAATTATCCTTTCCCTTTTTAGTTCTGTGCCAGTCAAAATTATATTGATAAGGATAAGGATTGTTGTTATGTGTTTATTAATGTCTTTGGTAGGAATAGAATGTGTTACAGACTTTTGCAAAGCTTCCAAATTTTACCTATTTAAAGCAACATTTTTACAAATATTTTGTACTTGTCCCTCAGTGTAAATGTGCAAGTATTTCTCTAGAGCATATAACTAAGTCACTCATAATGCAAAACTTTACCTTTTCTGCATTTGGAAAAACCAAGCTGCTTTTCAAATATTATATCATACTCCCAACAGCACTGTATATGTGTTTCATTGGTTTATGTCCTTCCCAACATTTGGTGTTGTCAAATATTTAAATCTTTGCCAATCTGATGGATGTATAATTGTAACTTATTTACTTTATTTTGCATTTCCTTGATTTTTGATAATGCTGAGTCCCTTTTCATAGGTATATTGGCCATTTGGAAGTCAAAGAGAATGAAAAGAGGCAGCACACTGGTATCAAAGGAAGTGGCTTCCATTAATTTGAGATTATTTATTGACTATTGATCATAAAGGATTTCCTCTTAAGGGGCTAGTATTAGATTTTTGCCCACTTATCAATTTGACTATACATCTTTTTTCTTATTAAATTATGGCCATCTATCTGCCTATCATCTCTCTATCTACTGATCCACTGATCTAGAACATCAGTCCTTTGTTGACTATATGTGTTGGCTATATGTTAAATGTTAGTTATATATCAGTACATCTTTTATTTTTGGGTGTGCCTTTTGATAAAGAGAAGTTTACAATTTTACCAAGGACAAATTTAACTATTTATCCTTTATACTTTGTCATCATTTCTGGAAACTACCTTTCTCTATTTTCAGATATCAGTATAATATTTGCCCAACTCCAATATGCTTGCTCCTATAGTCTTGCTCCTATAGTCCAAAATCTCTCTGTGTGTTTCACATATCATACTTCTCAGTTTCATGAATATCTGGATTCAAAATTTTGGAGCTGAATGGTATTTTAGAGACCATTAAATTTAGAGTTTCTCCAAGTATCACTTATGGTTTAAATGCAATGGAAGGATTTAAGGAGATTGTTAAAACATATATTCTCAGATTATCCCACTCACCTAACTAAATCTATTAGAATCTCCAGGTTCCCAGATTTGCACTCTTGTGCATGCTCTCTCTCTCTCTCTCTCTCTCTCTCACAAACACACACACACACTTTTTTTACGTTTTGATTACTGAATTTTGAGAAATGCTGGGTAACACAAGCTGCTTACCTTAAAAATACAAAAAAATAGGATGCAAAAAGTGACTTAATCAAGGCCATTCATTTAGTTAATATCAGGAACTAAACAAAACCCTGTGTAAAAAGATATCCTCATAGGTGACTGTTCCTTTGGCTCTCTACTTTCTTCTACTTCTCCATTTCTCTTAATCTAATACACCAACCTTTACTTCTAGTTAATAATTTTAGTGGAGCTCTCCAAAAACTTCATTCTTCTCTTAATCATAATAATAGAAATATAACAGGCCACAATGCTACCCAGCTGGACTGCATTTCTCAGCCTCCCTTGCAGTCAGCTATGACTATATATTTATGAATGAAATGTGAGCAGAAGCGATGTCTACTGATTTCATGCCTTGTACTTAATACTTTTAGAGTTTCTCTCCATGGTATTGAACCCCTTTCTTCCTGTTAGGGTAGGCAGAACAATTTTAGGGTACCGGGGTTGCAAATGACCAAGAAGCAAAGATATACTGCTCGTTTCTGGTCCCCTCTGAAGTGTTAAATGAAAGATAGCTGAATTTGTATGATTTTTAAGGTTTACATTTGAGTCTCATTGTAATAGCAATATAGCATTAACCACTCAAATGTTTATAATAAGGCAGATGGTTTTTCCTTTCTTGCAAGAGGATCTCTCCATGTACTGAATATACAGGCTTACCTTATTTAACTTTAGGTAACATAGAGGATGAAGGCGCTTTTAAGAAAAAAGAAAAAGTATATTGGATCTAAAATTAACTGACTCAAAAACAAATGCTTGCATAATTCACATATATACCCAATTTTAACTTGAAATGGTTCTATCATTGCCTGATATCTTTCAGAGAATCATTCAAAATGGAAAAGAGAATACACTTATTTGCAACAGTGGCTTTTTCCCCCTTCTGCTTTTAAGTAGTATTTGAACTGATGGGAAATTTAAAACTGTGCCATGAACTCTATCAAATAAGAAGTTGATGACTAGAAAATGTGGTTGTTAAATGCCACATAACTATTTTCTGACAATCTTCCATCTTCTGAAGCAAGTTTTATAGCCTTGCTTCACTTGTTAAACAATTTAATAGAATGATTATAAATGTGTTAATCTTAACATAAAGGATTTTAGGTTACTTTACAAAGACTTGAAGAAAGCCTCAAGAACTTTGGTGGCAAAATGCAGCAAGAAGTTATAAAATACTGGTAAAATATGTTACTCCAAATAGTTTGAAATTTAATGTTTTATTGAAATTTTGCTGATAATCCCTTATGAATTCAAATTAAATAAGGAAGCTTTTTTATGTAAGAAAATAACCTACAGCTGTCGTCATATCCTTCCATGAAGCTGTTATTGAAAGGTTACCGATATCTTTCTACTTTACTTCAATGCATGAAGTGGAACTACTGAGCTTTCAGTAACATTAAATCAGAACCCTCATAAAAATGTTACTCTTTAAAATGCTGATATTTCTCAGTTAAGGTAAAAGGATATGTACAAGGTTATGTATGTAAAAAGAGTTAATACAAATTAAAAAGCCTGCTTCAAGTGACTAATTTGTCCTAAAGCTACAGTACATTCTTAGTGTCCAAAGTCCTCAATCTTTTTGAACATCTGAAGTTAAAATTATTGTATATAATCTAAAAATAAGTTGTTTGGAAGTCTCTATTTTCCTGAAAATTACAGGTACATTCAGAAAAACCAAATCAATACCTCAAAATAGTCTCTGTTTAAAACAAAAAATTATTTATATTACTTATTAAAACTGTAATCACACTTTATAATGCTATTTTTATTGATTTTATTTAATGTTTTTACCATTATACTTTAAAATTTATAGTTTTTTTAAAGTTTTCAATTGAAAATCATAATTGTACTTAATTATATATATTTTTTAATTTATTTATTTTATTTATTTATTTTTGGCTGCATTGGGTCTTCATTGCTGTGCATGGGCTTTC
Organism: Aethalodelphis obliquidens; assembly: GCF_003676395.1. Lineage (NCBI taxonomy): Eukaryota > Metazoa > Chordata > Mammalia > Artiodactyla > Delphinidae > Aethalodelphis > Aethalodelphis obliquidens. The sequence goes on along the minus strand of NW_020837948.1, from coordinate 49,784,770 downwards.
TCTAGTTGCAGCGAGTGGGGGCTACTCTTCGTCGTAGAGTGCAGGCTTCACGTTGGGGTGGCTTCTTTTGTTGCGGAGCACGGGCTCTAGGCACACGGGCTTCAGTAGTTATGGCACAAGAGCTCAGTAGTTGTGGCGCACGGGCTTAGTTGCTCTGTAGCATGTGGGATCTTTCGGGACCAGTGCTCGAACACATGTCCCATGCGTTGGCAGGTGGATTCTTAACGACTGCACCACCAGGGAAGCCGTTAATTATATTTTTAATGTATCATTATTAGTATAATGCACCCACAGCTTCAAAAATTATCAACTTATGGACAAACCTATTTCATTTATAACTACATAGCTTTCCCCTCACCTCTTTGTCCACACATACTGTACAATTTTGAAACAAATTCCATGTGTTATATAATTTCATCCATAAATATTTCAATATAAATCTCTAAATCCTAAGAACTCATTTATTAATGCATACTATAATACACTTACCATACATTAAAACTGAAAATTTCTTAGCTTTTAACTAACTGGTTGATTTATTTGAAAGAGAATCAAAATAATCAAAATAATAATTGAATTTAGGTTTAATTCTTGTTTCTTATTTTATATTTTGGCCTGGCATTCCCAAGATTTGCAATCTCAGAAACTATCTTTAGAATTCCACAAGACAAGGACTAATTTAAAGTAGTTTTTAAAATAAATTTTGTTACTGTAATATAAAATTAATTCAGAAAATTATGCAAATCAGAAGAGTACAGATTGATTACTTTTTGAAAATTGGACTCATCTATGAAACCACCATTCTGATCAAGAAACACATTACCACATTCTAGAAACCCCCTCATAGCTCTCTCAGTGACATCTCTTCTCATCCCCTAACTTCTAATGCCATGAATATGTAGTCCCTGTATTTGAATTTTAAATTTATCTTCATGGCATCCTACAATATATGCTGTTTTGTGTCTGGTTTATTTCACTCAATACCAGGCTCATGAGTTTTAAGTGTATTGTTGTGCACATGAGTAGTTTGTTCAGTCACTTTTCTAAACACAATTACACTGAAAATTTATATTGTAATTTATCTGTTTATCTATTATTCTAATATTTATAGACCTTTTAGTTGTTTCCAGGATTTGGCTAGTATAATACTCCCACTAAGAAAATACATGAATATAAAGTTTGGTCCAAATATTTCCATATTTACATTGACTGTGGTCATATCAGTGAAAGTGACAGTTCATAGATTACTTGCATTTTCAACTTTAGTAGATATCTCCAAACATTTTCCAAAGTGGGTTATACCAGTTTTTATTCCTATCAGCAGTAAATTGAGAATTCCAATTAATTCTCATTGTTGCCAAAAGATGGTATTATGACATTATCAACCTTTTTACTTTTACAAAAGCTTGATGTCTGTACTACTATCTCATTTGGATTTTAATTAAATTCTTCTGTGACTATTAAGAATGAGAAATGTTTCATCTGTTTATTGGCTATTTCAGATCAACTAGCATCTTGATATTGCTCAGGTTCCATTTTGGCAAGAATATTTCATGCATAGAGTCATGTATTTCCACAAGGTGGCACATAACATCTACATATCTCCCTTTTTATGATATTAATGGACTTTGATAAACATTGCCTAGATTCATTATTTTATTAGACGTTGGCATAAGAGTAATATTCAGAATCATTAATACTTCATTTTTAGTGGGAACATTTCTTTAGAGAAACTTAAACTTCCTGTCATCAATTATTTGGTTTTCATGAGGTACTGTTCATGTAGGAACTGGAGGTTAAAAATGAGTATCTTTGGAAGAATCAACATTATGAAAATGACTACACTTCCCAAAGCAAGCTACAGATTCAATGCAATCCCTATCAAACTACCAATGGCATTTTTCACAGAACTAGAACCAAAAATTTCACCACTTTTATGGAAACACAAAAGACCCTGAATAGCCAAAGCAGTCTTGAGAAAGAAAAATGGACCTGGAGGAATCAGGCTCCCTGACTTCAGACTATACTACAAAGCTACAGTAATCAAGACAGTATGGTACTGGCACAAAAACAGAAATATAGATCAATGGAACAGGATAGAAAGCCCAGAGATAAACCCAGGCACATATGGTCACCTTATCTTTGATAAAGGAGGCCAAGAATATACAGTGGAGAAAAGACAGCTTCTTCAATAAGTGGTGCTGGGAAAACTGGATAGGTACATGTAAAAGAATGAAATTAGAACACTCCCTAACACCATACACAAAAATAAACTCCAAATGGATTAAAGACCTAAATGTAAGGCCAGACACTATCAAACTCTTAGAGGAAAACATAGGCAGAACACTCTATGACATACATCACAGCAAGATCCTTTTTGACCCACCTCCTAGAGAAATGGAAATAAAAACAAAAATAAACAAATGGGACCTAATGAAACTTAACAGCTTTTGCACAACAAAGGAAACCATAAATAAGACAAGAAGACAACCCTCAGAATGGGAGAAAATATTTGCAAATGAAGCAACTGACAAAGGATTAATCTCCAAAATTTACAAGCAGCTCATGCAGCTCAATATCAAAAAAGAAAACAACCCAATCCAAAAATGGGCAGAAGACCTAAATAGACATTTCTCCAAAGAAGATATACAGATTGCCAACAAACACATGAAAGAATGCTCAACATCATTAATCATTAGAGAAATGCAAGTCAAAACTACAATGAGATATCATCTCACACTGATCAGAATGGCCATCATCAAAAAATCTACAAACAATAAATGCTGGAGAGGGTGTGGAGAAAAGGGAACCCTCTTGCACTGTTGGTGGGAATGTGAATTGATACAGCCACTATGGAGAACCGTATGGAGGTTCCTTAAAATACTAAAAATAGAAGTACCATATGACCTAGCAATCCCACTACTGAGCATATACCCTGAGAAAACCATAATTCAAAAAGAGTCATGTACCAAAATGTTCATTGCAGCTCTACTTACAATAGCCAGGACATGGAAGCAATTGAAGTGTCATCAACAGATGAATGGATAAAGAAGATGTGGCACATGTATACAATGGAATATTACTCAGCCATAAAAGAAACAAAATTGAGTTATTTGTAGTGAGGTGGATGGACCTAGAGTCTGTCATACAGCGTGAAGTAAGTCAGAAAGAGAAAAACAAATACCATATGCTAACACATATATATATGGAATATAAAAAAAAAAATGGTCATGAAGAACCTAGGGGAAAGATGGGAATAAAGACACAGACCTACCAGATAATGGACTTGAGGGTATGGGGAAGGGGAAGGGTAAGCTTTGACAAAGTGAGAGAGTGCCATGGACATATATACACTACCAAACATAAAATAGATAGCCAGTGGGAAGCAGCTGCATAGCACAGGGAGATCAGCTTGGTGCTTTGTGACCATCTAGAGGGGTGAGATAGAGAGGGTGGGAGGGTGGGAGACGCAAGAGGGAAGAGATATGGGAACATATGTATATGTATAACTGATTCGCTTTGTTATAAAGCAGAAACTAACACACCATTGTAAAGCAGTTATACTACAATAAAGATGTTAAAAAAAATGAGTGTCTTGTTGTTTACTAGTTTTCATAATAATAAGATGTTAAATTCTCAAAACTTTTTGACCAGGGGGTCTTGAATTTCAGTTTATTTTTCTTTAGCTCCATGCAAGTGAGACTGTTACCTTATTCCATCTTCCACAGTACCTTACAAGGAGGAACAATTAATGAATTTTGACATATTTGATATACTTCAAATCATTGAACTTATTTTTATTGATGCTCAAGCATCCTATATTTGGCTAATAAGAGAACTTTCAAGTTAAAATTTAGGCCATTCTGACATGATCCTAATAGTCTTTGTTATCTGGAACTTTCTACATGACAAGGTATTCCAGTCTCATAAAACTCCTGTTCCAAATGTGGGATTAATCACACCCCCTCAAAGAGCCCTGTTTTCCTTTTAGTTACAGATTATATCTGATACTACAACTGTACACTGTGACGGATTTAGTCATTGTTTCTAGGCCTTTTCACTGGAAACAACTAGGAATGACTATTCTTTTTTTTTTTTTTTAAAGAGAAAATACATTATGGACTCATACTTACATTTTTAAAACACATTTATATTTCAGCTATTTTACTTACATTATGTGGGGTTTTTTTGTTATGCTGATAATTTTGGATCGCATCAATATTAACATAATTATTTGCATTATCTTAATATAATGTCACTTGTAATACTTTGTGTGTATGTACATGTGTGTAACACTATGTTAAAAGTTAATGTGGCAAACTCCCAGGGAGAGAGATCAAGATGGCAGAGTAAGAGGATGTGGAACTCACCTTCCCACACAAACACATCAAAAATACATCTACATGTGCAATAATTCTCACTGAAAACTAACTAGAGACTGACAGAAGGACTCCTGTACAACCAAGGCTGTAAGGAAGATCCACACAGAATCAGTTAGGAAGGTAAGACAAGTAATGAGGTCGGGACCTGGGCCCCTGGGAGAGGACTCAGCAGAGGGGAATTACACAAGCTGGGATCCTCCTTGGAGAGTGAGTGGTTCAAATCACATATTGAGCACCCAGCCCTGAGGTCCAAAAACTGTAAAGATGAGTCCCCTTGGCTGGCTGAAAGGCTGGTGGGACTAACAGGAAGGCTGTGGGATCCCAGACTCCACTCATGAGGAGCACGCACAAGCTTGCTTACTCCCAAAACAGGGCAGAGAGTGGATTGAAACTGTGAGGGTCATTAGCCAGTTTCCCACAACTGCCCTGGAGTGTACTCCAGTCTGAACTGAGCTCCTGTTCCAGCCATGCTTGCTTCATGACCCAGCTCCACAATGGGGTGAGGGATGCCATGGCTGAAGTGAGAACTTGGTTGTGAGGCACTAAGGTAGCTCAAACCTAGAGCAGTGTCTGAGCCGGATGGGGTAGCCATTACTGGCGCTTACACAGACAGCACGTCAGAAACAGTCCAGGTCTCTGACTACGGATGAGACAGACCCAGCCCATGCCTGGACCCACACCAAGCACCCACATCAGCCTCTCTTACTCCAGCACTATTCCCCTCCGGGGTAAGGGTGCCAGTTCTGGGAAGGGGCAAAGCACACACTTAAAGGGAACAGAGAGGGCTCTAACTCAAACTCAGGGCTTCTGCTCCAGAAACATGGAATCTGACCCACCCTCCCTAATAGGGCAGTGAGGGCCACTGAGCAGAAGGGAAGTCCTGGCTCACATATGGCTCTGGCCCTAGTCCCCCTATCTCCAGCCAAACTTCCTACCAGTGATAGCTGCCAACACAATTTGGGGAAAGATGTGATATGTGTTCATGCCAGATACAGCTCTCCCACCACACCATGGGGCACCCTCAGGCTATACAGGGATGCTCCCACACAAGGACACACCTTCAAGACTGCAACAGGTAACTATTTTACTTAATTTCATAGAGACAGAGAAAGTTAACAAAATGAGAAGACAGAGGAAAATGTAATCAATTGAAAGAGCAAGAGAAAACTCCTGAAAAAAAAATACTGTAGCAGAATTAAACAATTTACTAGATAAAGAGTTCAAAGCATTAGTAATAAGAATGCTAACTGGATTAGGGAAAACAATAGATGAACACAGTAAGAATTATACCAAAGAACGAGAAAATATAAAAAAGAACCATAAATGAAGATTATGGCAACTGAAATAAAAAACTCACTAGGAAAAATTAATAGCAGACTAGGTGATATAGAAGAATTCATAAGTAATCTAGAGGGTAGGATAACAATCATAACAGGGAAAAGAAAACAAATTTTAAAAAATGAGAAAAGCTTAAAGGACTTCTGGACCAGTAAGCATACCAAAATTCACATTATAGGGGTCCCAGAAGGAGAAAAGGACATGGAAAATATATATCTTGAAATTTTGGCTGAAAACTTTGCAAACTTGAGTAAGGAAACAGATATCCAAGTACAGGAAGCACAGAAAGTCCCAAACAAGATAAGCCCAAAAGACCCACACCAAGACACAACATAATTAAAATGGCAAAATTTAAAGATGCAAAGAAATATTTTTAAAGGCAGCAAGAGAAAAATAAAGATAAATATACAAGGGAACCCCCAATAAGGATATCAGCTGATTTTTCTGCAGAAAATTTGCAGGCCAGAAGGGAGTGTCATGATATATTAAAAGTGCAGAAAGGAAAAAAACCCTACAACCTAGGACACTACCCAGTCAGGTACAGGATACAAGATTAACATACAGAAATCAACTGTACTTTTTACACTAATGAAATATCAGAAAGGGAAACTTAAAAAAAAATCCATTTCAAAATCACATAAAAAAAAAAGAATATTTAGGAATAAACCTGACCAAGGAGAACTAGAAAACATTGATAACAAGGAAATTGAAGATGATTCAAAGAAATGCAAAGAGAGCGTACACTCTTAGATAGGAAAAATTAATACTTTGTTAAAATGGCCATACTACATAAAGCAAGCTACAGATTTAATGTGATCTCTACCGAATTACCCATGACATTTTACACAGAACTAGGAGAAATAATCTTAAAATTTATATGGAACCATAAAAGATCCAGAATTGCCAAAGCAATCCTGAGGTAAAAGAACAAAGCTGGAGGCATAACCTTCCAGATATCAGACAACACTACAAAGCTACTGAAATCAAAACAGCTTGGTGGGCTTCCCTGGTGGCGCAGTGGTTGAGAGTCTGCCTGCCGACACAGGGGACACGGGTTCATGCCCTGGTCCGGGAAGATCCCACATGCCGTGGAGCGGCTGGGCCCGTGAGCCATGGCCGCTGAGCCTGTGCGTCCAGAGCCTGTGCTCCGCAATGCGAGAGGCCACAGCAGTGAGAGGCCCGTGTACCACAAAAAACAAACAAACAAACAAACAAAAAACAGCTTGGTATTGGCACAAATACAGACATATGGATCAATGGGATAAAAATAAACCCACACACCTATGGTCAACTAATCCTTGACAAAGGAGGCAAGAATATGCAATGGATAAAAGACAGTCTCTTCAGAAAGTGGTGTTGGGAAAGCTGGATAGCCACATGTAAATCAATGAAGTTAGAACACTTCCTCACACCATATAGGAAAATAACTCAAAATGGCTTAAAGACGTAAATATAAGACTTGATACCACAAAACTCCTAGAAGAGAACATAGGCAAAACTTTCTGACATAAATCTTAGCAGATTTTTCTTAGGTCAGTCTCCCAAGGCAATAGAAATGATAGCAAAAATAAACCAATGGAACCTATTGAAATTTATAAGCTTTTGCACAGCAAAGGAAGCCATAAGCAAAATGAAAATACAAGCTACGGACTGGGAGACAATATTTGCAGATGATGCGAACAACAAGGGCTTAATTTCCAAAATATACAAATAGCTCACACAACTCAGTAACAAAAACAAACGACCAAATCAAAAAATGGGCAGAAGATCTAACTAGAGATTTTTCCAAAGAAGACACTCAGATGGTCAATAGGCACATTTTGCTCAACATCACTAATCATTAGAGAAATGCAAATCAAAACTACAATAAGGTACCACCTCACAACCGCTCAGAATGGCCATCATCAAAATGTCTACAAATAATACATGCTGGAGAGGGTGTGGAGGAAAGGGAACCCTCCTACACTGCTGGTGGGAATGTAAGTTGGTACAACCACTATGGAAAACAGTATGGAGGTGCCTCAGAAAACTAAAACTAGAATTACCATATGATCCAGCAATCCCACTCCTGGCATAAATCCAGACAAAACTCTAATTCAAAAACATACATGTACCCCAATGTTCATCGCAGCAGTATTTACAATAGCCAAGACATGGAAGCAACCTAAATGTCCATAGATGGATGGATAAAGAAGATGTGGTATATATGGTGTGTGTGTGTGTATATATATATATACATGCATATATGCAGTGGAATATTACTCAGCCATAAAAAAGAATGAAATAATGCCACTTGCAGCAACATGGATGGACCTACAGATTATCATATTATGTGAAGTAGTCAGAGACAAGTATCAGATGATTCACTTATATGTGGAACGTAAAGTATGTTACAAATGAACTTATTTACAAAACAGGAATAGACTCACAGACATAGAAAACAAACTTATGGTTACCAAAGGGGAAAGGAGGTGGGGAGAAGGGATAATTTAGGAGTTTGGGATTAGCAAATACAAACTACTATATATAAAATAAATAAACAACAAGGTTCCACTGTATAGAATAGGGAACTATATTCAATATCTTGTAATAAACTATAATGGAATAGAATATGCAAATATATATATATATAGCTGAATCACTTTGCTGTATACCAGAAACTAACACATTGTAAATTAACTAGAGTTAAAGTTTTTTTAATTAAATTAAAAAACAAAGACAAAAAAAAAAGAGTTCACATAAACTCTCCAGGAATATTCTTAAATGGCAAACTTGAACAGCACTATACAAAAGTAGAAATTCAAATGTCTAAGAGGTGCATGACAGGACACTCAATTTTACTAGTTATCAGAGAAATTCCAACCAAAACCAAAATATAATACCACTACAGATCCATGAGAATGGATAAAATGAAAAAGACAACACCAAATTCTGGTGAAGATATGCAGCATCTGGAACTCATACACTGTTCATATGTAAAATGGCACAACCTCTTTGGAAAACTATCTTCCCAGTATATATTAATGCTAAACACACATATGCCTCATGACTTAGCCATTATACTCCTAGTTATATATCCATCAGAAATGTATACGAATGTCTACCAAAAGAAGTGCACATGATTTTAATAGATAAAAACTGGAACCACCAAAATGCCCAAAAATGTTGACATATTTATCAATCGTAGAATTGACAATTTGTCACACAGTAATTGTAGTATATTCATATAAAGGAGTACTATTCAGCCACAAGAATGAATCAATTTTTCCTACACATAAATCCTTGGATGCTTCTCACAAACAATATATGAAGCAAACAAAGCAATCCACAAGACATTATTCTACATATTTACTATAAAAGAAACATAACTGTGTTTACATTAAATTATTTTCAAAATTATTATTGTTTTTCTTTCTCTGTATATACATATTGTCCCATCAGACAATGTTAAATTGGTTATAGTAGTTTTATTCTTGATGATAGTTTAAAACTCAAACTTTACAAAAACTACAAAGTTAGCATACTTACCCATGTCACATTGGATTCTATTTATAACACCCTTCCCTACACCTCCCTCACACCCCATATACTCATGCACACACACAGTATTTGGAAAATATGCTACACATCAAACATAATCAATAATTCTAAACAAATATGTTTCAACAAAACAAATTTGTTACTACATTTTTAATTCCTTGTGAATTTATTTCTGATCACTCAGTACATAATTCTTACAGCTTTTATAGTAAAAGAGTATAAATCCTTTATAACTTTCTTCTCTTAGTTATAAAATAGTGAACATTAAAACTTACATAAAACAGGCTATAATAATGTTTTATTATGCTGAATATATTTATGAGGTTAAAGAAATTGCAAAATCAAGGTCAATGCAGTTATCTTTACTTTTAATATCTGAGGACATTAAATTTCTTTGAGTGTGAAAATTATTTTAAAGATTTATATTTTCATCATTAAACATTGCTAAATCAAAGGAAAATATTCTCCAAGTACCAAAGATATTCCTTAAATCAATGTAACATGTTGTATACACATTTATGTATGCATGTGTATGAGTGTGTGTATATGCTTATGTAAGACATATGGGTGATTTTGTGCAATCAGAATTGGGTTAAACAAATTCTTTCCATTCTTCAATCACCAATTATATAAACTTAAAAAGTTTTGCTTGTTTTGAACTTGACACACATGGAATCAAAATACATATGCTCTTTTGCGTTTAGTTGTGTGTTTGCTTAAAACTTTGTGAGAATCATCAATGTTTTTCTTTTGTAACAATACTTATTTTAGCTTTCTTGAAGTATAGTTTTCCTTGTATAAATATGTCACAACTTATTTATTAATTTCCAAATATGATCCTGCTGTTTTGAAGTTCTTTTCTCTTATAAATTTACCATGAACATTTACCCTGAAAGGTACTAACTTAACTATTTTACTGTTACGATCTATTTCAATGATTGATGTTCTGGTCTATTTCTTTTCTTTGTTTGTTTTCAGTGTTTGTTTGTGGGGTGGTTTTTTGTACTTATTTATTTATTTATTCATTTATATATTTTAAGCTCTCACACTAAGTTACTGCAAACTGGCAAACACTGACAAACTATTTCTTCCACAATAACCATACATTCCCAGACATTACAAGTATATGGCTGCACTAACATTAATACTCACCACCATTGTACCAATTACATAATAAAATAAGGTATCAAGTATTCAAATATGAAGACACAGTTCAAAGGAATATAAAATATTAAAGATCTGTTGAATTTATTAGCAGAAATCCACTTTTTTTACAAGAAAGATTTAGAAGAAAAAAATCACAATTCACACCAAAATATTTGATAAATAACATACACTAAGTATGGTGAAAAATATAAGATTTTGAGAAATTTAACAATTACTGTTTTATCTGTCACACAGCATTTCTATCTTTTAAAGACTACTTACTAGATCAAAAGACATTCTATGCATAAGACAAAGGTAACATTTTACTCGAAGTATTTATTCACCTCCACCCATACTTTTTTTTTTAATGCCCTCTCTGTTAAACTGTGCCCCAAAGTGCAAATATTAAGGCTTTTTTTCTTCTGGAGACATTAAAGGCATGTGCTCTGTACAATGTGGATTTGCCATAAACTTTCAAACAGGTGTTTGTTGTTTTTTTTTAACAACACAAAATGAGATCTATAGAAAGACATTAAATAATCAATATGGGACTTGATAAAAATCCAACAAAGCAATGGTTGCACAAACCTGATATATACTGGAACAAATGTGGTAAATGTAAACAAAAAGTGAGCAAATCAATAGACGCTACTTTCAATGTCTGAAATGAGATCTAGAGTGTTGTTCACAGTTGTTAGGACGTTAATTGTACACAATAGTAAAAGTACACAAGTACTGTGCTTCCTATTTTGTCACTTAATCTCTCTAAAGTTCTTATATATTCATAAGAGTCTGGCATGGGAATAGAACTGAGGAAGATTTTCAATTCAATACTCAATTCATTTTCAAAGAAGGTCAACTGATACATATGATAACCACATTTTAAAAGCTAAAGGACAAGAACTTTATGTTAAATGTCCAAATCATAGTTGATAGTAACCCAAACCTACTATTACATCACTGACACATAGTAAGTACTAAATAATTATATGCTGCATTGAATAATAACACACATATACCCTTCCTAGAACCTAGTTAGGAATAGAGAAGGAAGCAGGAATTAGGCTTTAGAAATGAAGCAAACCTACTGAGTTGTCACAGGAGAAAAATCAAAACGACCTGAAATTAAATAAATAAATAAATAAAAATACTGGTATAAGCTCAGAGTAAAACTGACCAAGATAATGATCATATCCTGACAGCACCTACCATTGCTAGACATTGCTCCCAGCTAATCACTTTCATGCTACTCCCTCCGTGTCTCTCATCCATTAGGATCGTTTGGATTTATCAACAAAAAGTTTATTTATGACTTCATCAACAGAGGCTTACTATTTTCCTTTATACATTCTGCCATCCTTCTCTGGAATTTCAGTACACATGTAGATGGTTTATCCAGTCAAGCCATGTTTTTTGACCTCCTCATCTGCCCCTTCTTTCAGTATCCCACTCACATGGGCACATGCTATATCTTTTCTTTTACCTTTTAAATCTCAAATCAATTATTTCATTATCTTACAACCATCTTCTGCATTTCCTCCTCCTGTCCTAGACTGTGAACTCCAAAACTTCTTCACCAAAGTTAGATTTCCTATTCATTGCCTCCACCATTTTCCTCTGTACCCATCAACTTTCCTCATGTCTTCATTGTTCCATTGACAACTATAATTTCCTATCATATTCATATACTCAGTTCTGTGGAAATACTCTTAGCTCTACTGGATGTCTGGAAACATTTTAATACTGGTTAAACCTAACTATGTCCTCTTTTGGCCTGAGTGCAAGAACTCATGGAAGAAAGTAGAAAACAACAACAATAACAATAACTCAGACTGTTTTACTCTAAGATAATGACTGCAAACATCAGTTCAGCACTCAAAACTGCCTGGATACTACAGGACTTAACTTTTCCTTCCCCTGAGACAATTATTTCTTACCTTCACATCTTGCTTTATACCTCTACCACTTCCATCATCGCTTTAATTTGATAGCTTTACCTCATATTTACTGAGAATATTTAAAAAATGGATAGAAACTTCCTCCTTTTCCTTTTACCAATTTACAAATTGCCTGCATTACTACCCATATTCTTTGTATGTTCCCTAGTTACAATTGAATAAATGTTCCTGAGTCAATCAAAGTTCAAATCTGTAACACTGTTGGAATCTTACACCATCTTGAATTTTTGAGACTAAGCTCTTACAATTATTCACCTTTTCCCCTTTTGCATCATATCTCCCTCTCTCCTAGATTATACTCATCAGTATAAAACCATACTATAGGAACATCCGTAATTTACAATAAGAACAAAATCTAAACTCTTCTGAGATCCCCTGCTCCATGAAGCTAATGCTCTGTTTTAATATTTTTAATATCAATGGCATAACTTCGTACAAGTTCTAAAACTGATATTTGTACTTCCTCAGTAACCATTTACTCTAGAACCCAACATAATCTCAATACCATTCTCAGCTCCATCATCAAAACTGTTAGATCATGGTCTTCAACAATCCTTTTTGCAACTACAGTCCCTAGCCACCTTTTTCCCCTCATTTCACTTGAAGTTTTGGTAGGTGTTCTTCCATTACCCCTTGAAATGCATCACTTCTCAAAGCTGAGAAACAACCCTCTACTTATCTGGCTCGTAATTTAGAGTCTGCTTCTTCTCAGTCCTCTTTTTTTTTTTTTTTTTTTTTTTTATTTTTTGCAGTACGCGGGCCTCTCACTGTTGTGGCCTCTCCCGTTGTGGAGCACAGGCTCCGGACACGCAGGCTCAGCGGCCATGGATCACGGGCCCAGCCGCTCCGTGGCATGTGGGATCTTCCCGGACCGGGGCACGAATCCATGTCCCCTGCATCAGCAGGCGGACTCTCAACCACTGTGCCACCAGGGAAGCCCCTCAGTCCTCTTTATTGATTAAATCTTCTCCATCTATTCTCTAAATACTGGGTATAGGATCATCTTCTCCTCTCATTCCTTAGCTGTCTAAGTCATTTCATGAAGGCTTATAAAATATATATATATAAATTTAGCTCCATATTTCTGAAATATGAGACTAAGTTAGATTTTTAACATACTCCAAACATAAATTTTAGAGTATGTTACAATCCTTACTTTTTAATATAACTCTAAATTTCTATATTAAATCACTCTTTTAAACATTTACTTAGAGATGTCTAACAGAAATATCAAAATGCTATACACTTTCCTCTACACACTACTTTAGCATTATTCCACAAATGTTGATATGCCAGAGCAATTAAGCAAGAAAAGGAAATTAAAGGTATCCAAATTGCAAAGGAAGAAGTAAACCTGTCACTATTTTCAGATGACATGATATTATATATAGAAAACTCTAAATACTCCACACACACACAAAAAAACCTGTTAGAACTAATAAGTGAATTCAGTAAAGTCGAAAAAGGAATATTAAAATCTTGAACTACTTTACTTGTCTATTTCTCCTTGAAGTTCTGTTTTTTAACTTATTTTATTAGATCCATAAACATTTAAGATCATTAGGTCCTCTTGATGAATTGACCCTTTTATCATTATGAAATAAGCTTCATATTTCCTAGCAATATCCTTTTCTCTGATATTGACTTTATTTTAGAAAAGCCATTATAACATTCTTTTTATTTAGCATTGAACTGTATAGTTTTTAACATTTTTTTGTGTTAAACTATTTCACCTTTTATATTTAAAATGGAAATCTTATAGGTAGCATCTACTTGTTTTTTAAATAAAATCTGGCAATCTCTTTCTATTGAAGTGTAGACCTTTTACACTGAAAATGATTATTGATACACTTTGGTTTAAGTCTACCATGTTGCTACTCATTTCCTCTGTCTCATCTTTCTTTGCCCTTTGTTAATTTTTACCTTTTTTTGAGAAAATTGAAAATTTTTAACATTCTGTCCATACTGCCATTTGGTGTCATTTTTCTTCTGCTCAATAGATTTCTTGTTAACATTTCTTATAGTCTGAGTATGCTGGTGATGAATCCTCTCAACTTTTATGTGTCTGCAAAGTCTTTATTTAACCTTCATTTTTGAAAGATATTTTTGCTTGGTAGAGATTTTTATGATAACATTCTTTTCTATTTTGATTTTTTTTTCTTTTTACTTCTTTAAAGAAGTCACTCACCAGAATTTTCTGGTTTGGACAGTTTTTGCCCAAGAAAAGTACTGCCATCCTTATCTTTGCTTTTCTGTATGTAATGTCTTTTTTTAAAGCTGATTTTAAGATTTTTCTCACTGTTATTGATTTTAAGTAATCTAATTTGCCCTGATGGTCATTTATTCATGTTTCTTGCAGTTAGGGTCTGTTAAACTGCTTGTATCTGTAGATTTGTGGATTTTATCAAATATGCTAAATGCGAAATCATTATTCCTTCAAATAGTTTTTAACCCCCTACTTTGAGGACTCCAATAACATTGTTTGAGGTTGTCTCACACCTCACTTACACTCCGTTCATTTATTTTCCAGCCATTTTTCTCTTGTGTTCTCCCTTTGAGTAATTTCCATTTCTATAACTTCATTCTCACTACTCTTTTTATTGGAAATATCTAATCTGCTGCTTATGTCATCTGCGGTACTTAACAACTCAGACATTGTAATTTTCTTCCTTAAAAGTCAGATTTATACCTTTTTTAATATCTTGCATGTTCACACTTAAAATCTTCATTATTTCCTTTTTGTACATGTGCAGTACAGTTATAATAACTGTTTTAATGTCCTAGTAACTAATTCTATCATCTGTATTATTTGAGTCAGTTTTAATTGATTGATTTTACTCCTCATGATAAGTTGTATTTTCCTGCTTCTATTAAAATTGATAGGTTTGATGTCAAACATTGTGAATTTTACTTTTTTATGTTCTGGATACTTTTTATTACTAGGCATATTCTTGAATTTTCTTCCTAGAAGTATTTAAGTTACTTGTAGTTTGATTATTTTGGTTTTTACTTTTAGGTTTTATTAAATAGGACCAGAGTAACACTTGACCTAGGGTTACTTTTGTCCCACTACTAATACAAAATCCTACTTTGCATGTCCAGTGAACTGTGGAGTCTTCAACTCTTACTGGTAGCATTATGATTTATTTCAGGTCTGATATAAATTCCTGTCCCTCCTGTCACCTCTAATCCTTTTAGGTGTCTCCTTCCCTGGCCTCAAATAGTTTCTATCTCCATGCTACTCTCTCCTTTCTAATGCTCTGCCTTGAGAACTCTACCCTTAGTCTCTCCAGACCCTCAGCTCCATCTCCTCAAATCAGGGCATTTGTCAGGCTCTCACAGGGTTCCCCATCCTCATACCAGTAGAAAGCTGTGACACTAGAAGACTTACACACTTTGTTCCCTATCCCTCAAAGACTACTCACTTTTATTGTGAAATGTCCACTGTCTTGCACATTTTGTTTAGTCTTTTATTAACTCTGGGTGGAAGGAAATATTTAGACCCTATTCTCCATCTTTGCCAAGAACAGAAGTCCCAGTCTGAGTTTACCTTAATGCTGAATCAGATGAATCTGAGGCACAGGGAGAAAGGTCTGGCTTTGCTAGGGATATAAGGATCTGAGAAGAGCTCATCTAGGCCTGAGGCTTCACTGGCATTAGGACAAGGAAAGCAATTTGACCCAGAAGAGACTGCCTAAACCTTTAAACTGGTAGTGCACAAATTGGTTGGGTACTTATAAATCTTGTCACAGGTGGGGAGTAGAACATACACTGAGTGTAATATTGTGTTAGAATATATTTCAGAGGGAGCAGATAGATCAAATAGAAAAATATTTCAAAAATGATACTTTTCCTTTACCAAACAGGAAAATTAGAGTAGTAAATATAGTTACCTTTGAAAAGTGACTAAAAGAAGTTCCATAAGATAACTTCTCTTTGAAAACTGTCTTCAGAGTGCTGATTTTTTTTTTCAGCGTGCTGATTTTATTACTGATGGTATAGTATGCTTTAAAGAAAAGAAACAAGAAAAAAAAAAAAACACATTCTTCTCATCTGGGTTAATCCAGTGTGACCATAAGTCAACTAATATTTGAGAGGTGATAAAGTAAATAGATGGTCTCAACAATGTGACATTTCCTGTCATATCATGTTATATCAACCAGTGATTCAAAAGGACACTTTACATTATTGTCGAGGAATTTTTTCTCCAGGTTTTGTGGCTCAGTGGGTTAGGCCTAGGACCTCATCACCAAGCTGGGCACCTTTGGGCCTTGTGAGGAAATCTTTTGTTGCTTTAGGAGCAGAAAGCCTCTGAGGTTCTGCAAACTTTCTGCAGTAGCAAAGAATCTATATAGATCTGCTTTATCTTTGCTCTGCTTAACAGAGAACGTGGATATTTTGAGGCTAGTTCTTAAGTATTACAGTTGTGCCTATGGCAGGTACTTTCTTCATTGTTTAATAGGCAGGTGTTTTAATAATAGTTTAGTAAAACAACAAAGCCAAAAATGGGTTTTGATAATGTTGAATTGAACTATAAAATATACAATGTATTTCTATGATTTTCTTTGCTTCCAGCTTGAAGCTTTGTTTTCCAAAATTATTTCCTATATAAAATTTTGCACAAAAAACGATGCTATGCCAAAAAATATTAAATAACTATTATTAAAATATAAAATAGTCTGCTGCCATATGACTAAAAAGTCATGATAATACTTCTTAAGTAAGGTATGATAAAAATGCCTTCGGCAGAAAAGTGACTTATTTCCCTAACACTGGCATTTTAAAGCCTAATGTGACATTTTAGAAAGAAATAATTATGTTAAATTTTGATATTTTTGTTCATTGTAGTCTTTGATACCTTTTCTCCCAAAGTAGCTAAATACTTGAGTGTAATATTCACAATACCTATGCTTTTCACAGAGCAGGTATTGTGGTATATCACTAAATCTTGATAGTTGATCAATAGTTTGATTCACTAAAATGTAAATGGCATTTAGTCATTAACACGTATATTTTGTTGTCAAATCATAAATCACTAGTGCCACATATAGTACGCTAATAAGCTTAAGAGTTCAAATATAATTTTATAGAAGAATGTGCTCAGAAAAAGTTATAGAAGCCATGTTTCCCTTATTTTTATGTAATTGTCTCCTTTGGTTCTACTTTTATAAATTTTATAACCTATCCTTGTTCACTCTTAAGCAACAAGAAGTTTGATATTTTCAATATTACCTAAGGAATCTTCTAAAAGATATTAATCTTTAGCTCTTCCTTATCTCATTTTTAATAAGACCTCATAAACCACATATTTATAACAATACATCACCACTATTTTTCTATCATTCTAACACAATTCAGTTTGGATGCATGTATACTATATTGCTTTCTCCCCTATAAACTCACTTAATTCAATTCATTTAATAATTTGTTCATTCATTCACCTATCCGTTAATTTAGCAAACATTTACATTGTATATCTACTCTCCTTTTTCCTAGACCTTATTACTAAAACTGAAATTTAACAAAATAATTGAAACTTTATATTTCTTTAAACATTAATCTTTTATGTCCAGAAATATATTACCTTTTCTTGTAGAAATATATCCTAAAATACAGTTTAGTTCACAATGAGGACATAGGAAAGGTACTTGAGTACAGGTTAAAATATATTTTTTAAGAATCAGCACCCAATCAAAACTTCTGAGATTCTAATCTAAGAGGGAACCAATATTCTTATGTCTTGCACTTCTCTCCATCAAGAATAATTCATACTGAAATAGACCTGAACAGAGACCTTCAGGTAGCAAAATTAATCTTAGCTGAATGGACTATCCAAACAAATCTTTAAAAACAGCTAATATTTATTGATCATTAAAATGCCAGGCATTGTGCACAAGTTTTTTCTTTGTTTGTTTTGTTTATTTTTACCTTTAAAAAAGTTTCTTCACCTAAGCACTACTCTTAACCATAATTTTGCAAAAAAGGAGAACAAGACTCAAAACAGTTAAGAAGCTTTCCTGTGTAGGGCGGACTCTGGGAGGGCTCACGCCAAGGAGTACCTCCCAGAAGTTCTGCTGTCAGTGTCCCTGTCCTCACGAAGAGCCACAGCCACAACCCACCTCTGCAGGAAATGCTCCAACACTAGCAGCCATGTGGCTGACAGGGTCTTGGTGCTCTGGCCAAGTGTCAGGCCTGTGCCTCTGAGGTGGGAGAGCCAAGTTCAGGACATTGGTCTACCAGAGACCTCCCGGCTCCACGTAATATCAAACGGTGAAAGCTCCCCCAGAGATCTCCACCTCAAAGCCAAGACCCAGCTCCACTCAATGACCAGCAAGCTACAGTGCAGGAAACCCTATGCCAAACAACTAGCAACAGAGGAACACAACCACACCCATTAGCAGAGAGGCTGCCTAAAATCATAATAAGGTAACAGACACATCAAAACACACCACTGGACGAAGTCCTGCCGAACAGAAAGACAAGATCCAGCCTCATCCACCAGACAGGCACTAGACCCCTCCACCAGGAAGCCTACAAACCCACTGAACCAACCTTACCCACTGGGGGCAGACACCAAAAACAACAGGAACTATGAACCTGCAGCTTGTGAAAAGGAGACCACAAACACAGTAAGTTACGCAAAATGAGAAGACAAGAAACACACAGCAGATAAAGGAGCAAGATAAAAACTCACCAGACCAAACAAATGAGGAGGAAATAGGCAGTCTACCTGAAAAAGAATTCAGAGTAATGATAGCAAAAATGATCCAAAATCTTGGAAACAGAATGGAGAAAATACAAGAAATTTTTAACAAGGACCTAGAAGAACTAAAGGGCAAACAAACAGTGATGAACAACACAATAAATGAAATCAAAAATTCTCTAGAAGGAATCAGTAGCAGAATAACTGAGGCAGAAGAATGGACACGTGACCTGGAAGATAAAATAGTAGATATAACTGCTGCAAAGCAGAATAAAGAAGAAAGAATGAAAAGAATTGAGGACAGTCTCAGAGACCTCTGGGAAAACATTAAATGCACCAACATTCAAATTATAGGGGTCACAGAGGAAGAAGAGAATAAGTAAGGGACTGAGAAAATATCTGAAGAGATTATAGTTGAAAACTTCCTAATACGGGAAAGGAAATAGTTAATCAAGTCAAGGAAGCACAGAGAGTCCCATACAGGATAAATCCAAGGAGAAACATGCCAAGGCACATATTAATCAAACTATCAAAAATTAAATAAAAAGAAAAAATATTAAAAACAGCAAGGGAAAAACAACAAATAACATACAAGGGAATCCCCATAAGGTTAACAGCTGATCTTTCAGCAGAAATTCTGCAAGCCAGAAGGGAGTGGCAGGACATATTTAAAGTAATGAAAGGGAAAAAAATACAACCAAGATTACTCTACCCAGCAAGGATCTCATTCAGATTCCACAGAGAAATTTAAAACTTTACAGACAAGCAAAAGCTAAGAGAATTCAGCACCACCAAACCAGCCTTACAACAAATGCTAAAGGAACTTCTCTAGGCAGGACACATGAAAGAAGGAAAAGACCTACAATAACAAACCCAAAACAATTAAGAAAATGGTAACAGGTACATACATATCGATAATAACCTTAAATGTAAATGGATTAAATACTACAACCAAAAGACATAGACTAGCTGAATGGACAATTAAAACAAGACCCATCTATACACTGTCTACAAGAGACCCACTTCAGACCTAGGGACACATATAGACTGAAAGTGACGGGATGGAAAAAGATATTCCATGCAAATGGAAATCAAAAGAAAGCTGCAGTAGCAGTTCTCATATCAGACAAAATAGACATTAAAATAAACACTATTACAAGAGACAGACACTACATAATGATCAAGGGATCAATCCAAGAAGAAGAGATAACAATTGTAAATATTTATGCACCCAACACAGCAGCATCTCAATATATAAGGCAAATGCTAACAGCCATAAAAGGGGAAAGCGACAGTAACACAATCATAGTAGGGGACTTTAACACCCCACTTTCAATGGACAGATCATCCAAAATGAAAATAAATAAGGAAACACAAGCTTTAAATGGTACATTAAACAAGATGGACTTAATTGATATCTATAGGACATTCCATCCAAAAACAACAGAATACACTTTCTTCTCAAGTTCTCATGGAACATTCTCCAGGATAGATCATATCTTGGGTCACAAATCAAGCCTTGGTAAATTTAAGAAAAATGAAATTGTATCAAGTATCTTTTCTGACCACAATGCTATGAGACTAGATATCAATTACAGGAAAAAATCTGTAAAAAATACAAACACATGGAGGCTAAACAATATACTACTTAAAAACCGAGAGATCACTGAAGAAATCAAAGAGGAAATCAAAAAATACCTAGAAAAAAATGACAATGAAAACACAACGACCCAAAACCTAGAGGATGCAGCAAAAGCAGTTCTAAAAGGGAAGTTTCTAGCAATACAATCCTACCTCAAGAAACAAGAAACACCTCAAATAAACAACCTTACCTTACAGCTAAAGCAATTAGAGAAAGAAGAACAAAAAAACCCAAAGTTAGCAGAAGGAAAGAAATCATAAAGATCAGATCAGAAATAAACGAAAAAGAAATGAAGAAAACAATAACAAAGAACAATAAAACTAAAAGCTGGTTCTTTGAGAAGATAACCAAAATTGATAAACCATTAGCCAGACTCATCAAGAACAAAAGGGAGAAGACTCAAATCAATAGAATTAGGAATGAAAAAGAAGTAACAACTGACACTGCAGAAATACAAAAGATCACAAGAGATTACTACAAGCAAATATATGCCAATAAAATGGACAACCTGGAAGAAATGGACAAATTCTTAGGAAAGCACAACCTTCAAGACTGAACCAGGAAGAAATAGAAAATATAAACAGATTAATTGCAAGCACTGAAATTGAGACTGTGATTAAAATCTTCCAACAAACAAAAGCCCAGGACCAGATGGCTTCACAGGCGAATTCTATCAAACATTTAAAGAACAGCTAACACCTATCCTTCTCAAACTCTTCCAAAATATAGCAGAGGGAGGAACACAGCCAAATTCATTCTACAAGGCCACCATCACCCTGATACCAAAACCAGATAAAGATGTCAAAAAGAAAGAAAACTACAGGCCAATATCACTGATGAACATAGATGCAAAAATCCTCAACAAAATACTAGCAAACAGAATCCAACAACACATTAAAAGGATGATACACCATGATCAAGTGGGGTTTATCCCAGGAATACAAGGATTCTTCAATATATGCAAATCAATCAGTGTGATACATCATATTAACATAGTGAAGGGTAAAAACCATATGATCATCTCAGTAGATGCAAAAAAGCTTTTGACAAAATTCAACACCCATTTATGATAAAAACCATCCAGAAAGTAGGCAGAGAGGGAACTTACCTCAACATAATAAAGGCCATATATGAAAAACTCACAGCCAACATCATTCTCAACAGTGAAAAACTGAAACCATTTCCACTAAGATCAGGAATAAGACAAGGTTGACTACTCTCACCACTATTATTCAACATAGTTTTGGAAGTTTTAGCCACAGCAATCAGAGAATAAAAAGAAATAAAAGGAATCTAAATCAAAAAGAATTAAAACTGTCACTCTTTGCAGAAGACATGATACCATACATAGAGAATCCTAAAGACACTACCAGAAAACTCTTAGAGTTAATCAATGAATTTGGTAAAGTAGCAGCATACAAAATTAATGCACTGAAATCTCTTGCATTCCTGTACACTAATGATGAAAAATCTGAAAGAGAAATTAAGGAAACACTTCCCTTTACCACTGAAACAAAAAAAAATAAAATACGTAGGAATAAACCTACCTAAGGAGACAAAAGCCCTGTATGCAGAAAACTATAAGACACTGATGAAAGAAAGTAAAGATGATAGAAACAGATGGAGAGATATACCATGTTCTTGGATTGGAAGAATCAACATTGTGAAAATGACTCTACTAACCAAAGCAATCTACTGATTCAATGCAATCCCTATCAAACTACCAATGGCATTTTTCACAGAACTAGAACCAAAAATTTCACAATCTGTATGGAAACTCAAAAGACCCCAAATAGCCAGAGCAATCTTGAGAAAGAAAAATGGAGCTGGAGGAATCAGGCCGCCGGACTTCAGACTATACTACAAAATTACAGTAATCAAGACAGTATGGTACTGGCACAGAAACAGAAATATAGATCAATGGAACAGGATAGAAAGCCCAGAGATAAACCCATGCACATATGATCATCTTATTTTGATATAGGAGGCAAGAATATACAATGGAGAAAAGAGAGCCTCTTCAATAAGTGATGCTGGGAAAACTGGACAGCTATATGTAAAAGAATGACATTAGAACACTCCCTAACACCATACACAAAAATAAACTCCAAATGGATTAAAGACCTAAATGTAAGGCCAGACACTATCAAACTCTTAGAGGAAAACATAGGCAGAACACTTTATGATATAAATCACGACAAGATTCTTTTAGACCCACCTCCTAGAGAAATGGAAATAAAAACAAAAATAAACAAATGGGACCTAATGAAACTTAAAAGCATTTGCACAGCAAAGGAAACCATAATCAAGACGAAAAGACAACCCTCAGAATGGGAGAAAATATTTGCAAATGAAGCTACTGACAAAGGATTAATCTCCAAAATTTACAAGCAGCTCATGCAGCTCAATATCAAAAAAACAAACAACCCAATCCAAAAATGGGCAGAAGACCTAAATAGACATTTCTCCAAAGCAGATATATAGATTGCCAACAAACACAGGAAAGGATGCTCAACATCACTAATCATTAGAGAAATGCAAATCAAAACTACAGTGAGGTATCACCTCACACCAGTCAGAATGGCCATCGTCAAAAAATCTGCAAACAATAAATGCGGAGAGGGTGTGGAGAAAAGGGAACCCTCTTGCACTGTTGTTGGGAATGTAAATTGATATAGCCACTATGGAGAACAGTATGGAGGTTCCTTACAAAAATAAAAATAGAACTACCATATGACCCAGTAATCCCACTATTGGGCATATACCCTGAGAAAACCATAATTCAAAAAGAGCCATGTACCACAATGTTCACTGCAGCTCTATTTACAATAGCCAGAACATGCAAGCAACCTAAGTGTCCATTGACAGATGAATGGATCAAGATGTGGCACATATATACAATGGAATACTACTCAGCCATAAAAAGAAATAAAATTGCGTTATTTGTAGTGAGGTGGATGGACCTAGAGTCTGTCATACAGAGTAAAGTAAGTCAGAAAGAGAAAAACAAGTATCGTATGCTAACACATATATATGGAATCTAAAAAAAGGAAAAAAAATTCTGAAGAACCTAGGGGCAGGGCATGAATAAAGATGCAGAAGTAGAGAATGGACTTGGGGACACAGGGAGGGGGGAATGGTAAGATGGGATGAAGTGAGAGAGTGGCATGGACCTATATACACTACCAAATGTAAAATAGATAGCTAGTGGGAAGCATCCGCATAGCACAGGGAGAGCAGCTTGGTGCTTTGTTACCACCTAGAGGGGTGGGATAGGGAGGGTGAGAGGGAGACACAAGAGGGAGGAGATATGGGGATATATGTATATGTACAGCTGATTCACTTTGTTGTAAAGCAGAAACTAACACACCATTGTAAAGCAATTATACTCCAATATAGATGTTTTAAAAAAAACAAAACAGAGGCCTTCAGCTAGCAATATTTATCTTAGTTGAATGGACTATCCAAACAAATATTTGAAAACAGCTAATATTCATTGACCATTAACTATGCCACGGATTGTGCACAAGTTTTTTGTTTATTTTTTTTATCTTTAAAATAGTTTCTTGAGCTAAGCACTACTGTTAACCATAATTTTGCAAAAAAGGAGACCAAGACCTAAAACAGTTAAGGTTTCCTGTGTACACACATGAAATGCTTAGATTCGAACCCAGGTCATTTCACACTACAGACTGCGATTCTCTTCACTTATGAACTTGCTCCTTATTTCTAATCCTCTTGTTTTGTGCTCATATTAATGTTATAATTTCTCTCACATAGTCAATTACTGTTGCCCAATTCCTTTTGCTTCTCAGGATTATTAAACTAACCAGATCAACTGGAATTCAGGCAGTTCAGGGCTTCTCTTCTAAACTCAGATGGAAATTCAGTGTGTGTAATAGTACAGCAGAATTCTTTGTAAAAGTAGATTCTTCAAGAAATAAATTTAAAAGATTTTCATAGATATTCCAGAAAAGAAAGCTTGGCTCCTAACAGACTAGGCCTTAAATTAGATCACAGATCGATTTTGACCAACAGTAAGGTATGGTTCAAACAACTAACAATTTTTAGTTAAGATGCTTGCTTGTCTTCACAAAATACTAGAGTACTAGTACTCCTCCTCTTTAGGAGTATACCAATTTGCCCATATGAATTGTGGCAGAAGTTTAAATGCTGTCCCTTTACATACCCTCATGAGGTCAAGAACCCTCTCTATATATCTAGTCCCAGAACAACCTTAGTTATTAATAATTTCCTGAACTAATTATAAAATCAACACTGCTATTAACCCCAGGTTATATAACTGTTAATGTTCCTTGATGTTTCTCTAGAAAATATTTTCATTTTTATCCTAATTAAATATATTATTATCTCCACTCTAGAGTTTTCTTTATTAAGTTCCTTTGATAGGTTTTCTTCTTTCTGTTTCCTTAAACCTTTTCTCTGCAGAAAACTTTGTGATATAATGGCCATCACATTCTAAATATTTAAGAAAAAGAAACAAATTGCATCGCTCAAGACAAAGAGAATTTAAAAGTTTGGACTGATTATGCCTATTTTTCTTTTTCCAGTGGCAAATATATTAACTATCTCCATTTCTTTTGAGTACTTAACTTTTATCATAACTATATCTATACAGTTAATAAAAATATAAATAAGAAAAACACCAGTCAGTCATGTCACCTATGTAGAAGCACAATGAATATTTCAGAATATCAGTTTTCAAGTTTTCTTGGCATAATTTATTTTTAATTCAGTTTTAATCTTATAATTCTTTGATTATATCTGTTCATAAATACATTTTAATCATGAAATTTTAAATCAGTTATCTGTCACCTTATTGCATACATGTATGAAATTAAATGTTCTACTGTTTCAAATAACACTAACACAATTTTTCATATTTGAGATTATTTCCTTAGCCTAGAACTTATAAGTGAAATTTTTAGAGTATAATAAATGTATCTGAGCTGTTATTCAGGGTATTTTAAGGTTCTATTAGGACAAAAACATTTGTATTACAAATTGATCTGATATTTAGGCACCATAAACTGGTCCCTTGTTCTAAAGCAATATTATGAAAGATAGTAAGCACATCTTAAGTCTCTGGATGGTGGTGCAGGTAAAAGCTTTACAGGCAAGAGTATATGTCAATTTCAGTAAGGATGTATTGTTGTCCTACAGGGTGGAAATGATCTGATAAAATCTAATCATCATATGGTTGGCTGGTCTCCTTAAGTGATGGTAACATATCAAGGGCACAGATTTGATTTCTGTGAGAAGGTTCGGTTTTCAGCAGTGGTTGAAGGAGAATCAGAGTTGGAGAGAACAGCGCTCATATGTTGATCCCCCAGAACATTTCCATGCATGTCACCATGGCTGTTCTGTTCCAGGTTCCTTTAGCCTGGACTAGAGTTGCTAACAAAAAAGGCTGGTTGACATCTACTTTGTTATTGAGTGTTTCCTCTTGTATGGACTTTTTTGGTGGAAATTAACATGAGACACAAAGCTTTGCACACTGTGCAAGCTTCTACCCAGACTAGTTTGTCTCTGATTTTCCAGGACTGCTCTTTCCAGACACCTGATGAACCAACTAAACCCTTTGTCACTGCCCAAGTATTCATGCATTCTCTTTTTCAGGCCACTCTTCCCTCTAAAGTATACTCTTTGGAGGTCTACCCACCCCTTTCCTTTACCTCAGTGCTTCACCTGCAAATGTATAAGTAATACCAACATATTACACTAGCTATCTTTAACCCAACCTTAAGGTTTTTCTTCCTCTGTCAGTTGATCATAGGGAACTCCCCTTCATAACAAAGGTATAAGCTAAGAGAGAGGCAGTGGTACAATAGGAGAAGGTATGATAGAAGTGCCACAATTTAATGTAATTTACCTGTGCCTTATGATACTGCTTTTGCCTGTAGCTTAATATACATTTCCACTTTGGAATGGATAGCATCTGTGCCTGCCTGACCTTACGACTCAACAGATCTGACAATACCAAGCTCATGATGAACTGTTCTGATTCTTTGTTCAGGCACTCAGTAACTGTGAGGGCCCAAGAGCATGTCAGGAGTTTTCAAACAGAAGTTATTTGGCAGCATGATGGTCCTACTCCAGAACTCTAGGAAATTGCGCTGAGAATTTCCTACTGGACTACCAGAGATCCAATAGCACATTCTTATTTGCCACTTATACTTTTAGCCTCATCAGATTTGCTAGATCATATGGCCTGAGTTGTCAAGAAGCTTGTACCACAACCTGGATTTGCTCCAACCTCTCTTATAATCTTAGGTCCAATCAATATTAGCAGCCTGCAGTCCTCTAATAGTGGGTCAGAGCAGTATTCCCAAGTGTGAGGTATGCTGCCTCCTAGCTCTAAGATTTCCACAATGTGCTCTATTTCTTAGTGGTAGGTGGTGGAAGTGTGCAGGACTACCGAGCTCTCTATCTCCTTCAAGTCCTCAGTGTCCCATTTTTTAAATATCAGAATCCCAATATAAGTGACATGCCAAAGCTGTAATTCCAGTATTCTCTATATTTCTGCTCTTATAAGTAGACTCTGGCCCTGATTTTCCATGTTGGTCTCCTTCAGTGCTTCCATGGAGGCCTGCCTTGTGTGTTCCACAGCATGCCTTGAGTTGATAGTTGGCTGATCTGAATTATCATTATCTTTTCCTAAACTTAGTAAGCAGTTAACAAAAGTATGCTACTTAAACAATTCTCATAATTAGTATTTCTTCATTCTGTTCAAGTACTATAACTACATCATAACCTGCTTTTCACCTTCTATCTATACATTATTTCAACTTACCAGGAGAGATCCTTGGTAACTGTTGATGGTACTGTTTACTAGGGGTTGTCCCCATCTCTATTATAACCAGTATTAAGGTCATGATTTTCATGTGATGAATGAATGATACAGCCCCACAATTCACGTGCCTGTCTGCCTACTCCCAGGTACTGACTTTCTCAGTCTGGATTTACCTGAAAGTCAAACCTGAAACTGCAGCTTATTTGAAAGCTTATGGAAGTTATCCCATATGCCCAAGTGAGGTATAAAGATAGTAACCCAGAGAAGATGGGAAAGCCAATAAAAGGGTGCAGTATTAAATTGGTCATTTCTACCTATAGCAGGGGCTCAATCCCCTGTGACTTTGTTTAGGAGCCTTAAGCAATGGTTCTCAGAACTATGTGCCAGGAGGACAAAAAGAAAAGTTCATCCTTTTGCTCTCATCCTGCTTTTGTCAAGAGTAGTCTTTTCACAGGTAGCATTAATTCTGTAACTGCTCATGCCAGAAGAAGAAATGGTTCCTCAGAAATTTCATGCTAAGATCTCAAAGAGGCTCAAAGGCAGTCAACAAGAATTGTGAATTTCAGATTGCATCCCTGTGAATCTGGTCAAAGTGAAAACATAAATTTGGCTGGGATATGGGGTAACATCCTAAAGATTTAAAATGGCATGTGAGACATGTCAGGTATAGGTCATCTTATTCTCTTTATTCTCTCCTCCTTTTTCCCTTATGGAGGACATTACAGAAACACCAGCAGCAACTCTTTCTTTCCTTCTTTCAAATTTTGTTTTCTTTTTTAAAAATTTTATGTGGCTCTTCTTTATTCTCATATAAGAATAGGAGTATTTGTCATGAACTTTGTTAAATACAACAGGTGCTAGGATTCAAAGATTTAAAGAATTATGTGGGGAAATTGAACATTTTATATATATATAGATAGATATATATATATATATGTACATATATATATATATTTTTTTCCAACTCTCTACAGATTTTGCTAGCCTCGTATTGTCCTTCTAATATGTGTAGTATATTCACATTTATTTCAGTCAATTTTGACCTAGCTGGGATTCAAATTGAGCTCTTATTGTCCTTTGCTTTCCTTTCTTGAATTGCTGCAAGGACTCAGTAAGTCTCATTTCTATACTCCTTCTGTCACTCCCATGGTCATATCTATGTAATCATATTATACATTACTCACTGACGAGAAATCTTCATGGTCTTCACCTCCTCCAGATGGTGAAATGGTGTTAATGCATACTTTTATTTTATAAATAAGACAGTAGTTATTCAGAAGAGTTAAATAACATGTATAAAGTCAAACTGTAAATTAGTTACATAGCCAAGACAAAAATGATTGTTTCTATTAGTTCTCAAAGAAAGTATATATTATATCTAATTCTATAAAAATTGTTAAATACTAATCTATAGGCATGGTGAAATAAAAAATAATTGTAAAAAAAATTTAAAAATGAATATAGTACCTCTGTGATTTAGTTTCCCTGTTTGTGTGTGAGGAGAAGGAAAATGAGATAGGTTCATTAAATGATATGAGTCTATTTCGGCATTAATAGTCTATAATTTTAAATAAACCCTGACCTTGTTATTACAGTATTCTGTTCTCTCTGATATTGACACTGATTAATAAACTGGCCACTCCATGCTGAGCCATGAGGGTGTAGTCAAAGCTCTTCTGAATGGAAATATTAGAAATTCACTCCAATTAGCTTAAGAGTGGGTAAGGGGAGAGAATTTACTGTCAGCATATTAGCTTATCCACATGAAACCCAGTGACATGAAGCAGAGTTAAATCTCACTAGTAACAGGAATCAGGAACTCTTAAATCAGGAAATGAGAATGCTCTTTTAATTCTGGGTCACATGGTCTCTTTGTTCTGCATTTCTCCACATATGTGCATCATTCTGCTCCCCTGACACATGGATTACTTTGGATTTTATCATGTTCACAGTCAAATCAGTAATCTCAGCCAAACTTTGTCACACTTAACCAGTTTAAGTGCATAACAAGAGACTAGCTGAAATTGCTCTGTCCAAATTCTAAATCTACGGAAAGAAGTTTAGGATTGGTCCAAAGTCAACTGTGACAGGGGACAAATTTCATAGTACAGACTAATTGCCAGGGTGAAAACCTGTTCACAGGGCAGAGATTTTTGTGAAAAGTTTGGAACGTACAGACCGAGAAAACACTCTAAAATAAGTTCAGTATGCACAGAAATGATGAGACTATTTCCAAAGGTAGAGTGGATTGATAAAATTTATATATCTTCCAACCAGACAATATAAACTTCATAATGTTACAGAAAACTCAATGTGATATATTATACTCAATTTGTATGGAAATAATAATCAGCTCTTTTCTATGGCATTTTCTCTATTTGAACAATGAATTTTGTGTCCATATTTGTTCTATGAATCTACAGAAGAAATACGTCCTATAAAAATCATTCCAAGTAGTCACAGACTTGTGCACTAGATAGCTTTAAAACCTCAATATCTCTGTCTAATTAAATGTCTCTGATATAGCCAGTGGCAGATGCTCTCATGATGGTGCTAATGACCTGTAAAATCTAAGCAGCTCAGTTCTAAGAGCACAAATTGGGAGCATGGAACCATTAAATAAAGACTCAGCTATTCTTTTTAACATTTAGGGTTACCGTAGCCAAATTGAAATATAATAGTTGTGAAGAATTTCTGTATGGAAAACCTAAGATTAGTGTAAAATGAAATTTAAAGAAGTAGATGCAATATGAATTCACTAACACAAGTGTGGAGAATGGAAATGCTAACAGAAACTTACGTGCATGCCATTAAAACAATGAAAATGGGGAAAAAGTAAGGAACTCTCAAGAGAAGTAAGCCATTATATCCAATTTACTATTACAACAGTTCATACATATGAGCCATTTGGATAGTTGTATGAGATTCTATTACCATAGAAATACATATCTATTATATATTCTAGACTATATAATATATTCTAGATTAAATTCAAATTAAATTCAAGCAATTATCTCCTTTTCTCTACTAAGCTGCTGACTCTAGGCCAAGTAATTCTCAATCCTCAGTAAACAGAGGAATCAATTGCTACATCAACTTTATAGAAGCAGCAAACAGGAAAATTAAAAATTTTTTTTAAAAGACATTATTTGAAGGTGACAGGAAAAATGAAAAATATATTTTTCATGAAGAGACTAGGCTATCTACTGTATACAAAACATTTGGAAACCTCAGTCAGCGAGTTAGGAGTAAAGAATACACCATGATTACAAAAAAAAGTATCTAAGTGTATGATAACCCCGTGAGAAAATGAAAGCTACTTGTGAAAACATAGTACTATAAAAGAAATGTTTTATCTCACATATTTAAAGGACTGACATCTCTCATTGCTGTATTATTCTTCAGTTTTCAAAGCATGGCCACATATGCAATCTGAATTCTCAACTAAAACAGCACAAAGGGGAAGAAAAAGTAGACCAGGAAATTGAGGTCAGAGGTGCTGAGTTGTCACATGGTTAAAGATGGGGGTCAAGATTTATAATCTGATGATCACTCTCCACATAAAACTGAAAACAATTTCCATTTGGATTTGTAATACCTCTAACACCCATTTATCTGAAATCATGACAATTCTTTGAGAACAGAAACAAAAAATCCCTTAAAAATGACAATCATTTGATGATGTTAGGTCATGTCACTGTTATTATCACTGTTATTATCACTGTTATTATCATTCCTACTTTAAGTGGCGAGTATTTATTTTCAAGAATTATCTCACTTTCTTCTTAATCTCAACAGTTTAATGTGAAGAAAAAGTTGCAAATATTTTATTTCTAGCCTTTTTCAGAATAAGAGATTGATTTTAAGAGGTAAGTAACCTATGAGTATTAATGAATTGATTTTTGATGCTTAATTACTAAAAGAGATTATCTACCAATGATATATATATGTAAACATATACAAAAGAAAATGGCATAGTTAGATCAAGGTCCATGTTCCTCTGTATCTTAATTTTTGTTGCAAGGCAAGGCATTCTGATGGCCTAACCTTCTCCCGGAAGATGGATGTGCCTGGTATAGTTGACACTTCTTTACTGTGCTATGTCTCTTTCAAATGGAATGGAATGGAATGTAAAATGGGACTTTTCCTATTCTCTAAGAATTTCAGTTAAAGGCTCAAAGTCAGAGATGATTAATGATATATGTCTTCATATTCTAAAAAGAAATATAATCATGTACTCAAAGGACTTACTGAGAGGTAGCAAAATGCTCCAGTAATCATCAACCTCAATAGTCTTCATGGGAGAAGACTAGCAATTCAGTAGAGGAAGAGCTTCTTTAAAGGGAATTTCAAAACCCATAACTATTCTCGTGTTTGTTTTTTTTTCCCCTCTCTTTCTTCATCATGGAGGATAGAAGACTGCATCTCCTATAATTCAAATCAACTGAAAGGGTACTCAAAGAAGCAGTTATATAAATTCTAATGGTTTATGAGAAATAAACATCCTACTGTTTACTTGAATGTTTAATGAATGGCAGAGATGCATAAGCCATGTAACTACTGGAATAGAGAGTGAGAGAGATTCTTGGGAGAATTAACAAGAACCCTATGATGTTTGGTGGTGCGTCAGAGACTGGTAACTGACTGAAGTCTGAAGGCAGAGGCTGACTTGAATATCCCTAAGCAGCAAGGAAATCTGAAAAAGAATCAGCTGCTTTCCAAGGTAGTGGACAAGGTTGCATGAGTTTCCATGCTCCAATTCTATGCCATAAAAGGTAACTGAGTTTGAGTAGTCATGAAAAGATACTGCTCCGGGCTTCCCTGGTGGCGCAGTGGTTGAGAGTCCACCTGCCGATGCAGGGGACACGGGTTCATGCCCCGGTCCGGGAAAATCCCACATGCCACAGAGCGGCTGGGCCCATGAGCCATGGTCGCTGAGCCTGCGCATCCGGAGCCTGTGCTCCGCAACGGGAGAGGCCACAACAGTGAGAGGCCCGTGTACAGGGAAAAAAAAAAGGATACTGCTCAGAAGAACTATCTTCTGCATAAGGAGATATCAGCAGGGAGAGGGAGATCACTACTGTGTCAAAGCTGAAGGTATGTGACAAAAGTGAGCTGAAGAATACATCGCCTGTGTTAGAAAATGGTTAGAAGGCCCACAGGGATCCTTAACTGTCTCTGAGAGAACCACCTATATGTTCCTCAAAAGAGCCAGCATTTGAAAAATATATTTGACTCAGCCTTGAGAGAAATACAAATAAAAAAAGCTAAATTAATAGACCCTTGTCCTGGTTCTGAAATCTCTCCACTCTGCTCAACCCTGGAGGAGCTGAAATCAACAGATAATGGTTAGGTCATAGAGGTAGTTAAGAGGTGAATGAAAGAATAGATCATACAATCACTTCCTATGGCTCTCAAAGAGCCACATATTAGGCATGAGGCACTAACTGGGGAGTGTGGGGAGGGTGGAAAAAGAGGGTTGGCTAACATTTTGAATTTAATAAGAAATTAAAATTTAACATTGGATTGGATGGTGCACTTTAATATGTATTAAGACTGTATTTTAAGACTGCTGCCATCATAAGCTCATTCAATGGTTTTTGTACTCTCAAGGCCCAATCATTAGAGGTCTAATAATCATTGGCTCATCTGCATTTGCTTGTTTAGGAAGAGGAAATTTAGTAACACTACTCTGGCCATTAATGTTGTTCTTCAAATATTATGGCTTTATAACTTCCCCACAATGTGCTTTGGCCAAAAAATATATCAATGGTATATATCACACTGGGCAAAAGGTTTAATAGACTGATTATGATTCATCACATTTGTTCACCACTACTTCGGTCATCAGGATGAATGTGTTACGATGATGGCCAGGAATGTCTGGGTCTCCATCTCACTTGCTATGAATAGATTTCATAGTAAAGCCCATGCCATTAGCACCCCTAAAAACAACCCTGGTTCATTTTCTCCTCTGCAGTGTCAATGTTAACTCTAATTTTCTTGAGCTAAACTCCTTTTATTATTTTCAAAAGGAGTTTAATATACTCTTCCTCTTTCTTATTTTTTTTGTTTGTTTGCTTTCGGCCATGCTGCGAAGCTTGTGGGATCTCAGTTCCCCAGTCAGGGATTGAACCTGGACCACGGCAGTGAAAAACTGGAATCCTAATCACTAGGCCACCAGGGAACTCCCTCCTATCATTTTTATGTGACAATTTTCTATACTCAATGAATCCCTCATTAAGGAAGGCTCTGAAGCCATACACTTTAATTAAATTTAACAGATGAAATTTCATGTATGGGTACTTTTCTTCTAAGGAATTTTTACACTCAAAATTGTTTTCATTACTTATTTAAATGAGATGAAGTTTCATAAAAATAAAAACATAGAACATTCAATGAAGAAAGTAAAAAAAAATGACACATTTTTTTATAGTGGATTTGGATTTAATTTCTGTAAAGGCTGTGAAAAAAAGGCTGAAGTTTGAAAAGCTCTTTTTAGAGATATTTAAGTTATTTTAAATATATATGGATGTTACATATGTATGCATACACACTAGCATATACTTACATCACATGTGTATGGTGTTGGAGAAAGATAATTAAAAACAAAATATTCTACCAACCCAGAAAACCTTTCCACAAAGGTATAAGAGAAAAGAAATCAACACTATTATTGAATTAGATTTAAAACAGAATGTGATACGCACCACAGGCAATCTGCTAAGAGACTGCAAAGACAGAAAGAAGTCTGACCCTTTTATATAGCCAATCAGGTACAACTCATTATATACATGTTCTCAAGATAAACAATAACTAGTCCTCAACTAAGAGAATTTGACAATACCATTTGTCACACATAGTTCATCCTAGATTCACTCCGATGCTAACTGGCTTTATCCAAAGAAAACTTAAACTTCTCACATCTTTATGACAGGACATAGTTTTGGAGCCAGGTGGCCTGCTGAAGTTAGGCTTCTATCCTCCCATAGAAACATGGTAAGAGGGGCACTATCTTCCTTAATGATGACATTTCAATGAGCTGGTTCCCAAGCCCTTAAGAAAGGCATTCCTGAGTTTCAAGAGACAGAAGTCTTATTTAGCTTTTAAAAATATTTATATACATTACAAAGAGAGAAAGAAGTTACAAGTTTTCTAAAGTAAATGCTCTAAAACAAGGGAGAAAGAAAAGGGAGCTGGGAGAATTCTCTTCCTTTATTTTTAGCAAGGAGAATTAAGCTTCTTATTTTTAATTTTTAATCTGTATTTACCCTTACAGTGCATATGCAGAAACTTCCCTAGCTATTAATTAAGAAGTAACAGTAGTTCACAATCTTTTTAACTTTAAGGGGAAAAAAGGCATATTTTATTCTTCCGATATTTTAAGCTCCAAGGCAAAATTAACTTCAAAAAATTTACTTTGGGTGATCACTGAAATAGACTTTGCTTTTCCAGTTTGTTATCATGGTCTACTGTCAACAATGCTTTTTAATATATATTTTAAAAACTACCTAAGCTGTACAGCAGAGTTTTCTATGGCACAGAATGTCCCGTTTTTAATTTTAAATAAGTAAATGTAAAAAATGAGAAAAATTTATATTGAAGTATTTAATGTATAAAATATATGCACAAATAAATATGTGGACCTATCAATGAATTTTTACAAAATTAACAGTGACAAAACCAGGACTCAGTAGGATGGACCATTACCAGAATCTCCCCTTGCACCTGTTTTCACTCACTACACTTTCCCAAAAGAAACTACTCTCCCAAATTTGATAACCATAGGTATGTTGTGCCAATTTTTGAAATTTATATAAATGGAATATAAAGAATTCATTCTCTTATGTCTGGCTTCTCTCACTTATCATGTTTGTGAGATCTGTCTGTCGTAATGTGTGGAATGGAATGTTCATTCTCGGTGTTGTATGATAATCCCCTGAATGAATCTATCACAGTTTACCCATTCTAGCACTGATGGATATCTGGGTTATATCTAGTTTGCGTCTACAAAGAATAATGCTATCAGTATGCTTATACATGTCTTCTGGTGAACATATGTACATGTTCTATTAGGTACATGCCTATAAGTTGAATTGCTAGGGCATAAGATATGAGTTCATTCAGCTTCGGTTAATATTGGCAAATTATTTTCCAATATAACTGTACCAATTTAACCTCATTAAAACAGTGTATGAGAGACTCAGTTCCTCAATATCCCAAGTAATACTTTTTAATTTTAGCTACTGTCCTAGTCTGCTTGGCTGCTAGAACAAAGTACCACAGACTGGGTAGCTTATAAACCACAGAAATTTATTACTCACAGTTCTAAAGACTGGGAAGGCCAAGATCAAAGCACCAGTATGATCAAGTGACAAACCCTTTCCTGGTTCACAGCCAGCACCCTTCTCATTGTGTCCTAATCTTTTAGAAGGGGCCTAGGGAGCTCTTAGGATCTCTTTTAAAAGAGTACTAATCCCATTCATGAGGGTTCCGCCCCCATGACCTAAAGGCCCTACCTACTAATACCACACCTTTGAAGGTTATGATTTCAACCTATGAATTTAGGGGGAAACACAAACACTGAGACCATAGCAGTCACTTTTCGTGTGAATAATGGTATCTCATCCATTATTTATTTGTACATCCCTGATGCAGATATTAATACAGAGATACAGACATAGATATCCATGTGTGTGTGTGTGTGTGTGTGTGTGTGTGTGTGTGTGAAGCACTTATCCAAACAAATTTTTTTTGTCTGTTGCTTTGCCTGGACTTTCATTCATTTATTATAAATTTGAATTTAAGTTATTTTGGATACATATATCGCAATTATCTTCTCTCACTCAGAGACGTGTTTCACTCATAGCAGTGTCATTTGACAAACCAGAAGTTTTTAATATTAATGTATAGTATAATTTATCAACTTTCTAAAGTTTCTGTGTCTTTTAAAGAAATTTTTTATTATCCCCACTCAGGAAGACATTCTCCTACATTTTCTTCTGGAAGCTTTACAGTTTCATATTTCACATTTTGATGTGGAATTCATCTGTAATATTTTATTTATTCTTTCAAATGTCCATATGGATACCCTATTTACTCTATTTATTGGAAAGATTATTTTCCCCAAGTGTACAGTAATGATACTTTTGTCATAAATCAAGAGATTATATGTGTATGGGCCTTTCTTCTGTAACTAGTCTGTTTCCTTGGTTTATTTATCGATTACTGCATCTTTTACATACTGTTAGTTGCTGTAGCTTTACAAAGTATTCACCAATAGTTATCCAGGTTTATTCTTCTTCTGAGTCTCACTCTTTATGTTGAGGAATCTGATGTCCATATTATTGTTACTCCTTTGGAAGTTGTCTTTTTTGTCTGGCTGCTTGTGATTTTTTTTTTCCTTTGGTTTTCAGCACTTTTTCCATAATATGTCTAGATGTGTTCATCCTTGCATTTACCCTGCTTGGGTTCCATTATGCTTCAGGAATATATAAATTGACGAACTTCTGTCAGTAAAAGGAAATCCTCAGCCATTTACTCTTTGGATATTGTTCCTGCCCTGATTTCCTTCTCTCTTCTTCCCTCCTACATTTGCCATGGTTTCATCTATGTGCTTCAGCTTGAATATTTTCTAATGACCTTTTACTTCATGAAACTTCTTTTCTATCTAATTTAGCTATTATCATATACTGATTTTTTTAATTTCAGTTATTGCATTTGTCTGAAATAGAATATCGAGTTGATTTTTTCATAATTTACTGTCCTCTGGCAAAATTATTCTTATTATTTTCTTAGACATGTTAATCACTGTTAACTTAAAGTCCATATTTGAGAATGGTAATAACTCGGTCATCCCTAGGGGTGTTTCTATTACCTGATTTTTTTCATGGCTATATATATTTTTTATTTTTACTGGAGTACAGTTGATTTACAATGTTGTGTTAGTTTCAGGCGTACATCAAAGTGAATCAGTTATACATATACACATATCCACTCTTTTTTAGATTCTTTTCCTGTATAGGCCATTACAGAGTACTGAGTAGAGTTCCCTGTGCTATACAGTAGGTCCTCATTCATTACCTATTTTATATATAGTAGTGTGTATATGTCAGTCCCAATTCTTCAATTTATCTCTCCCCCTCCCACTTATCCCCCAGTAACAATGTTTCTTTTCTACATCTGTAACTCTATTTATGTTTTGTAGATACGTTCATTTGTACCATATTTTTAGATTCCACATATAAGCGATATCATATGATATTTGTCTTTCTCTGTCTGACTTACTTCACTCAGTATGACAATCTCTAGGTTCATCCATGTTGCTGCAAATGACATTATTTCGTTCTTTTTTATAGCTGAATAATATTCCATTGTATATATGTACCACATCTTCTTTATCCATTCCTCTGTTGATGGACATTTAGGTTGCTTCCATTTCCTGGCTATTCTACATAGTGTGGCAAGATGAGATATTTCCTCTGTGGAGAAAGATATCATCTAGAACCTCTATACTTTTCATTCACAGTATCTTTCACTCAGTAAAAAATCAAACAGAATAGTAAGAAAATATAACCCCAATGTTCATGACTATATTTTCTTAACAATCTGGTTAATGTTTTACTGAGTGAAAGACACTATTGGGACTTCCCTGATGGTCCAGTGTCTAAGACTCTGGACTCCCAATGCAGGGCGCCTGGGTTTGATCCCTGGTCAGGGAACTAGATCCCACATGCTGCAACTAATTGTTTGTGTGCCTCAACTAAAGATCCCACATGCCGCAGGTAAACAAAGATTCTACATGCCGCATCTAAGGATACCGTATGCCACAACAAAGATCTCACGTGCTGCAACTAAGACCCAGTGCAGCCAATAAATAAATAAAAATATTTAAAAAAGAAAGAAAGACACTGTAAATGAAAAATATAGAGGCTCTAGATGATATCTTTCTCCACAGAGGAAGTAACTCATCTTGAGCTAATCATACTGACCTCACTGGTGACTGGGTTGCAGAAAAACAAAACAAAACAAAAAACTTGCCTAACTGTAGCTTATCACCCTTTCCAGACAATAATTCTCTAGGAACCCTAAATGATAGTAGAAGGTGTTTACTACTGTCTTATAGCGCTGGTAAGTCCTGAAATTCAAATTTTGTCTCTTTAGTACTGTCAGACCCTGAAAAACTCCAAAGATGGATCCAGAGTACTTGCATCATTTTTCTTGAAGTACATATAATATCAAAAGTGGTCACAGTTTTGACTTCATAGAGGACTTTTACTGTATTACACTAAAATCTCAAAACAGAAAACTCTTACCTTGTCCTACTTCATCAAATAATCCAATATTTCAAAATAAGAGGTAATGTTTCATCCTGGTTAAAAGTACACTCTGTAAGTCAGACAGACAGGGTGTGAATCCCAGCTTTACTACTTAACAGAGGAATGGCATTTTGTAAGTAACAATGTATCTCTATGATGCTCAGTTTTCTAATCTATAAATTAGGAATAAAAATAGTAATCACATGTAAGTTATTTATAAAGTTTCATTATTTTTTCATTTGATAATATTTTTTGAGTATATGTACTATATTTCAGAAATACTTTTTAATGTCCTGGTAATATATCAATGAACAAAATAATCAATAAACCCTGCCCTCGATGGAGTTTGGATTCTAACATGGACAACAGCCAATACATACCAATAGACAAAAAATATGGTATATCAGATAGCTATAGATGGTATGGAGAAAAATAATGTGATCATTGTTCTGTCAGTCATCCTGCTCCCACCCAATTGTATCACTGCCTAATTGGCTCATGAACAAAGTGGCCAAGGCAGCAGTGATAGAGGTTATATACTGGAGCAGGCTATAGGATTTACACTCACCAGAACAGCACTGGTTATAGCCACTGCTGAGTGTCAATATGACCACAGCAGAAACCAACACTTAGCCTCTGTTCTGGCACCATTCCCTGGGATTAGCAGTAAGCTCAAATGGTGGAAGAGGTAATATCTTGTTCTCACTGGATTAGACATTTACTCTGGATATGGATTTTTCTTCCCTGTCTGCAATGCTTCTGCCAAAGTAACTATCCATGAATTTATAGAATGTCATACTCACCATGTTGGTATTACACACAACATTATTTCTGATCAACCAAATAATTTCCTAGCTGATAAAGTTTGGCAATGAGCCCAGGCCCATGAAATTCACTGGATGTACATGTACCTCGTTATCTTGAAACAGCTGGCTTGACAAAACAGTGCAATGGCCTTTTGAATTCTTACTTGTGGTTGTATCTTGTAGATGTGGGAAAATTTTCTCCAGGTTGTGATATGTGCTCTAAATCAGCAGTCTATATATAGAGATCTTTCTCCTGTGGCCAAGACTCATGCATCTGTGACTCAAAGGATGAGAGTACCTCCTTTCACTATTACCACAAATGATCTATTAAGAAAAAAAAAAATCTGTCCATATGACTTTAGTTTCTAATGGTCTAGAAGTCTTAAATACAAAAGGAGGAATGCTTATACCAATGACAAAAATAATGATTCTATTGAACTAGAATTTGAGATGATAACCTAACCATTTTAGTTCCTCATGTCAATGAATCAACAGGCAAAGGAGGTTACACTTCTGACTGGGTAACTGACTCTGACAACCAAGGGAAGAGTGGGTTGCCACTACATAATGTGGACACAGAATGGTATGTCTAAAACACAGAAGATCCCCTGGGAGGTGTCCTAATACTTCCAAGATCTGTGATTAAAGTCAATGAAAAAGTTGTACTGTGTTCGAAGGAAGCATAACTTTATCATTGTTTTGATTGAAAATGAGTATGTTTAAAGTAATGGATACTAAGTGACACAAACTGGAATGCATTGGCTTTGTAATGCGTAACTTTAGCTAATCTAGACTACTTTTCCTGGAATTCCCTTACCTCTGTTTGGTGTTTATGATGTTTATGATGAAAGTAGGCCATAAGAAATATTTTTGCAAAGATTTGGAGGACAGGAATGAATCAGCAACTTTATGCTCTTTATGTGCAGAAAGGCTATAATAATGAGGTCACTGGGCACTTTTGTAGCTCACACATGTTGTTGCTTTCTGCTGGCTGAACTTGCACTGATTGGACAGCAGCAGGTCTGCAACTGATATACACTCCCCTGAACTGTCCTTCAGCTTCTGTGGTTCCTGGGCCAGGTGTGTGTTTCACTCCAAGAAGAGGGGCAGCAGCTTCTCATGCAGTATGCTGATCTCATCGTGATCAGAAACAATGAGAACTGAAATGGGTTCCAGTTCATCTTGTGGGTTCCAGTTTTGCACAAGTCCCAGTTTATCTTTGCCCTCATTTTCATCCATCTGTCCTTCCTATTCCATCTTTCTTTTCAAACTGCCTGTACTGCAGCTATGGAGCTCCAGAATAAAATATGAAAACCAAAGTCTGACAGAGACAAATAGGAGATCTGTTTGTCTCATGAATAACTGATAAAAGTGGAAAGGGATGTTATCATTGAAAAGAACACAGTTGGGTAAACACTGAAGAGGAGAAGGAGTGAGTTGGTTTTTCTTTGATTCTCCCATTAGGAGTTCACCAGGATGAAGTGAAGTTCAGAAATACATACTAAAGTTAAAACCAGTAAAATTATTCACAGTGGAATTATTCAAACAGGAATTCAATATTCATGGCTTCATTCTGTGAATTTGCCTACTTGCTAAAATGCATCTGTAACTCCAAAATCAGTACTCCCAGTGCTTTCATAGTCATTCACAGACGTGCTGAGTGGCAAAAATTTTGAGTCACTTTACACACACCATCCCAGGTTAGGTTGAACAAGGCAGTGCTCTGACTGATGTTTCAGCCCTCATACTTTAAACAAGGGACAATTTTGTGAACTATGTATTGCCACTTTTTTTTTTTACATTGTTGTGTTTTTTTTGGTGATTTCACTGTTTTAAATGACCCTTTAGCATAGTGCTACAATGCTAGCTTGTTCTCTTAATCATAAGAAGACTGTGATGTGCCTTATGGAGAAAATGCATGTTTAGATAAGCTTTACTCAGGCATGCCTTATAGTGCTATTGGCCATGAGTTCAATGTTAATGAATCAACAAGATGTACACCCAGGAAAAGGAAGCGGAACTTCACTGGTCTTTACATGTGGCCATTAGAGAAAGTGCTAGCATAATATCTATGGTGCCTGATGAAGCCATGGAAAAGATGGAAAAGCAGCTAAACTTGTGAATTCTTGAGATGATGACCAATTTTAAAAAGTATAGTGGACAGCACTGTTGTGAGGCTGAAGGTCTAAGATATTTATAGTCACATTGCCCAGAGTCAGGAAAATGTTAAACTCTCCTTACCTAGTGATGGTGGGCTTCACATTTCAAACGGTGATAGAGCATGAAAATCTTAAATTTGCAGGTGAAGCAGATTCTGCAAATCAAGAGGCTGTGGAAGAATTATTAAAATACTTGCTAAATGTTATACAGGAAAAGTTTTACAGGGAAGAGAAATTTTTACAATACTGAGATGACTACCTGTTTCATAAGGAAACTGACAAATGGAGCTATGTAATGCAAATGGCCTCCAAAGTTCCTGGCTTTAAATAATTTAAAGACCATGTGATTATTATTGTAAGAAATATATATTAAATAAGATATCTTTAAACAGAAACACATATAAAACAAAGCTATGTATTAGCTGGCAGATGAAAATGTGACCAGAGTCTCTCAGGAACCTAACCTTGTATCTTCCCTAGGAGCAATGAGTCCTTATTCACTAACTCAGTATTTGTGGCATCTTTAGACTATAACCACCCTGAATAATGAAACTTACACACATACACATATATATATCATATATGTAACTCTTAGATGGGTTGATAATTATGGTTTAAAATAAATATAAATAATAGCTATTTTTAAGTTAGTAGACATTTTAAATGAGGCTCTCCCAAAATGTGACACTTTTAATATAAAGTGGTAGACTAGTTTTCTAAGAATCTCAGAGTTTATATATGGATTCTTATTTTATTCAAATGTATTTAAACAAATACATTTATAAACTACTTGGTTTATATACTTGTTTCTTCAAAAATGTACCTGAAAAACTCACAATCATCATAATTTAGAATTTATGACATCATCGGTGTTTTTTACTAGGTCTCTGGATTAACAGACATAACTGAATTTTCATGTAGCTCTTAGGAAGAGAGCAGCATGGCATATAGAAATGAGTAAGAACTTACTGTAGAGACTGCACTCAAATTATAATGTAAGACTTATGTGTTTCCTCAGACTGTCTACGTTCATCATCAACAACATGCTAAAGCAATGATGAGTTAATGACTTATTTAGTGGGAGAAAAAATTCTACTGTGTGTAAAGTATTTCACTTTATAGTGTTTCTTATTATTCTATACAACTATCACAGAAGTTCTAGAGAACATAACTTGTGCCCTGGAACTTTAAGAAAGTTCTATTTAGAAAAGATCCTTTCAAGTTAGAAGCTAATAATAGAAAATTTTGCTATTTTTGTTACTGGATTCATTATTGTAACCAGTAAAAGTGTGTTTCAAGGCACCATGAGTTTATAGAATCCATCAGTAAATGTCTTGTTTACTGAAGAATCAGGTAATAATGTTAGTAAGAAACTGGATCATACTGAAATCATGAACAAATCAATCTCAAAGAGTCAACCCATAAAATCATATTTTGCATCTGAGCTCAATAAATCTTACAAAAGTGCAGAACAAACTCAACACTATTAACAAGTGTTTAGTATAGATTCATCCCAGAATTCAGGCCACTGGGACAAAAATTAGTATGGGGAAGCAATTACTACTGAATAGAGCTCCGATAGGCTTTATGAATTAATATAGTATTCAGGGACTAGCTTAGAACTAGAAAAAGCTTGCAAATTATTGATGACGATAATGACAATGGCAACCATACCAAGTGATCTGTTTCATTTCCTAATCAAGCATTAGGGGTTTTTTTTGTTTTTGTTTTTGCGGTACGTGGGCCTCTCACTGCTGTGGCCTCTCCCGTTGCGGAGCACAGGCTCTGGATGCGCAGGCTCAGCGGCTATGGCTCACGGGCCCAGCCGCTCCGCGGCATGTGGGATCCTCCCAGACCGGGGCATGAACTGACGTCCCCTGCATCGGCAGGCAGACTCCCAACCACTGCGCCACCAGGGAAGCCCAAGCATTAGGTATTTAGTTATTGACATAGAATATTTACTGACAAGTTACCTAATACATTGATTAGATATTCTTCTCCTTATTCTCCCAGTGTTAGTAAACATTATTTATGTATTATCCTGACTAGTTCTCACTGGGCAATAATGGATACCGTGCATTCATAAGTTTATGAATGTCTATGATGGAGGAATTTAAACTCAGTGAAAAGAAGGTCCTTATTTGATGATAGAGAAAATAAAAGATAATAAAACAAAAAGTTGTCATCCAGAAATAGATTAAATTCTACAAATGGCAGACGAAGTAAATAGGAGAAATGAGACACACATAGACAATCTGGTATATATGTGGGTGTGAAAGTGTACATTTCTGTTCATTTTTATATTTTGTGATGCCTAGCTTTTAATACACAGTGCTGTTGGTAAAGTAAGGGGATAGGTTGCTGCTTTCAGTACAAGTAAGTAATAGTGTACATACTCCTAATTTGTGCAACAACCAGGGATTTGTTTGGCTTGATATTTTGAATTATATATTTAAGGAAAAAAATAGTGGCTATAATCTGTATATCAAAGATAACCAACAATCTGACAGAAAAATATTTGCATCCAGTTCCTAATTTTCTGGGTGGGAAGCTTTCCATTACTGAAGTACATGGCCTGTAAAAATCAATCACAATACATAAACAGTATTTAAATACAGTGCATACTATCTGAAAGTAAACACTGCATTAGTCAATGTTATTTTTATTTCCTAAA
Organism: Aethalodelphis obliquidens; assembly: GCF_003676395.1. Lineage (NCBI taxonomy): Eukaryota > Metazoa > Chordata > Mammalia > Artiodactyla > Delphinidae > Aethalodelphis > Aethalodelphis obliquidens. The sequence goes on along the minus strand of NW_020837948.1, from coordinate 49,740,290 downwards.
GTGCAATAATAGCTTTCCCTCTTTAGGACTTTAAAATTTGCATCACAGATTGGTTTTACAGTTAGTACTATGTGAAAATTGTTATATTCAAAACATTTAAACTGAGATATTGGTTATTTGATATTAATCTTCTGGAAACTTCTTATTTCTAGAATCTAGAATTCAGCCAATAAGCCATTCAGTCATTTAAAATATTTACTGAGAAACTGCTATATGCAGGCTATGAACTGGTCATACAACTATGTTCTCTGTACTGGTAATAAAACAACAAATATTATAAAATTATTTTCTTTGAGGAACATACAGTTTAGTGGAAGTGACAAACAAGTAAACAGTCAAATAAATATCAAAGTATGGGAGGGGTTATGACAGAGTATGTGCAATATGTTATGATCAAGGACTAACCCAACTTTGGAAACTTAGGGAAGTATTCCAAAAATAAACACCTGAAAGTACCTTTTATACAGCAAAATACTTTATTAATTCACAATAAAAATAATGGCCAGACGACTGGATGCCTATACAATCTTCCTATGCCATTCCTTCAGATAAACCTGGGGCAAGCCAAAGCATGCTGAATGAGCGTGGAATCAGAACAACAGAGTTACATAAGTCAAAAGGATAAAACGTAGACTATGATAGTTGGCTACATCCACTTTTCATTAGCAACATTCTTATAAATAATATCAGTGGACTAAATACCCATTGCCTATATAACCTCACATCTATCTAGATATTAAGGATGATAAAAGTGTTAAACCTGGTTGACTAAATCTGCAATTTCTTGGGATAATGCTTGTATGGAAACTGTTAATATTTGCCTTTGGCCTTTGAGGGTTTCCATTTTCTATAGTTCCAAGGCAGATCACTCCTGACTCTGATAATGTCAAAGCATTTTGAAAGCAGCCAAGATTTTATTTTACAAACTTTACCAAGTGTATATTTTACAATAGGATGAACATCAAATTAGGAGCACCATACCAGAGTCATGCAATTTAAACTCTGTTACAGACTTTAGGCAAATCTCTCAATTCCTCTGTCATTAATTTTCCTTACTGAAAAGTAAAAGCACTAAACCTGACAATTTTATTTTCCCAAACTTGGATTTAATCATTCAATCCTGTCATTATTGTGAATTGTCTGTAAAAATAAAAAATGCTTCTGTTAGCTCCAAATATGCTGTGAAATCTTCACTATGAGACTGGATTGAGTTTTACATTGTTAACTCAAATATATCATGATTATGACATATTAATATAAATGAAGACTTCTGGTTTCTGGTCCAGCATGTAAGAAGCTTGGAAGTCATTATTCCATCCTACCAAAAAAAAAACTGAAAAAAACTGAAAAATCAACAAACCCTCTTATATCTGTTAGAGGGGTGAAGTCACAGGGCAAACCTCTATCCCCAAAATTAGAGAGACAGGCAGGTGCACACAGAGATCACAACTTGCTGGGGAAATAGCCTCCACAGGAACCAGTGCCAGGGTAAAAGAGAACCCTGAATTATAATTGATGAACTGTTGGAGACTCAGTGTGGACAACTCCAAGCAGAGTTAAAAACTCTAGGGGGACTCAGTCATCATCGAGGGGCCCCCGTAATTGGTGAGTTTTACTTCCTGAATCTTTACTAGGTTCTCACAATGAATATCACAGAAAAATCCCCACCTGCTTCCAGTAGGGAGAGAAGAAAAGAAACCACTTAGAAATATGCCCAAGAATTCTGTTCTTAACAAGGTCTGCTCTCAAGAGAAACTAGTTAAACAGAGCCTAACCTGCCTGGTTTTTATCAGAACCTAACTGACCTGGTGGAAGGGAAATGTTCAACTCCACTTCTAACTTTCCACATGGGAGAAGAGAACGAACGTTAGCCTGCTCCAACCATACTGTACAACCTAAAGTGGGTGTAGAGGAGGACTGATAATTACGTGTAGGTCACAGTTCAGAGTTACAGACTTATTAAAAGATTTAAGACCTATTCGTTACTTTAAAACTCTTCCCCTCTACACACACTATCACTAAATTAATAAAGGCCTGTTTAGAGCAGTTTCTTTTACTCAATACATCATGTCCTGCTATCAAAAAAAATTACAAGATATACTAAAAGGCAAAAATTACAGTTGAAGAGATAGAGCAAGCGACAGAATCAGACTCAGACATGGCAAGATTGTTGGAAGTATCAGGCTGAGAATTTAAACAGTTAGGATTAGTTTGATAAGGGCTCAAATGAATAAAGTAGACAGCATGCAAGAATAAATGAGCAATGTAAGTAGTAAGATGGAAATTCTAAGAAGGAATCAAAAAGAAATGCTAGAGATAAAAAACACTGTAACAGAAATGAAGAATGCCTTTGACAAGCTTATTAGTAGCCTGGATATGACCAGGGGAAGAATCAGAGTTTGAAGATATCTGCATATAAACCTCCAAAACTAAAAAGCAAATAGTAAAAAGGCTGAAATAAACAGAAGAAAATATCCAAGAACTGTGAAACAAATACAATCAATGTAACATGTACATAATGAAAATAGCAGAGAGAAAGTAAGGAAGGAAGGAAAGAAGGAAGGGAGGGAGGGGTGGAAGAAGGAAAAGAGGGAGGGAAGGAAAGGCAAGAGGAGGAGGGGAGGAAGGAAGGAAGGAAGGAAATATCCCACAAATAATGACAGACCCAAAACCACACATCCAGGAAGCTCAGAGAACACCAGGCAGGATAAACACCAAAATACAGAATTTAGGTATACCATTTTCAAACTATGAAGATTCAAACATAAAGAAAAAATTTTTGAAAGATGCTAGAGGAAAAAATATCTTACCTATAGAGCAAAGATAAGAATTACATCCAACTTCTACTTTGAAACCATGCAAGTGAAATACTAGAAGTGTTGAGAGGAAAAACAACAACAAAAAAAAACACCAACCTAGAATTCTGCACATAAAAGATTATCTTTCAAAAGTGAAGGAGATATAAAGATTTTCTCAAACAAAAGTTAAGGGAATTTGTTGCCCGTAGACCTGCCTTGAAGTGAAACTGATATGGTATGAGAAAGGAGAGAAAATGGAACCATATAAAATGTTCAGTTAAAACTACAAAAGGCAGAAAAAGAGTGAAAGACAAAAACAGAAACAATAAGGGCAACAAATAGAAAATATGTTAACGTTTTTGGCAGATATTAACAAATATGGTAGATGTTATTCTAACTGTATCTACAGAGATTATCAGAGGAGATCAAAAAACAAGACCCAACTATATGTAGTCTATCAGAAACCCACTTTAAATATAAAGATACACATATATATGGATTCAATAAAATGGATAGGGAAAGATATACCATGATTACACTAATCAAAAGAAAGCAGGAGCAGCTGTATTAACTTTAGACAGAGCAGACTCCAGAGTAAGAAAAGTTATTAGAGATAGAGTATTATTACATAATGATAAAAGAGCTAATTTTTCAAGAAGACATAATGAACCTTAATGTGTATGTGCCTAACAACAGAGTGTCAAAACACATGAGACAAAAACTGATAGAAATGCAAGGATAAATATCAAAAGATGAATCCACTATTACAGTTGGCCACTACAATTCCCCTCTCTCAGAAACAGACAGATCCAGCAGGCAGAAAATCATTAAAGACACAATTACCTCAGCAACACCAACTGTTAAAATGGACAACTATAGACTACTTTATCCAACAAATGCAGAATACACATTCTTCTCAAGCTCACATGGAACATTCACCAAGATACACCACATTCTGGGTCATAAAACATACCTTAATAAATTTACAAGAATATATATAAAACAACTTTTGTTCTCAGACCACAACAGAATTAAACTAGGAATTAACAATAGAAAGATACCTGAAAACTTCTAAGTACTTTGAGATTAAACAACACACTTCTAAATAATGCATGTATCAAAAAAGAAATCCCAAGAGAAATTTTAAAATATTTTGGACTAAATAAAATGAAGACAAAACATCAAAATTGTGTATCTACTGTAGAAAATCTTAAAGAATCAACCAAAAATACTCCTGAAACTAATATAAGGGACTATAACAAGGTTTCAGGATACAAGGTTAATATAAAAAAGCCAAATGTTTCCCTCTATACCAACAACAAACAAGTGGAATTTGGAATTAAAAGCATTATACTGTTTACATTAGCACTCCAAAAATGAAACATTTAAGTATAAATCTAACAAATACATATCAGATCTACATGAGGAAAACTACAAAATTCTGGTGAAAGATATCAAAGAACTAAAGAAATAGAGAAACATTCCCTGTTCATGGATAGGAAGACTCAATACTGTCAAGATGTCAGTCCTTCCCAATTTGATCTATAGATTCAATGCAATCTCAATCAAAATCCCAGCCATGTACCAAAATGTTCATTGCAGCTCTATTTACAATAGCCAGGACATGGAAGCAACCGAAGTGTCCATCAACAGATGAATGGATAAAGAAGATGTGGCACATATATACAATGGAATATTATCCAGCCATAAAAAGAAACAAAATTGAGTTATTTGTAATGAGGTGGATGGACCTAGAGTCTGTCATACAGAGTGAAGTAATTCAGAAAGAGAAAAACAAACACCGTGTGCTAAAACATATATATGTAATCTACGAAAAAAAAAAGGTCATGAAGAACCTAGGGACAAGACAGGAATAAAGACACAGATCAACTAGAGAATGGACTTGAGGATATGGGGAGGGGGAAGGGTAAGCTGTGACAAAGTGAGAGAGTGGCATGGACATATATACACTACCAAACGTAAAATAGATAGCTAGTGGGAAGCAGCCGCATAGCACAGGGAGATCACCTCGGTGCTTTGTGACCACCTAGAGGGGTGGGATAGGGAGGGTGGGAGGGAGTGAGATGCAAGAGGGAAGAGATATGGGAACATATGTATATGTATAACTGATTCACTTTGTTATAAAGCCGAAACTAACACACCATTGTAAAGCAATTATACTCCAATAAAGATGTTAAAAAAAAAAATCCCAGCCTGTTATTTTGTGGATATCAACAAATTAATTCTAAAGTTTATATGGAAAAGCAAAAGACCTAGAATAGCCAAGTTAATATTGAAGGAGAAGAACAAAGTCAGAGTACTAACACTACTCAACTTCAAGACTTACTATAATGCTACAGTACTGCTTTCCTTCAGTAGGTGAATGGATAAATAAACTGTGGTACATCCAGAAAATGGAATGTTACCCAGTGCTAAAAACAAATGAGCTAACAAGCCATGCAAAATTAAGGAGGAAAGTTAAGTGTATATTACTAGTGAAAGAAATAGATCTAAAAAGACTACATACTATATGATTTCAACTATATAAACTTATGAAAAATGTAAAACTATGCAGATATAAAAAGATCAGTGGTTGCCAGAGGTTTGGAGGGAGGCAAGGATGAATTGATGGAGCAATGAGGATATTTACAGCCATAAAACTAGGCTGTATGATACTTTAATAATGAGTACATGTCATTACACATTTGTCTAAACCCATACAATACACAACACTAAAGTGAATCCTGATGTAAACTATGGGCTTTGTGTAACAATGACATGTCAATTTAGATTCACCAGATGTAACATAATGTACCACTCTGGTGGGGGCATTTGGTAAGAAGGATGCTGTGCATGAGTAGGGGCAGTGTGTATATGGGAAATCTCTGCACCTTTCTCTCAGTTTTGTTGCTCTAAAAAACTGAAGTCTATTAAAAAATGAATAATACTTGCTGTATTAAATACATGATTTCATAAGAAACATTTAAAATGATAACTAATGAATAAAGATAATTTACATTTTAATTATTAGTAAGAATGACAATAGAGTCATTTCTATTTTGAATATAATTTATTTTTCAACATAAACACGGCCTTTTGAGGCTACAATTTTTATGATATTCAGGAATCTGAGAACCATAAATAATTACATGTGGCAGTGCATCCTTGTATTAGAATTTCTTACTTCTAAATGTTAAGGCTGATCGTGACACTGGGATTCACCACACAGGATTTATACATAAAAGATATCAAACGTTTGTTTTCCTTTCCTGAGCAAAAAGAACTTTAAAAGTTCTTAATTTGCTTTGTAAAAGCTACTGTTGATTGTTCCTTCATGCCAGGCTGCAGTGATAGTGATAAATGATGTTGATGCCTTAGGGTGATACCTAACTAAATTAGCTGGTAAAGCTAAACTGTATTCTTTTTCAATTTTTAATACTATGCAGTAGTGATGGCTGTTCAGCCACAATTCAATTGGCTTTGCTTACTTTGTGATTTAATTGTTTATAAGGAGGTAATGAAAATTTAGAAATGTATAACAACAAGGGAGATATGTGCTTTTACTACAGATACTAAGAATAAGACATGCTAACAGGAGTCCGAGGAGCCTTAGGAATGTTAAAGAAATTCCACTTAAAAGCTTCTTCTCCTTTTTTAAAATTTATAATTGCTACGAGAAACAACTTTTTGTTAGGAGAATACAAAAACTCATACTTGTGATGAAGTACTGTGAAACTATAAAGCTTGGAGGTGGGAAGTATGTAAAAACATACTGAAACATACTGATAATGATCTCATTAACTTATCTTTCAGACTCTCTCCTCCTTCTATGTACCCTTTCTTTTCAGGCTTCTGCTAGGTGAATAATTAATGTTACTTTATTATTAACATTATGATGGTGCAGCATGTGCTTTTGTAAAAAGAAAAAAATTAAAAGGTAGTAAAACAAGGGAAATAAATTATCCCCTTGAGATTTGTATTTATTTACCATATTACATATAAGAATAGAAGAGGACAGAAATAAACTGGAGGGGATAAAAGAATAACTTGAAAAATAAATCTCACTATACAACTGTAAGACAGAGAAAAATGACATGCTGGTATGTTCTTTAAAAACTGTTAAACTGCACGGAATCCACGCCAATAAGTAAAGCATCATTATCTGCGCATTTATGAGCACATTTACAAAAGGCACAAAAAGTTAGTCAGAAGAGGCAGAACTCTAAAGAACTGGCACCCACAGATCATTAAACAATATTTCAGGTCAAAGTGCTCTCCTTTAAAATCTTCTTTAAAAACCCAAGGGACTATTAGAATATCTCTTTTCATCTTAAACCTGAATTTGTGCTTACTGCTTCTGCTACATACAAGAGGAATTTTTTTTTTTTTTTTTTTTTTTGCTTTTTATTTTGATATCCTGGAGGGCAGTTCTGCGTACAGAAATGAACACTGGGGAATTTAGTTTAATTAATTTCCATTTATTGAAGTCACAAATTTTAAAGTCTAGATGCCCAAAATTTATTCAAGGTTATTAGGACTATAAAATTTAGCAATCACTTTTTAGGTAACTTTTGAAAAATGTTTGGGGTCATTAAAAAATTCATGTGTTTTTAACTATTTGCAACAATCTTTATATATTTAAATTATTTAATTTCCTTTTTTATATTTCAAGTCATATTCTTCTCAATTACTTAATCTGATAAATATTATAAACTAAACTGGCAGATATGATAAAACATACAGCCTCTCAAATGTGTATGGAGTATAAATTACTAAATTTCTACATAAAAATGTAAATTAGTCCAAGATGTTATCTGTTAGTTTTCTTTCTTATTTCTCTGAGTATCCTATATTGTTGACCTAAAATAAATAGACTGCCAGATATTTCTCCAACAAAGGTTGGTTTATTCAGGATCAACAGAGAACTGCAATTTGAGGTCTACAACCATGGTGAGCCATGTGCAAGTCCCCACAAGGCAAGGAAAGAAGAGCGCTTTTAGGGACTGGATAAGGATGCTGGGGATGCTATTGTAAACAAACAGTCAGTAGCTTTTCACTGACTGAGTCTTTCCCAGGAAAGAAGAGTCTTTCTTCTTTAGTATCATGGCAGGGCATAAGAGTTCCCCCTTCTGGTCTCCCAAATCTATTTAATTGAGGTTTCTGTTTATTAATTTTTTTTTTATTTCCCCGTTGCACAAGATCTTTCTCCAAAAGCTTTATCAACTGGAATACTAAAGAATGCACTGCATAAATCAATCACAGTCAAAAATTTACTTTTGGTGGGAATGGATGTTAGTAACATATATGAGAGTTAGGAACAACAGGGTGTTCAGGAATAACAGTGTTGTTTATTGCTCAGAGGTCCTGGACAACTTCAACCCTCAGCCCTTAGGTTTTCTCACCAGTAAATGGGAGTTTTACAGGGGCTAGTATAGGGATAATGAGGCCTGGAGCCATGTAATCTTCTATTATGGGCTTTATGTCCTGAAGGACTTCTTTAGTTATAGGTAATTGATTAATTCTAGAAAGAGGTTTTTTTTTGGGGGGGTGTTCTTTTTGAATTTTGATGGTAGATGCACTATGCATTTTGCCAACATCAGTTGGAGATTTTGCCCATTAGGAAAGTGGTAGCTGATTCGATAAAGACAAATGGTCAGTGTTTTCAGAATCTGCTCTAGTAACATCAGAGATAGAACAAATAAAAGATTTCAGGGGGTACCTTAATTCACCTGGTGAGTTATTTTGATAATTACAGTCAATATCCAGAATTATTTTCCCTTTTGGAAAACATTTTAGCATGATGCTACTCTAAGAAGTCTCAGCCTGATAAATGGATAGGGGTAGAGGTATCAAAGAGAAAAGGGTGGATATCTCTCAGAGGGCCAAAACAAAAATGAACAAGTTCAGAGGCAGAAACCTCTTGAGGTTCATGAGAAATCTCCACTATTTGAACTGTTTTAGTACAAAGGCAGGAGCCATTTTATAGTAGTGGGGTTAAGCACTGAGAGTGTGGTTCTAGTGTCAATAAGGACTTGAAGAGATTCATAGTAATAGAAGAAATTTTCACCTATTGAGGTATGGGGGAAGTCATTCTCACTTATACATGGTTTGGAGTGAATTTTATGCAAACTAGAACAGCCTGTTTTGTTGTCTAATCAAATGTGCATTGTACATCTGCTTCAACCATTAAAGAAAATAATGCATTTAAAAGTCAAAGTGGAGTAACTGTGGTTCAGGTTTTCAAAAATGGAGCCTGGCAGCGATTGCAGATGTGGTTTCAGACACATTTGTGCATCACGGAGAACTTGAATTTTCTGAACTATATCAAACTCAAGGACACCACAAGCCATTCTCTAAACAGTATCTGCTGCCAGCTGCTGGGGCAACCTTATGGTCTCAAGGTCTCTTCTTATAACTATACAATCATTTCAGACCCCAAACAATCCTTGCTTAACAAGCACCCATACTTCTTCCCTGCTCAAATTATAATTCTTGACAAACGACTTAAACAATTTTACAGTTTTTGCTTATACAAGCCTCACCCATTTTGCAGTCCAACGGAATACAATTCAAGTGCTTTTTGAATTTGTGAGTCTCCCAGGCTATACTCCTCAGTGTGGCTCTAATAAAACTCTCTTTCATTCCTACTATAGATTGTTTATTGATTATTTCTACTAACATCTCAAGAAATGCTTATCCAAGCTGATTAAGAAAGGTTTGGAAGAGCCCCTGTAATTCCTGGGAGCCTTGTCATTAAAAATTGGGAGGACATTGGAAAGGTTGCATGTAAAGCTAAAGGTGAATAAAGTGCTTAAACTTTTAACAATCTCTCTTCCAGTGTGCTGGTTCTTTGCAATGATAGCAGAAAGTAGGAAGGTTTGGATTTTGTTTAGGAGCCTATTTGCTGGAGTTAAAGATTAAGAATCTTGGCAGTCTTCCTTGGAGGTGACTCATCTGGAGTAGGAGAGAGGTGGTTTGCCAAATGAACTAAATCTGGCGTGGAAATAGTTTCCCCTTCCATCCTGAACCTTTTTACTAGAAGGGAAAGGTCTCAGTTCAGCCCATTAATAAACAGAGGGTTTAAAGCTACCTGGGTGGAATCAAAATACGGAAGACCAGAATTTTTTAAAAAAATAATCTGAAGTCTATTGTAATAATCATGAACAGGTTTGTCAGATTTCTGGGTGCAAGTCTGAATTTTGTTCCAATCAAAAGCCTTTTGAAAAGCCCTAGGCATGTAATTGCCCAAGCCTGATCACATAATAAATTAGTGGGCTGGTCTCCCATTTGTAATTCTAGAGACCTTTCAGGCCTTTCTCAATTAGTGGTTTTCATCCAATGTAGGGCCTAATCTTCACTGACAAGCATGTGAACTAGCTGATATAAGTCAGAGAAACCAGACTGAAAATTTGAATGACTACATTAAATTCCTCAGCAAATCTGTGAGGATCTTCAGTTACTTTGGGAAATTTTTGTCTATGGTTTGCAATTCAGCTTTAGTCCAAGGAAAATAAGAAATTAAAAGTGTAGCCTCTGGATCCTCAAAAGGCTTAATTTTAAAGGGGTCAGTTCTGACAAGTTCAAAGGAAAAGAGAATGGGGAGAGCTTCAGAGAAAAGGGGAAGTGTGGTGGGAGAATTAGTATAGGGGATTTGAGAGTATGGTGGAGGCGTAAACAGTATAGAAAGGAAGGAAGAAAATGGTGCTGGAGGTGGAGCCTGACATACAGAAGTCAAGGAAGAGCCTGGGGAGCCATTTTATCTTTTTTTATTTTGGCCGCACTGCACAGCTTGCAGGATCTTAGTTCCCCAACCGGGGATCGAACCCATGCCCCCTGCAGTGGAAGTGCAGAGTCCTAACCACTGTACCACTAGGGAATTCCCATTTCATCTTTCTTAATCATTTATTTACCTCAGTTAACCTTAAATCTTATTTTACAGAGAGGCAATTTTAGATTCCTGATAACATTAGGAAACCTCAAAATATCAATCAAAATATACCACTCAGTTCTAGAATTTTTTTTAGCTATTGTAGTCCAATTCAGTTTTAAGAAAATTAAGTTTGGGGATTTCAAAAGTTCCCCATAATGGCCACTGATATTTTAAATTGCTTTTGGTCAGGTGGTACATTTATTTAGAAATGTTCATGAGGAAGGACTGTAGTTTTTAAACAAAATTAGCAAGAGTCCCGGCAGGGGTGGGGGGGGTGTCAAAATACTTAGATAACTGGGATCCTATTTCCTGCAGGGTTTTCCTCTAGAGAAAATAACAATTTTCAAACAGCTTACAGCACAAGTGACAAATGGTTCAATTCAAACAGCTTGCAAGCCAATCCCAGTCAATTCAAAGGAAACAGCTTGGTCCCAAAGGAGTCAGGCCAAAGGATTTTTCAGCCAGTTTTCAGAGAATAGCCCTTCCAAAAGTACAGGCGAAAAGCTGAAAAATCCTGCACTGTTTCAGAGAAACGACCCATGTTTCCAAAGTAACAGACTTCAGGAGAAGCAGTACCTGTTCCAGGGAAAAGACTAAAGGCTAGCCAGTTTCAGTGAAAGTCTGATCTCAAAATCAGACTGAAGTGAGTACTTGCATACAGATCGAGGCCTTTACCAGAAAGACAAAACCTTTAAATGAGAGATAAAACCTTTAAATGGAGAGTTTCAAAGCCAGATAGAGTGGGAACTCAGATCCAGAAGAAAAACATACCTTTAAACTCCAGGATTGGTGAGAAAAACAGTGAGCAACAATGGAGTCTATTGTGGGTACCACTCCTGTTTGCTCACCAGCCCCAGAGCTATCATAAGTCTTCTCTGGTCCTCGTATGAGCCACAAAATGTTGACCTGAAACAACAGACTGCCAGATATTTCTCCAGCAAAGATGGGTTTATTTGGAATCAGTGGATAATTGCAATTGCAACCATGCAATTGCAACCATGACAAGCCCCCAGAAGGCAAGAGAAGAAACATTTTTATGGAGAGGAAAAGGAAGTTGGGAGGGTTAGAGCAAACAAAGAGCCCACGCCTTTTCACTGGCTGCGTTCTTGCCAGGAAAGAAGAGGAGTCTTTCTTCTTCCTCTTGGCCTCTGCTATCATTACAGGGCATAAGAGCTCCTCCTTCTGGTTTCCCAACTCTATTTAATTGAGGTTTCTGTTTATTAATTTTTTTTACAATATGGATTTATCACAAATTTTTTTCTTTTTTTTATCTTGATGGACATACTTCTAGTTTTTTCCATTACTAATAAAACTGCTATGAATATTTTCATACACTAATTTCTCTTGGGTGTTAAGTGAAAGAATCACAACCAAGTACAGACTGTTAAAATTTTTTAAATTAAAGTTAAAATTATTGAAAATGTTTCTTAACACAATAATATTAACAGGTATTGTGGCTTTCTTAGAAATTTCTATACCGAGTTACATATCTTCCTGGGTTGAAAAGATGTTAGCACACTAAGAAAATAATTACATTATTCCAAACATTTTGGGCCTGATGGATATTGATTGAGGTTGCCTAAAAATCTATGCTGCTGCCTGCATTCCTTAGGCTATTCTGGTAGGATAACTGAACGCTATATTTTTTTCATTCCTTATCACTGACTTCATAACCTAAAGGAGATAATTCTATAGTCCAAAATCTTATATTCAAGTTATACCTTACCTAATTCTTCATTTGCCAAATGAAATCTGCAATAACCTAGTTTTCTATATTACCTAATTATATTTCTAATTCATCTGGTCCTTAGATATGTTAATAACCTTCCTTGTTTAATTCTAGAGGCCTCTGAATTTCATGTGAATCCCATTTCTTAGGACCATACAATTTTTAAAAAGAATACTATCATATCTGATAACTCTTTATTTCTCCCATTACTTCCATTGGTTTTTCTGACACAACTCCCTAGGTCTATTTACTCATACTTACAAATCATGTCTTTCTAAAACTAAAATAATGACTATCTAATGCTGGAAAATAAAATATTTTAGTTCAACTTAAAAAGCATTTAATTAAAAAAAAGCATTTAATTTGGAAATGATAACAAATCATGGATTTTTTGGAACCATCTATATAAACAGAAATATATCATTTACTGCAAATAGTTCAATTGTTGAGTTTTCATTTTTTTAATTAAAATATATTTTATAATCTACTTCTAATAAAATGTATGGCCTGAATGCTCAAAGAATATATTTAGGCTCCTCTATAAAACACTTATGTTAACGTATTTAAATAATACATTTTTTGTAAACAATAACACTAACAAATTACCATGCTGAAAATTAAAATATAAAGTGCTAGTGTCTGTATTTTAAATTTAATTACTTTGAATTTCTTCATGAAAATATCTTTGAGTTACTGGCCTATTTCGAAATATCTATAGTACAGGGTGTTATAAAGATTAAATGAGAGCCTGTCTATGAACAGTGTAGTACAATGTTAGTACCTATTAGGGGTTTGTAAAATTAGCTGCTTTTATTTAAAATGCTATTTCTAAGGCCTTGAAAGACTGATTTTTTTCTTTTAACATTCCAAAACTATAGGCCAAACTTCCTGAAGTAACTCTTTTTTAAGGAGCACATTCCTTTCAAGGAAGCAGGTTTCAAAAGACTTTATTTTCCTTCTGTAGGACTGACTTTACTTCCTTTTGGATTTGTTGTTATTATTTACATTAGGATAGGCAGAGTAAAATTAAAAATAATCACACACAGAAAAGGAAACAACGTAAACTAAATACTAACATTCCATTAAAAACATTTAACTTCTGATCACTGACATGAGATGGAACATCCCTGAGGATTCTGGAAACGGTAATAGCTTCATGATATAGTCACCTATTATAAAAGTCACATAATAAATATAACAAAAGGTTTTAAAACTATAAATGTCTATGCCACAGGGCCTATATGAGGCAAACTACAAATGATGAACTATGAAGACATTTTTTACTCCTTGATAATTTCAAAATAAATATAGTAATTTTACTTTAATTTTGTCATTAAAATGAACACATTTAACATACTTTTTATTTTAAAAGTTAAACCTAAAACCAGAAACAATAATTTCATCAAAAGTGATTTTCCAGAAAGCAATAGCAATAAAATATAATAAATATAGTGAACCCTGCAAATTTTCATACTAAAAGTGTATTGCATATAAATAGAATAATTTATAAAGTAAAATGCAAACCACAGCAATAATCACTTGTTATTATAATCATTAGCATGCCCAAGTTTGGCTCTCAGAACTCATCTCTTATAAACCTCCACTAAGACCTCTTTCCTGGACTAGAGACTTGTATATTCCAATGCACATTCTATCTTTCTACCTGGGAGGGGTCTAATATTCAGTGGTTGCTGCTATTTCCCTGGCATGTGTACTTAATTTTGAAAACATTTCTTCTGATGTAGTGCTGAAATTTAAATCAACATAAACCACCCATATGAGACTGTGTATAAATATGTTCTGAATTTTGTAATAATGTATGTCATGGGACATCATATTAAGAAATCTGTAGTGATCCTGCCTTGGGTATTAAAATAAATGTTACCCTATGAAAATACCCTAACCCATCAGCTTTGGTCCATGACATTAAGAAAGTGTATCAGTAAGTCAAAATTGTCCTTTTTTTCTTTTTCTTTTTGCTAATCCTGTCAAGACAGAAATACATTTATCAAACAACCAAATTTTCTTAAACGATGTTTATTACTAAGACAGGTAAATATTTCTAAAACAAGTACTCCCTCAGGTCACCAAGTTTCATGGAAATATTTAGTATACCTTAATTTGTCTTAAGCTTAGCTCTTAGTATTTACAGGATTCTCTAATTACAGCACATCAAAATCCAATGAACAAATCTCTGCTGGTTATGGCTATATAATATTCTATATATACAGCAATTTCTTCTAGAAACTTAAGGCCATTAAGGTTTGACAAATATACTGAAATAAAATGAGCTGGAAAGATGGGAAAATTCCCTCACCTATATGGGAAGATTGAAAAATCTGTTTATAATGGCCAATTTTGGTTAAGAATAACACATTAAATTTAATGAGGGGATCCTCAAGGTCGCAGAGGAGTAGGAGCATGTGGCGTTCATCTGTCCCCACAAATACATCAGAAATATATCTACAAATGGAACAATTCTCACAGAGCACCTGCTGAACACTACCAGAAGACCTCGGACATCTAAAAGGACAAGAAAGATCCCCACGTAACTGGATAGGACAAAAGAAATAAGGGAAAAGGAAGAGAAGAGGAAGCGGGACAGGACCTCCTCTCTTGGTGGGAAGCTGAAGGTGAGGAGAGGTTCCCACATCTGGGGAAGCCCCCTCAATGGCAGGAAGATCAGCTGGGACAGAAGGGGAGCCTTGTGGGCTCGGAGGAGAGCATAGCAACTGGTATGTGGCAGGCAGGACAGAGTGAGACCTACAAAGATGGTCCGTGCCACAGCATTGCATACCCCAGCCTGAGATGGGTGACCACCGGTGCGCACAGGGGCTGGGTGTTAGAACGTGGGGTTTTGGAGAGCAGACCCAGAGAGGGGACTGCTGTTGGCTGTGAGGAGACAGCCTGAAGGGATGGGAGTGAGGAGCTCCACAAGCAGGAATGGTCCTGGAGGAAGCCTGAACCACCATAGAAGTGAAGCGCCACTGCTGAGTGAAGCTCAAAGGGAAGGCCGCCATTGTAGCCTCTCTCCTCACATGCCAGCCCCTGCCTCCAAGGGCACTGGAGGAGGGCTCCTGCCAGAGCCAGCTCACACCCCCACCATTGCCCCTACCACACCCCCGTGACCCGCTGCTGCCTTGGCTACGTCCTGCTTGATGGGCTCATGCATTCCAATTGCTACCCCGCACCCTCCCACCTGGGCGGCCCACTTGCCCCAATCACCGTCTCAGCTCCTTCCCACCTGATGGGCTTGCGCATCTGGATAGTCACCCTGGGACCCTACCGCCTGGGCAGCCTGCTTGCTCTAATTGCAGCCTTAGCCCCCTCCCACCTGATGGGCTCGTGTGCTCTGGCAACCTCTGGAGCAGACTCCGGTAGGAGGTACACATACAAAGGTGGGGCTAAAACCAAAGCAGAGCCCCAGGGGCCATGTGACTAAGGAAGAAGAGCTGAAATCTCTCCTCATGGTCGTGTGAACCACAGAGTTACACATCCACTGACGGCTTCAGAACATCTGAACAGACTACAAGTGCACCTGCAGCTGAGATGGGTCTGACTTTAGCAGCTGTGAGCTTTGTGGTCATGTACACATGGGGGTTGGGAGAGGGAGAGTCTGAGCTGCCTCCATAGCTCCCAGAGCAGGTCCAGGGATACAACTACTGCAGACCTGGGACCTGACTTCAGTGGATCTGTGCTGGTGGCCTGGTGAAAATAACACCCGAGAGTCACCAGGGCCGGCATACCCACAGTTAAGATAGGACCAAGAGCAGTGCCAACAACAGTGTACTATGTGAGCCTGCACGATGGTGAAAGGGAACAAAAAGAGAATATTCACAAGTAACAGCTCCAGAGGAGGAATACTCAGTGGCTTCTCCACCAGTGGAAGTGCTCCATTCCCACCTACCCCACACCACAGACCAGAAACACAGCTAAGAAAAGATCTGGGGACCTCTACTCCAACAAGTAGGGAGCAGACCCTGTCTCTGACAGGGCAGTGACAACCAGAGAGCAAAGGGAAGGCCCTTCTCAATATCCAGGGCAGGCTTTGGTCACCACACCACCAGTCAAACCACCTATCAAGGGGATAATGGAACAAGCCTCTGGACCAAACTCACCCACCAGGCGGCAGACACCAGAAGCAAGAGGAACTATGATCCCTCAGCCTACAGAAAGGAGACCACAAAAACAGTAAGTTAGACAAAATGAGAAAACAGAGAAATAAGTTGCAGACGAAGGAGCAAGATAAAATCCTATAAGAACAACTAAAAGAAGAGGAGATAGGCAATCTACCTGAAAAAGAATTCACAGTAATGACAATAAACACGACCCAAGAACTTGGAAAAAGAATGGAGGTGTGGTTCCAGAATATATAAGAAATGTTTAATAAGGACCTGGGAGAAATGAAGAACAAACAATGATGAACAGTAAAATAACTGAAATGAAAAATACACTAGAGGGAATCAACAGCAGAATAACTGAGGCAGAAGAACAGATAAGTGAGCTGGAAAACAGAATGGTGGAAATCACTGCCATGGAACAGAGTAAAGAAAAAAGAATGAAAAGAAATAAGGACAGTCTCAGAGACCTCTGGGACAACATTAAACACACCAACATTCACATTATAGGAGTCCTAGAAGGAGAAGAGAGAGAGAAAGGGCCTGAAAAAATATTTGAAGGAATTATAGTTGAAAGCTTCCCTAACATGTAAAAGGAAATAGTCACCCAAGTCCAGAAAGTTCAGAGAGTCCCATACAGGAAAAACCCAAGGAGAAATATGCTGAGTCACATATTAATCAAACTAACAAAAATTAAATCCAAAGAAAAAATATTACAAGCAGGAAAGGAAAAGCAACAAATAACATATAAGGGAATCCCCGTAAGGTTATCAGCTGATTTTTCAGCAGAAACTCTGCAGGCCAGAAGGGAGTGGCAGGATATGTTTAAAGGGATGAAAAGGAAATACCTACAACCAAAAATACTCTACCTAGCAAGGCTCTCATTCACATTCATTGGAGAAATGAAAAGCTTTACAGACAAGCAAAAGTTCAGAGAATTCAGCACCACCAAACCAGCTTTACAGCAAATGCTAAAGGAACTTTTCTAGGTAGGGGGGCGGGGGGGGGAAGAGAGGCCACAATTAGAGACAAGAAAATCACAAATGGGAAAGCTTAGTGTTAAAGGCAAACCATACAGTAAAAGCAAGAAATCATTCATACACAAACATGATATTGAAACCAGCAACCATAAGAAGAGGAGAGTACAAATGCAGAAAATGGGAACTGTATTTGATATTAAGAGACCAGAAACTTAAAACAATCTTGTGTATATATAGACTGCTTTATCAAAAACTCATGGGAAAGGCAAACCAAAAAATAGTAGATACACACACAGAAAAGTAAAAGCAACCCACACATCACTAAAGATGGTCATCAAAACACAAGAGAAGAGAACAAAAAAGGAAGGGAAGAAAAATGACCTACAAAATAAGCCCAAAACAATTAAGAAAATGGCAATAGAAACACATATTGATAATTACCTTAAATGTAAATGGATTAAATGCTCCAACCAAAAGACACAGATTGTCTGAATGTATACAAAGACAAGGCCCATATATATGCTGTGTACAAGAGATCCAATTCAAACCTAAGGACACATACAGACTGAAAATGAGGGGATGGCAAAAGATATTCCATGCAAATGGAAATCAAAAGAAACCTGCAGTAGCAATACTCATATCAGACAAAATAGACTTTAAAATAAAGACTGTTATAAGAGACAAGGACACTACATAATGATCAAGGGATCAATCCAAGAAGAAGATATAACAATTGTAAATATATATGCACCAACATAGGAGCACCTCAATACATAAGGCAAATGCTAACAGTCATAAAAAGAGAAATCAACAGTAACACAATAGTGGGGGAATTTAACATGCCACTTAAATCAATGGAAAGATTATTCAGACAGAAAATTAATAAGGAAACACAAGCCTTAAGTGACACATTAGACCAGATGCACTTAATTGATATTTATAGGACATTTCATCTGAAAGCAGTGAAATATGCTTTCTTCTCAAGTGTACACAGAACATTCTCCACGATAGATCACATACTGGGACATAAATAAAACCTCAGTAAATTTAAGAAAACTGAAATCATATCAAGCACTGTTTCCAACCACAAAGCTATGAGATTAAAAATCAATTACAGGAAAAAACTAAAAAACACAAACACATGGAGGCTAAAGAATACATTACTAAATAACCAATGGATCACTAAAGAAATCAAAGAGGAAATCAAAAAATTCCTAGAGACAAATGACAATGAAAACATGACAATCCAAAACCTATGGGACACAGAAAAAGCAGTTCTAAGAGGGAGGTTTTATAGCAATAAAATCCTACCTCAAGAAACAAGAAAAATCTCAAATAAAAAACATAACCTTACAACTAAAGCAATTAGAGAAAGAAGAACAAACAAAACCCAAAGTTAGTAAAAGAAAAGAAATCATAACAATCAGGGCAGAAATAAATAAAATAGAGACGAACAAAACAATAGTGAAGATTAATGAAACTAACAGCTGGTTCTTTGAGAAGATAAATGAAATTGATAAACCTTTAGCCAGACTCATGAAGAAAAAAGGGAAAGGCTTCAAATCAAGAAAATTAGAAATGAAAAAGGAGAAGTTAGAATGGACACCACAGATATACAAAGGATCATAAGAGACTACTACAAGCAAATATACACTAATAAAATGGACAACCTAGAAGAAGTGGACAAATTCTTAGAGAGGTACAAACTTGCAAGACTTAACCAGGAAGAAACAGAAAATATGAACAGACAAATAACAAGTACCAAAATTGAAACTGCGATTAAAAATCTTCCAATAAACAAAAGTCCAGGACCACATGGCTTCAAAGGCAAATTCTATCAAACATTTAGAGAAGAAATTCTTCCTTCTGAAACTCTTCCAAAAAGCTGCAGAGGGGGCTTCCCTGGTGGCGCAGTGGTTGAGAGTCCGCCTGCCAATGCAGGGGACATGGGTTCGTGCCCAGGTCTGGGAAGATTCCACATGCCGCGGAGCAGCTGGGCCCGTGAGCCATGGACACTGAGCCTACGCGTCCGGAGCCTGTGCTCCACAACGGGAGAGGCCACAGCAGTGAGAGGCCTGCATACCGCAAAAAAAAAAAAAAAAAAAAAAAAAAATTGCAGAGGAAGGAACACTTCCGAGCTCATTCTATGAGGCCACCATCATCCTGATACCAAAACCAGACAAAGGTAACAACAAAAAAAAAATTACAGGCCACTGTCACTGATGAACATAGACCCCAAAATCCTCAACAAAACACTATCAAACCAAATCCAACAACACATTAAAAGGGTTATACACCACAATCAAGTAGGATTTATCCCAGGGATGCAAGGATTCTTCAATATAGGCAAATCAATCAACGTGATACACAATATTAACAAATTGAAGAATAAAAATCATATGATCATCTCTATAGATGCAGGAAATGCTTTTAACAAAATTTAGCACCCATTTATGATAAAAACTCTCCAGAAAGTGGGCACAGAGGGAATCTACCTCAAAATAATGAGGGCCATATATGACAAACCCACAGCAAACATCATTCTCAATGATAAAAACCTGAAAGAATTTCCTCTAAGGAACAAAACAAGGATGTCCACTCTCACCACTATTATTCAACATAGTTTCAGAAGTCCTAGCCACAGCAATCAGAGAAGAAAAATAAATAAAAGACATTCCAATTGGAAAAGAAGAAGTAAAACTGTCAGTTTGCAGATGATATACTATACATAGAAAATCTTAAAGATGCAGTGAGAAAACTACTAGAGCTCACCAATGAATTTGGTAAAGTTGCAGGATACAAAATTAATGCACAGAAATCTCTTGCATTCCTATACACTAACAACAAAAGATCAGAAAGAGAAATTAAGGCAACAATCCCATTTACCGCTGCATCAAAAAGAATAAAATACCTAGTAATAAACCTACCTAAGGAGGCAAAAGACCTGTATGCAGAAAACTATAAAACACTAATGAAAGAAATCAAAGATGACACAAACAGTTGGAGAGATATACCATGTTTTTGGACTGGAAAAATAATACTGTTAAAATGACTACACTTCCCAAAGCAATCTACAGATTCAATGCAATCCCTATCAAATTGCCAATGGCATTTTTCACATAATTAGAAAAAAAAATTTTACAATCTGTATGGAAACACAAAAGACCACGAATAGCCAAAACAATCTTGAGAAAGAAAAATGGAGCTGCAGGAATCAGGCTTCCTGACTTCAGACTACAATACAAAGCTACAGTAATCAAGACAGTATGGTACTGGTGCAAAAACAGAAATATGGATCAATGGAACAGGATAGAAAGTCCAGAGATAAACCCAAACACCTATGGTTAATTAATCTATGACACAGGAGGCAAGAATATACAATGGAGAAAAGACAGTCTCTTCAATAAGTGGTGCTGGGAAAAGTGGACAGCTATATGTAAAAGAATGAAATTAGAACACTCTCTAACACCACACACAAAAATAAACTCAAAATGAATTAAAAACCTATCAATAAATGTAAGTTTGGGTACTACAAAACTCTTAGAGAAAAACATAGGCAGAACACTCTTTGACATAAATTGCAGCAAGCTCTTTTTTAATACACCTCCTAGAGTAATGAAAATAAAAATAAACAAATGGGGCCTAATTAAACTTAAAAACTTTTTCACAGCAAAGGAAACCATAAACAAAATGAAAAGACAACCCTCAGAACAGAAGAAAATATTTGCACATGAAGCAACCAACAGAGGATTAATCTCCAAAATTAACAAACAGCTCATACAACTCAGTATCAAAAAAATAAATAACCCAATTGAAAAATGGGTGGGGCTTCCCTGGTGGTGCAGTGGTTGAGAATCTGCCTGCTAATGCAGGGGACAAGGGTTTGAGCCCTGGTCTGGGAAGATCCCACATGCCGCAGAGCAACTAGGCCCGTGAGCCTCAACTACTGAGCCTGTGCATCTGGAGCCTGTGCTCCGCAACAAGAGAGGCCACAATAGTGAGAGGCCTGCGCACCGCGATGAAGAGTGGCCCCCACTTGCCACAACTAGAGAAAGCCCGCACACAGAAATGAAGACCCAACACAGCCAAAAATAAATAAATAAATAAATAAATAAAAGCCAAGCATTTGAAACCCTTTAAAAAAAAAAAAAATGGGTGGACGATCTAAATAAACATTTCTCCAAAGAAGACATATGGATGGCCAAAAAGCACATGGAAAGATGCTCAACATCACTAATTATTTAAAAAATGCAAATCAAAACTAAAATGAGATATCACCTTACACTGGTCAGAATGGCCATCATCAGAAAAATCTACAAACAATAAATCCTGGAGAGGGTGTGGGAAAAAGGGAATCCTCCTACACTGTTGGTGGGAATGTAAATTGGTACAGCCACTATGGAGAACAGTATGGAAGTTCCTTAGAAAACTAAAAATAGAGCTACCATATGATCCAGCATTCCCACTCCTGGGCATATATCTGGAGAAACCATAATTCAAAAATATACATGCACCACAATATTCATTGTAGCACTATTTACAATAGCCAGGACAGGGAAGCAACCTAAATGTCCATCAACAGAGGAATGGATAAAGAAGATGTGGTACATATATAACATGGAATATTATTCAGCCATAAAAAAGAAAGAAACAATGCATTTGCAGCAACATGGATGGACATACAGATTCTCATACTGAGTGAAGTAAATCAGACAGAGAAAGACAAATATCATATGATATTGCTGACATGTGGAATCTAAAAAAAGGGTACAAATGAACTCATCTACAAAACAGAAATAGAGTTACAGATGTAGAAAACAAACTTATGGTTGCCAGAGGGTAAGGGGAGGCAGGGGGATAAATTGCGAGATTGGAATTGACTTATACACACTACTATGTATAAAATAGATAACTAATAAGGATCTACTGTATTGAACAGGGAACTGTACTCAATACTATGTAATGACTTATATGGAGAAAGAATCTAAAAAGAAAAAGAATTGATATATGTATATGTATAACTGATTCACTTTGCTCTACAGCAGAAACTAACACAACATTGTAAATCAATTCATTCCAATAAAAAATTTTTTTTAAAATGAAATTTTCTTTTTCTAGAAACTTTCCTGTTCTTTCACTTTTTCTTTTTTTGATAAGCATCATATTTATTATACATTTTTCCAGATTTATTGAGATATAATTGACCTGTAACACTGCTTAAGTTTGTGTACAAAGTGTTGATTTGATACCTTATGTATTGCAAAATGACTACTACAATGCTGTTAGCTTACACCTCCATCTCATCACATAATTACCATTGTGTGTGTGTGTGTGTGTGTGTGTGTGTGTGTGTGTGGCAGGAACATATAAGTGTCTTAGCAACTTTCAGGTTCATAATACAGTCTTATTACATATAATCACCATGGCATATATTAAATCACCAGAACTTATTCATCTTATAACTAGATGTCTATATTCTTTGGCCAACATCTCGCCCATTACTCTAAGCCCCTAAAAACCAACATTCTAGTTTCCATTTCTACAATTTCAGCTTTTTCAGATACCACATATAAGTGGATCCAATGTCATAGTTCCAATGTCAAGGAACTATTTCCCTATGTTTTCTTCTAGGAGTTTTATGTTTTCTTCTAGGAGCTTTATGTTTTCAGGCCTTATGTTTAAGTCTTTAATCCATTTTGAGTTAATTTATGTGAGTTGTATAAGAGTCCAATTTCATTCTTCTCCATGTAGTTATCCAGTTTTCCAAACACAACTTTTTGAAGAGACTATCCTTTTCCATTGAGTATTCTTAGCTCCCTAGTGAAGTAATTGTTGACCATAAATGGGAGCATTTATTTCTGGGCTCTCAATTCTGTTCCATTGATCTATGTGTCTATTTTTAATAATAGTCCCTACTGTTTTGATTACTATAGCTTTGTAGCATAGTTTGAAATCATAAATGTGATGCTTCTAGCTTTGTTTTCTTTCTCAAGATTGCTTTGGATATTCAAAAACTTTCATGGTTCCAAACAAATTTTAGGGTTATTTTTTTTTCTATTTCTGTGAAAAAGCTGTTAGAATTTTCACAGGGATTACACTGAATCCATTGATAGCTTTGGGTAGTGTGAACAGTTTAATAATATTCTACCAATCCATAAACATGGAATATCTTTCAATTTATTTGTGCCTTCCTCAATTTCTTTCATTAAATCTTGGTTTTCAGTGTACAGTTCTTTCACCTACTTGGTTAAAAATGTTTTCCTAAGAATTTTACTGTTTTTGATTCTATTGCAAATGGGATTATTTTATTTATTTATTTTTCAGTTAGCTCATTGTTAGTGTATCAGAACACAAGTGACTTTGGCTGATTTTATATCTGACGACTTTACTGAATTTGTTGATTACTTTTAACATTTTTTTTTAATGGGGCCTTTAGGATTTTAAATATATAAGATCATGCCATCCACAAACAAAGACAATTTTGTTTCTTAATTTCTGATTTGGGTGCCTCTTATTTCTTTTTCTTACCTAATTACTCTGGCTAGGACTTCCTGTACCACAGTGAATAAGGAAAAGCTTTCTTTCACCACTGAGTATGATGTTAGCTGTGGGTTTGTCATACATGGCCTTATTATGTTGAGACACGTTCCTTCTATACCAAATTTTTGATCATTTTTATCATGAAACAATATTATATTTTGTCAAATGCTTTCTCTGCATATACTGAGATAATCATGATTTTTTATCTTATATCCTAGGAAAGTAGTGTGTAACATTTATTGATTTTGTATGTTGAACAACCCTTGAATGCCAGGGTTAAACCCTGCTTTATTATGGTATATGATCCTTTCAATGTGCTTTTGAATTTGGTTTGTTAATACTGTGTTGAGAAGTTTTATTGATACATCTATATTCATCTGAATATTGGTCTATAGTTTTCATTTTTCTCTGTGTAATTATCTAGCTTTGGTGGCAACATAATTATGGTCTCATAAAATGAATTTGGAAGTGCTCTTCAATTTTTTGGAAGAGTTTGAGAAACACTGGCATTAATTTTTCTTTAATTGTTTGATAGAATTCACTAAAGAACCAGCTGGCCCTGGGATTTTCTTTGTTGATATAATTTTGATTACTGATTCAATCTCCCTACTAGTTACTCGTCTATTCAGATTTTCTATTCCTTTATGATTCAATCTTGGTAGGTTCTATGTTTCTAGGAACTTATGCATTATTTTAGGTTATCCAAACTGTTGGCATATAACTGTTCTTAGTAGTCTCTTATGATCCTTTGTATTTCTGTGGTATCATTTGTAATGTCTACTCTTTCATTTTTATTTGAGTCTTCTGTTTTTCTTAGTTAAAGGTTTGTCAATTTTGTGGTTATCTTTTCAAAACTGTTGATCTCTTCTGATATCTATTTCATTTATTTCTGCTCTGATCTTTGCTATTTCCCTTTTCTGCTAATTTTAGGCTTAATTTGTTTCTCTTTTTCTAGTTCCTTGAGGTATAAAGTTAGGCTGTTTTAGTCTGAGGTCTTTTTTCCTTTGTTATATAGGAATTTATCACTATAAAACTTCTTGTTCTAAGAATGCTGCTTTTGCAGCATCCCATAGGTGTTGGTATGTTACGTTTCCATTTTCATTTGTTTCAAGATATTTTTTGTTTTCTTTAACCCATTTTTTCTTCAGGTGTGTGTTGTTTAATTTTCAGATAATTTTAAATATTCCAGCCTTCCACCTGTTTTGCTTTCTAGTTTCATAACACTGTTATTGGTAAAGATACTTGGTATGATTTCAATCTTCTTAATTTTGTGACCTACTGTCCTAAGATCTATTCTACAGAATATTCCTAGTGCACTTGAGAAGAACGTGTATTATGCTGCTGTCAGATGGAATTTTCTGTATGTATCTGTTAGGTCCATTTAGTCTAGCTCATTTCCAACATTTCCTTATTGATTCTCTGTCTGGATAATCTATCCATTGTTGAAAGTGGGATATTGAAGTTCCCTACTATTATTCTAGTGTTTTCTATTTCTCCCTTCATCACTGTATTCTTCATCTCCACAATTTCTGTTTAGTTCTTTTTATTATGACTTCTCTTTCTTAAACTTCTCATTCCATTCATGTACTGTTTTCCTGACTTTGCTGAACTGTCTTTCTATGTTTTCTTGTATTTCACTGATTTTCCTTAAAACAGCTGTTTTGAATTCTTTACTGGGTAAACTGAAGATCTCCATGTCTTTGGTTCAGTTACTGGAAGATTATTATAACCCTTTGGTGGTATCATGTTGAATTTTCACATGAACCAGATTTTTGTAATGCTGTCTTCGCATCTGAAGTAGCAGATACCTTCCATCAGCCCTAGTAGATATTCTGAGGCTATCTCAGACCTTCTGTAGGTACACCTGCTCCACAATTCTCGCTCCTTCTTGTTGAAGAATTCTCAAATTTTTATGACTTCTCTGGATACTGCTATATATCATGCTGAGTGCTGACAGTATCTCTTTTGTTCCCAAAGATGATACTAATGCTCAAGTCTTTGGTCTTTCCCTGGTCTACAGATTTGGGTCAGTTTTCTGCTCATGCTCACTAGCCATGGGTCAAAATCTGTTCTCACTGGTGCATGCATAGGGAGCCAGTCAGAGGGTGGGGGTGTATGTGTGCGAGGCACATGGAGCACTAGGCCAGTTGCAGTGATCTGCAGGTAAAGCATTCCTAGTGGTTTGTGCGCAGACTTCTTGATGGAGTTCACAACATAGTATCCACATGTTTAATACCCTCTGAGAGTCCTATCTGCCACTCCCCTAGCCTCTTCCTGACCCCACTCATGATGCTCATGATTCAATACTCTTAATGGATCAACAGAGAAATGAGCCCCTTTGGCAGTGTCCCACACAACTGGAGAAGCTGGGTGCTCACTCACATGCTCTTCCTTTTCCCTTTGAGAGAAATCACATGCTAAGGAGGATATCTCATGGCCCTAAGTTGTGCTGTCTTGTGGGAGGGATAATGTTGGTAAAATCCACCTGTTTCTCTCACCCACTCTAATGCATCTAACTCATACTTTATTTTGGCCAGGGTACTGGCACTTCTTTGGAAACCTACACATCCTCAAAGGCTCCCTCATCCATGGGTAATTATCTAAGACAGTGTTTTCCAGTGGCTCCTGGACTGCAGCTGAAAAGGCCCATGACTGTTTCAGAGGCCGCTACAATTTCCACAGCCAGCACCAAGGTCGGTCTACCTATTACCTGAATCATGGGAAGACAAGACTTCTCCTGGTCCCTTGGTGTATTGAACTGATCACATGGCTTCCTCAAAGGCACTTTGTTCATGGAAGGATACTGAATTTTTGTTGTTATCGGGGGAACAAAATGAAGATAATCTTATGCCACCATGATGCTGACATTATCATCCCTGTTTTTCCTTTACTCTTGAAAAATCATGATCATTAAAACCTGCCATTCCATTATAAAACACAAAATTTATATTCCTTAAACATTTTCCCTAAACATTGGAACAATAAACTCAATTATCTGGGTCTTTCTCCTAAATGATGGGGAAGCTTATTACAGTCTGTTCGTTCATAATTTAGAAATTAATTTTGGTTCCACATGGCTAAGAACAATTTCATCTTATAGTGAACACAATGATTATGTTTGTTAGAAATGTAGAATCAGGGCTTCCCTGATGGCGCAGTGGTTGAGAGTCTGCCTGCCGATGCAGGGAACATGGGTTCGTGCCCCGGTCCGGGAAGATCCCACATGCCGTGGAGCGGCTAGGCCCGTGAGCCATGGCCGCTGAGCCTGCAAGTCTGGAGCCTGTGCTCCGCAACGCGAGAGGCCACAACAGTGAGAGGCCCACGTACCCCAAAAAAATAAATAAATAAATATAAATAAATGTAGAATCATAGTTATCTCTGCTTCTATCAGGTCAGGGGAAATGCTCTTGTCAAGGCTGTGGTTTCCTACCTCTGGTTTTTATTTCCTTGGCAATTTGCAAACTGGTCTATTATTAACCAGTCCATCTGGTTCAAGTCCTTTTCCCCTGCTTTACATGTCCTTTTCACAGATCATCGAATAGACTGTTTCTAGTTTATGTGAATATTCAAACGGAATTACATAAACAGCAGTATCCACAAGGGATCATTTTATTCCTACTGCTACTCAGGACTATATATACATAAATTATCATAGAAAAACTGTTCTAAATATTTTTTAAAATTGAGAAACTACAATATGCACCTTTTAAATATCTGAGCTTAAGCTGTATTCTTTACGTGCTCTACAGAAATTACTTTAATCTTTTTGTTATTTTATAACCTCAACTTCGAATTGGTCCATGTACCCAGCACTTGTGTCTTTTGTCTTGAATACTACTGCTACATAGCTTTACCTCTGATTTGTCCTTCTATAAGTATTCTTCTAATGTTCCCTGTACAATACTGTCTTCTGGTTAAAAATAAAACATTGATTCCCTGCTAATGCTGGTACTCAGTAAGCCACTCAGATAAGACAACTGACTCTATCCCACATCACCTGGTAACCCGTTTTATAGGAATAAGTGGTTTTATGGAAAATGACTTGACTATAAAAAGAAAAATACAAAAAGCTGAGATATTAAACTGGGTTATTATTGAATATTTTAAAAAATCAAGTAAAATAAAATTAATAGGAAAAACTAATCTAAAATTATTTTTTACTTAATTATGTATATAATTGATTCATCTCCAGCTTCCTATTCATGTTTATTTATTTAATTTCAAGGTTTAATCCCAATAAATAATTCATATCCTTAACACTGCAGAATTATTCTTTTAAGAAAGGGAGATTTCCATTGGAGTTTTTAAAAACATATGCTCTGACCCCTACCAGTTTCAAACATATTTCTAACATTTAATATAACATGTTTTATAGAGTCTTTAAAAAAAACTGTAAACTTTGAAGCTTCTGCTTACACTATTTTGTTAAAAGGAGTTAATTATTAAGTAAAACCATGAGGTCTTACTATGTGACAGTGACTGTGATAACAAATTGACAATATATAATCTTTTTATTCCAGCTTTACTGAGTTACAAATGACAAGTAAAATTTTAAGATACTTAGTGTTCAACATGATGATTTATGTATGCACTGTGAAAGGATTCCCACCACCAAGTTAATAAACACATCCATCACTTCATGTATTTGCCTCCTTTTTTTTATGTGAGAACACTAAATTCTATTCGCATAGCAAGTTTCAATTATACAATACAGTATTATTAACTACAGTCATAAGGTTATACATTAGATCATCAGATCTTATTCATCTTACAACTGAAAGTTTGTACCCTGTTAACAGCCTCTACCTATTTCTCACATCTTCCAGACCTGTCAACCACCATTCCACTCTTCATAGGAGTCTTTTTTTGGTTCCATGTATAAGTAATACCATGAAAGTATTTGTCTTTACCTGTTTATCATATTTCACTTAGCATAATGCCTTCCAGGTTCATCTATGCCATCACAAATGGCAGGATTTTCTTCTTTTTAAAGCTTAATAATATATGGAATATGTGTGTATATATATATATTCACATATATACAAGATATATATGTGATATATCATGTATTCTTATCCACTGATCCATTGATGGACACTTAGGCTGTTTCTTGAGATTGGCTATTGTGAATAATGATGTAATGCTGCAATAAACATGGGAGTGCATATATATCTTTGATGTCCTATTTTTATTTCCTGTGGATATATTCCCAGAAC
This sequence comes from Aethalodelphis obliquidens, assembly GCF_003676395.1. Lineage (NCBI taxonomy): Eukaryota > Metazoa > Chordata > Mammalia > Artiodactyla > Delphinidae > Aethalodelphis > Aethalodelphis obliquidens. The sequence goes on along the minus strand of NW_020837948.1, from coordinate 49,710,979 downwards.
TGGGATTACTGGATCATACGGCAGTTCTATTTTTAATTTCTTTAGGAAATGCCAATGCTGCTTTCCAAAGTGGCTATACCAGTTTACATTCCCATCAATAGTGCTCAAGAGGTTCCTTTTCTCTACATTCTTGCCAGCACTTGCTTTCTCTTGTCTTTTTAATAATAGACAACCTAACAAGTGGGAAGTGCTATCTCACTGTGGTTTTAATATGCTTTTTCATGACGATTAGAGACATCTAGCAACTTTTAATGTACATGTTGTCCATTTGTATGTGTTACTTGGAAAAATGTTTATTCAGGTTCTTTGCCTATTTTTAACTGGGTTATTTCCTATGAAGTTACTTGTATATTTTGGATAATAACCTCTTATCAGACATGTGGTTTGCAAATGTTTTCCCCCATTCCATAGGTTGCCTTTTCTTTGTGTTGATGGTTACCTTTGATGTACAGAAACGTTTCAATTTGATATAGTTCCACTTGCTTATTTTGTTGCCTTTGTTTTCATTGTCAAAACCAAAAATAACTGCTAAGGCCATTGTCAAGAGGCTTACCCCTATATTCTTCTAAAAAATTATGGTTGTGGGTCATAGGTTCAAGTCTTCAAACCATTTTGAGTTGACTTTTGTGTACGGTGTAAGATTGGGATCCAGTCTGATTGTTTTATACATAGCTGTTTTCCAAACACGATTTGTAAAAGAGTCTGTCTTTTCCATATTGTATTCTTTTGACTCCTTTGTTGAAAATTAATTGAACATATAGGCATGGATTTATTTTCGGGTCCTCTTCTGTTCCATCGATCTATATATGTGTTTTTAGGCCAAGTGTTTTTGATTACCGTACATTTACAATACAGCTTGAAATCAAGTGTGTGATGTTCACAGCTTTGTTGTTCTTTCTCAGAATTACTTTGGCTATTTGAGGTCTTTTGTGGACCTACATGAATTTTAAGACTTTTTTTCAAATTTCTGTTTAAAATGCCACTAGAATTTTGATATGCACTGCATTGAATCTGTAGATCACTTTGGAGATTACTGACATTTTATCAATATTAATATTTCCAATTCATGAACACAATGTCTTTCCATTTATTTTTGTCTTTTTCAATTTCTTTCATCAATATTTTATACTTTTCTGTCTACAGTTCTGTCACCTCAGTGATTAAATATACTCCTATGTATATTATTCTTTTTTGATGCTAAGTGGAACTTTTTCTTATTTTCTCTTTATGATAGTTCATTGTTAGTGTATAGAAATACAAGTGATTTTGGTTTATTGATTTTTAAATCCTGCAACTTAACTGAATTCTTTATTAGTTCTAACACTTTTTTCATGGAGTTTTTAGGGACTTCTCTATATAATTGACATCTACAAAAAGACATGTTTATTTCTTTTTGGTTTTGATGTCTTTTATACCTTTTCTTCTTGACTACTTGCTGTGTTTAAAACTTTTAGTACTATGTTGAATAAAAATGTCAAGAATGGGCATCCTTGTCTTGTTCCTGATCTTAGAAGAAAAGTTTTCAGTTTTTTACCACTGACTATGATTTTAGCTGTGGATTTGTCATATTATGCCTTTATTATGTTGATGTACTTTCTTTCTATACACAGTTTTCTGAGAAAATTTTTTGACAGATAGATGAGCCAATAAATTTATTTATTTTTGTGGTTGAAAAGCTTTATCATGAAAAGATGTTGAAATTTGTCAAATGCCTTTTCTCCATCTACTGAGATCATTATAGGATTTTTATTCTTCACTTTGTTAATGTGGTTTATCATACTTACTGATTTGTTGATGTTGAACCATCTTTACATTCCTTGAATAAGTCCCACTTCATCATATCATATGATCCCTTCATTGTGCTGTCGAATATGGTTTGTTAATATTTTGTTGGGTATTTCTTCATTAGGGATATTGGCCTGAAATTTTCTTTTCATGTATTGTCCTTCTCTGACTTTGGAATGACAGTAATACTGGCCTTGTAAAATGAGTTTGGAAGCATTTCCTCCTCTTCAATTTTTTGAAGAGTTTGAAGAGTTTGAGAAGAACTGGCAAATTCCTCTTTAAATGTTTGGTAGAATTCATCAGTGAAGCTATCTGCTCTTGCACTTTTCTTTATTTGGAAGTTTTTGAGTTCTGATTTAATTAGCTTATTCATAATTCATATGTTGAGATTTTCTACTTCTTCATGATTCAGTCTTGTTAGGAATAGTTTTAGGAATTTATACCTTTATTCTGAGTTATCAAATTTGTTGGTGTATAACTGTTTATAGTACTTTGATATGGTTGTAAGTATTTCTGTGTTATTAGTTATAATGTCTCCTCTTTCATTTCTGATTTTATTTGGATCACTCTCTTGTTTTATTAGTTTATCTAGCATAAGACTTGTCAATTTTGTTTATATTTTCAAAAAACTGTTAGTTTCACTGATCTTTTCTATTGTCCTTTTAGTTTTAAATTCATTTATTTCTACTCTGATCTTTGTTTATCGCTACAGGGAGGGTGCTCCTCTGCTCCTGTTTAAAAACTGCTGCTGTTTGCTATACCCCCAGTGATCTCATGAATGAAAGCTCTGTTGGCTATCAGAGCTTTGTAATATGGGGACCCATACCCTAGGTGGCAGCTGTAAAAGTTAGGGCACTAGATATGAACCAGCTCCTTCCATAGATACTGGTGAGTTAGTTTTGTTTGGAGCAAGATGCAGTGAGAACAAGAAGGAAGTGCTCATCCAGCTTCTCTGGGAAGGATCACAACCAACCCCTAGATGCGGACAATAAATAATCATGAAAGTATGAAATGTGGCTGTACTTTTCATTGTAATATAGGTATAAACTGAATTAATGAATAAAATAAGAAAATGACAACTCTATTAAGAAATTGAGGCTAAGAAAGCAAGAGTACATTTTTTTAGGTCACAAGACTAGTAAGTAGAAGTCAAAACTGTATATATATATATATATATATATATGTACATACATATGTGTATATGTATATTTATATTTGTGTGTGTGTTATTGTTCCAGCTTTGGGGAAGTTGGGAATACACCATTATTAAAATCTTATGTAATAGTATACAGAACTGATTAAATGGTAAGCTATTTGCAGAAAGTAAAAATAGCCTGTAACTTTTTTATAGTTTTCTCCCCTTGTGGATTTCTGTAAAAATGAGATTTTAACTTTAATATGTAGAAATATCTTATGATATTTTCCAATTTTTCATCTTATTTCTACTATAATCATTGTTTTGTTTGATGTTTCAAATACTGGTTGGATCACTTCTGTTTCACAAAAAAAGAGAAAGAAAGAAAGAAAGATTTCTGCAACACTGTGGTAGTCTTTCACAATGACACCTGTATTTTTAAGAAACGACTGCACTTCCACTGGGTCTCCAGGAAGCAAATTAGTAAACTTTATGCCCAGTTTTGTAATTACTTATAAATAAGTTTTAATTCCTGATTTGTTAAGTAAGTTTTTGTTGGATTTATGCAATATTAATTGAGGATGATTTCAAATACTTTACCTTCTATACCAAATAGACTGTAAGCACAATAGACAATTCCTCTAAGAATATTTTATAAGAGTAAAGTATAATCCTCATTCCTCTTTTAGGCATGATTTTATAATTTATGTATTTCTTTTTCCATGCTTTCAAGAATATATTTTTTAAAAGGGATAAAACACTTCTAGAAGAAAACGTAGGCAGTAAGCTCTTTGGCATCAGTCTTAGAAATCTTTTATATAAATCTCCTCAGGCAAGGGAAAGAAAAGCAAAAATTACAAAATAGGCCTACATCAAAATAAAAAAGCTTTCACACGGTGAGGGAAACTATCAATAAAACGCAATGACACCTTTTGAATGGGAGAAGATATTTGTAAATGTTATAATCAATAAGGGGTTAATATCCAAAATATGCAAAGAACTCATACAACTCAACATCAAAAAAAAAAAACCCACCTGATTAAAAAATGGGTGGAAGAACTTAACAGACATTTTTTTAAAGAAGACATATAGATGGCCAACAGGCATATGAAAAGGTGCTCAACATCACGAATCATCAGAGAAATACAAATCTAAACTATAATGAAATATCACCTCACACCTGTTATAATGGCTATTATTAAAAAGACAACAAATAGCAAGTGTTGGTGAGCAAGAGGATAAAATAGAACCCTCATGCACTGCTGGTGGGAATGTAAATTGGTGCAGCCAAGTAAATGTAAATACATTATGTAGCATAATGTAAAATATTATGTAGATTCCTCAAAAATTAAAAACAGAACTACCATATAATCCAGCAATTTCAATCCTGGGTATTTATCTGAAGAAAATGAAAACCCTACTTAGAAGAGATAATGTATCCCTATGTTCATTGCAGCATTATCTACAACAGCCAAGATAAGGAAGCAATCTAGTAGATGAATGGATAAAGATGAAAGGTGCATGTGTATGTGTGTGTGTGTGTGTGTATACACACACATATATACCAGAATATTACTCAGCCATAAAAAAGAATTAAATCTTTTCATTTGCTTCAACATGGAAAGACCTAGAGGGTATTATACTAAGTGAAATAATTCAGACAGAGAAAGACAACTATCATATGATATCGCTCACATGTGTAATCCAAAAAACTAAACAAATGAACTATATAATAAAACAGAAACAAAGTTATGGATATAGAGACCAAACAGATGGTTTCCAGAGGGGAGGGGGTGGAGAGAGGAATGAAATAGTTCAGAGACATTAAGAGGTACAAACTTCTAGTTGCAAAAAAAAAATGAGTCACAGATACGAAAAGTACAGTGTGGGGAATATAGTCAATAACTACATAATATCTTTGTATGGTGACACATCATAACTAGACTTATCGTGGTGATCATTTTGAAATGTATAGAAATACTGAATCACCATGTTGCTGAACAGGAGCTAACAAAGTATTGTAGGTCAATTATACTTCAAAAACTAACAAACAGGACTTCCCTGGTGGCACAGTGATTAAGAATCCACCTGCCAAGGCAGGGGTCAAGGGTTCAATCCCTGGTCCAGGAGGATCCCACATGCCGCGGAGCAACTAAGCCCATGTGCCACAGCTACTGAGCCTGCACTCTAGAGCCCACAAGCCACAACTACTGAGCCCACGTGCTGCAACTACTGAAACCCGCATGCCTAGAGCCCGTGCTCCACAACAAGAGAAGCCACGACAATGAGAGGCCCACTCACTGAAACAGAGTAGCCCCCACTCGCCGCAACTAGAGAAAGCCTACATGCAGCAACAAAGGCCCAAAGCAGCCGAAATTTTTAAATAAATAAATAAATCATTATTTTTTTTTAAAAACACTCATTAAAAAAGAAATAAGATTTTTGGTTGCCAGAGGCAGGGGGTGGGGGAAAGAATTCAACAAAGGCAGTCAAAAGGTACAAACTTCAAGTTATAAGATAAATAAGTACTAGGGATGTAATGTACCACATGATAAACATAATAAACACGGCTATATATTACACGTGGAAGTTGTTAACACAGTAAATCCTAAGAACTCTCATCACAAGGAAAGAAATTTTCTTTCTTTTTCTTTAATTTGTATCTATATGAGATGATGGATAATCACTAAACTTACTGTGATAATCAATTCATGATGTATGTAGGTCAAATCATTATGCTGTATACCAATTATAGCTCAATAAAACTGGAAGAAAAAATTTTTAAGTAAAAGAGGGATAAACCATCCCTATCACGGGTACTCTTTCATTTTCAAACCTTCTTTACGAAAATTTTCAATATATGGACAAATTGAATTTTTCAATGGGTACTCAAATAAACACAGCTTAGATTCTATCATTAAAAGTTTTCCTTTATCCGCATTATCACGTCTATCACTAACCTACTTCTAGATCCTTCCAATTATCCATGTTAATTCTGATGTTTTTTAAATTACTGTAGCATTCATATTATTTAGAGGTGACTATTTCTTTAGATATTTTTATCTTTTGTGGTAAAATTTACATGAATGAAATTGAGTGAAATGTGACTAGGAATAAAGAAAATGTAAATAATTAATATTAATAAATTTGGTCATATGCCATTATGGTTATATGCTATTCTTGATATAAATACTGTATTTCTTTTTTCCATATTATATGTCCATTTTATATTCTGAAGTCTTTATCACTCATTTAAGAAATACTTTTGGAAAAAAAAGATATACTTTTGTCTATTTATTCCTACAAAAATTTTTTAAAAATCACTTAACATATGCCTGTGTTTCTATAAAAATGGCCTATTGGTGATCAGTATCTCTAAAAATTGAGATGATGATTAACTGAAATATATGAATTAAAGAATTATTTCCCTCAACAGATAATAATGGCTTATGTCTCCAGCATTACACAAAATCACTGAGGCTTAGACTAGATGGTCAAAAGCTCTATTGACTAATCAGGTATAGACAAGCAGGTATGGATAAGAATGGAAAATATATATATAAACTTTAAAAAATGATTTGATTTGCACTAAGAGCTTTACTCATCAATTAATTAATCTGGATCACAGACTACCCTGAAAAGTCTCCAGGTCCTCCAAATATCCATATACATATGATTTCTGGTATAGGTTCAACAGCTGTATATAGTCACCCAAGATTGCCCTTTTCTAGGTTAAATATCCAAGCTAAGATTCTCCCAATTTTCTTTCCTTATTCTATGTGCTACACCCTGATGCTGCATACCCAGTGCTAACAGTTCTTTCCTTGGGCCATGCAGTAGTGATAAAATAAAAAGATATCAGGATGAACATTTAGAAGAACATTGTACTGAAACCTGAAAAAAGCAGTCAAATTCTGGCCCTGCTATTTTCTAACATGTGATCTTGGTTGAGATACATAACATTTCAGTTATTTTTTCCTAAACGGAAGTGAAAGAACTTTCCTCATATAATATTTTAAAGATTACATGAAACAATGCATGTGAAAGTCCCTAGGTCAAAAATAATGAAGAACATACTAATTCTTTTCTCACTGATGTTTCTATTACTTTAGACTTTTATTCTCTAGCTCAAATTTTGAAAGCCTTTCTATCACTGTCCCAGATAACCATTTATGTGAGCATTTTGCAACTTACCGAAACAAATTCTGCCACTGACACATATCATTTTCTGAGAAGTAGAGAAACAACCTTCCAGAACACAAGGGTGACATTAGTTAATTTATTTGTTCTTTGGCCTTTACAAATTCACTTTACTACAGAAATTCATGTAACTCTAATAACTTCAAAGAGTTAATGCTTCCCCCAAAAACGGCAAGACAGAGTCACTTAAAATTGAAAAGCATGGACATTTTACTTATCTTTCCATTTTTCTTACTAAGTAAAAACGCACTGAATATATGTCACCATAAATAAAAGGAGGAACTTATTGAAATATATATAATCACTAGATTTCACTTTAATTTATGTGTTTATATATGCCCAAAAGGTCCGTCCTCTTCTATTATTTATATGTGTGTGTGTGTGTATATATATATATATATATATATATATACACACACATATATATATATATGCAAATGTAGAGATGTTGGTATAAAATATACTCTGCAAGAAGACAATGACATTTTAGGAAGTATGTCATCGTATGATTTACACATAACCTATAAATATTCCTGTGCATACAAATTGAACAATAAAAATTATACTCATAAATCATCTCTTATATCCAGTAAAATTATTTAATATGTTGATATTTGGGGCAAAATGTTTATGATTCAAGTTTTCTAGTTTTAGAAAATGCTAATTCTAAAAAAAGTTTTTTATATTGAAGAAAAAAAGGGCAAATATTAGGCTTATATACCTTGTGGGTTTCAGTAAGATACTGTGACTGATACTTAGGCAAAATACTCATTTAGATCGAAATAATATGGTAAAATAGTTCTTAAGGCAAAAATCATTTAACTTGATAGAAACAAGCACCCATAGTTCATTGTAGTGATTTATTACCCTTAAACACATTTGCTATAGTATTGGCATGACTCCAGTGTTATAATCTTGTGCATAGAATCCTTACCTCAGTTCCAAACAGATAGATATTATTTGTAATATTCCCTTAAATTGCACTGAATATCTTAATATAACATTAAAACAAACAGTAAACTTGTTTTAGTAGATATGGTAGATCTAAGGAAATGGGAGGGAAACACACTTTTGAAAGAAAGTTTACACTACAAGAGTAAAACTTTTAAAAAATACATGTAATATGTGGGAATAAGCAACTATGGAAAGAACACACCATAAAGAAACTGGTGACTCAGTATTTGTAAATTCTCCAGTTTGTATGAAGGTTACTAGAGTACAGGGAGGGAAATATGACAGTATTATAAATTTACAGCTAGAGAAGAATCAGGTGTATCACGCCATTATATCATAGATAATGCTAGGTTACGCTGTGATAAACTAATCCTCAAATCTCAGAAGCTTCAAAAGTATAATTTTTTGTTTTAAAGTGTCTAAACCTATTTTTATGTCAAGTACAATAACTTTATGTGGAACCCAGTGAATAGGATAGATGAAAGTGGCACAGCTCTGGCAGAACTCAACTTTCTCTTGCCAAATCTGGTGCCTCCTATTCCATTGCTTGAAGATAATTTTTTTGAAAAATGATCTACCTTAATTCTAAGAAAGGACTCTAGTGAATTCTCTCTTAAAAAAGTACAGAAGTATGTTTTTCTGCTAAAAAACAACTTAAAAATTCTGCCAATAGATAAAAATAGAATAGTGCATACATTAACTACAGGCATTTATTTAATAATTCACGTAACTTTCAAATAATCAAATTATAGTATGGCTTTAGGAGACCTTGTGGGTAAAAAAATCTATTCTTCCTTTATTTTTTCCTTAAATATTGCTACAGAAAATTTTAAATATGTTCACTTTACTATTTGTATTTTGATTATTTTAAGATAAAAATGATTATATAATAACCTTAAATATTAAAAAAAAACTTTGAAGATGTGATATGTCAATAAAATAAATAAATATATAATCTCCTAATAGGCTTGAAAACAGTTTATGAAGCAATTTTTGGAAAAAAGTGAGTAAAATGGGTAAGTCTAGTATGAAAAAATATAAAACCTGCCTTTTACAAGATTAACTCTCCTTGGGTCTACTCTGATATCTCTGACTTAAGACACTATCTTCTGAACATGCTGGATAATGGACATGTGTTAAAAGAAATAAACTGTGTGTCTACCCACTATACTATCATGGAATAATATAAAAGCAGAGTAATTTTAAAATCTTTAGTTAAGATTTTAAAGTCTATCATTTTAATAATATTTTTACCCATTCATGAACACCTTTCCCTCTATCTTTTCATTGCATCCTAATCCTAACTATACCCAAAATGTATATGCTTTTGATGATTAAGCACCCTAGCAGTCAAGGGCTGCTAGGGAAATACTCAAATATTAGAGTAGGTTGGTAATACTATAAACTCATGAACACAATTTAAAATTAGCACACAGCAGGGCCCAGTAACATTGCTACATTTTATGCTCAGTTTAATCCCCATTCTCCACAGCAGTGATTCGCAAAGTGTGGTCCATGTACCATCAACAACTGTATCAACTTTGAACTTATTAAAAATGCACATTTTTGGCCTCACCCAGAGCTACACTAAATCACAAATTCTGGGCCCGGAGCCCAGCAAACTGCTTTAATCCCTCCATGTTTGCTTTCATTTTTATGCCCTTCTAACTCACTCAGGAAATTTATACCTTTGAATACACCCCCTTGCTACTGTGTATTTGTAATTGGCTTTTGCATTTTTTTTTCTTCTATTAAAAAAGTGCTAAGTACTCTCCTATTACTATTATAATTTAGTTTTCTAAATTATCATGTCAATAGTTGTTTTTTCCCTCCCAAAATCATTTTATCTATTTATTTATTTATTTATTTTTGGTGATTTTGAGACAGTTGAAAGCAAACATCAAGAAACAATTGGAGGGCTTCCCTGGTGGCGCAGTGGTTGAGAGTCCGCCTGCCGATGCAGGGGACACGGGTTCGTGCCCCGGTCCAGGAAGATCCTACATGCCACGGAGCGGCTGGGCCCGTGAGCCGTGGCCGCTGAGCCTGCGCGTCTGGAGCCTGTGCTCCGCAACGGGAGAGGCCACAACAGTGAGTGGCCCGCGTACCGCAAAAAAAAAAAAAAAAAAAAGAAACAATTGGACATATTTAGGTCATTATCAACAGAGCAGTCCCAAGTTTAACTATAATTCTATGAGTCATTTGCAAGTTTGTGGTTATTGAGGCTATGTATGTGTGAAATTGTATAAAGAAATAAAGAATGAGACAGAAGACTATTAACTTGAACTATAAATTTGACTCATTTGCATGTTTGTGATAATTGCAACTATGTGTATATGAGATTGTACAGAAATTAAACAATGAGATGAAAAGAATCCTAAGGATCCCAAAGTTAAAAAAAAAAACCAAAAAAAACACTCCTTAATTGAGTAGGTGGGTATTGAAAAATGAATCTATAATTTTCTTTGGTGGTCTCTTTGTCCTAAACTCAGAGGCTCAATTTTGCAGCTGAACTAGGCAGTTTAAAATCAAATGCCCAAAACAAATTCATAATCTTATAATCGTTCCTTCAAAATTTAGCTCTTTTCTGTTTCATTTCTCTATCTTAGAGCATGGCACTATTCATTCCTTTTCACAAGCCAGACACCTAGTTGTCATCACTTTACCTGGATGTCCAACGCTCCCAAGAGACAATTCATTACTAACAGTTGAGCTGTATGATTGGAGTATCTCAAAAACCTATCTCCTTTCTCCATATCTACTGCCATCAGTCTGATGCAAGCCAATGCCATCACTTATGTGGACAACAGCAAAGGCATTCTGTCTGGTTCCCTTTTAAATAAAGACTCTCCAATTATTTCTCTGGAATGCAGTGGGTCATGTCTTCCAAATGCATGTCTTACCATACTTGACTGAAACCATTTTACTGGCTTTCTGGTGCTCTTCAAATAAAAGCCATAATCAATTAATATGATAAAGCCCTATTTCATTATGGTCTGGCTCCTACTTCCCTTTATAGTCCCCTCTTATTCTCTGCTTCTTCCATTCTTTGAATTTCAAAAATGCTTTCCCTACTTCAGCTCATGAACTCATCATTCTACCCCATTCACACAATCTTTTTTCACAGTCATCTCTGGAACATAACAATATATCCTCTTCTTTAGCTAATTCCTGTATTTCCTTTAGGTCTCTGCTCAATCCCAAAATGTTAATGAGTCAAGTGCTAAGAAATATTTACAAAATTTTTTTTCCTTACTGAGACCATTTGAATAATTTTTATATATTTTTAGCTAGTTTTTTATATTTTTTTGGATTTTAGATTAGACCTGCATCCAACTGTTTTTATTTAGGAATGACATAGAAAATTATGAAGAGAGATTATATTTTTACTCCATGTGCTTTATACATTATATAAAAGAAATTAATACATACGGGATTTTATTAATATGGCTTTTATACATTTATTCACACTAGGGTTAGAACAACATTGCTTGTATTTTATTTTCATATATTTCTAGGCATAACTTTTATAAAGTAACTGCTGTAAAATTTTGTTTCCAACATATTATTTGTCATAGATGAACACTTTTAACATCCTATAGCATTAGCAAATATATATTTGGCAAAGGAATCACAAAATACAAGGTGCTAAATATTTGGTGTTTTGACTTTTAACCACAAAATATCTGTATTCTAAGCTTAATAAAACAATAGCTTTGAAGAGGTTTGTCCTTAAAAATACGTAGCATTATCACACAATGGAATAATTTCCAAACAAAATCAAAATGCATCATTTAAAGTAAAATCATTTACTGAGTAACTCTTAAGAATATGGGAACAAGGAATATGTAACATTCAAGCAGAAAAAATGGATGTCAGAGTTCTTGCAACAAAAAAGATGTATTCATCTACCTTGGAGACTACTGTTTTCACACAGAGTATGAATTAATATTGTTAATGTTGCTATATGGTCCTTTTATCTGCAAAGATCTTAATGTCCAGAAAAGATGTTATTTCTAGAATCCAACACATTGAGGTCACTCTTATGTGTCCACTGGCATGAGAAAAGATTTTTTTTAAAAAAGAAAAGTTGTAAAGATCTTCCCAAATACCAGAAGGACAAAAGACAAAGCTGTAAAAATCTGCTAGGCAACAGTGGATCTCATTTATCTCCATTCCATATACTTTCTCCAGATGATCTCCCATATCTTTAAACACAACTGCTTTAGTTACAGATCTTGATTTCATATTTCCTGTGCTTCTGATCCATATTTCCATTTATCCTTGAGGGTGGCCTCTAGGATGTCTCAATACACTCAAAATAGTACATCAAAAATGTTCCCTTCCTATTGAATATCTTACCTTATTCACTGTTATTGCTATTATTTCAGGTTGCCCTAGTGTAATCTGGGCATCATTCTTAAAGTTTTTCTCTCCCTCTTTTAACATTTCATTGTTCATAAATCCTATAAATATTTATCCCAGACATGTGTAGAAAACCTCCACTCACCTCCAATACCATTACCGCCTTTATAACTAAGCCCTACTTAATGTTCCTCCTGATATATTCCAATTTTTCAAATAAAATTTTTTTTCTTCTAACCAATGAGGTCTTAGATCATCCATTATCCTTTTTGTCATTAGCTTCTCAAAAGAAAAATTCATCACATTCTACAAGGAACTTCTGCTAGCTTCTCGTTTGTTAAATTCAAACTTACAGCATAATGTCAAAGAAAAGAAAAGCACAGAGGTATTTAATCTTTCCTAATCCACATAAGTTTGACTGAGAACACCACCCTGGAAACTTGCACCCATACATTTTATGCTCATTTGATGCTATAAATCTGAGAGAGTCTCATTGATTTAATAAACACTCTATTACCTTCATTAAACATGTGGGTAATTTTCTTTGTTCTAAATAATGAACAAGTTGGTTACCTATCCAATTCTCTCCCAATCTTCCTTTCTTAAAAGCAAACCAAAACCAAAACCAAACCACACAATTTCACTTAACTATTCATTCGTGACCCACCAGAGAAAGTGACTGCCATCAAAATTTTAGGTTATCTTCTCTGATTAATCTCAATCAGTCTGGTGGTCCCATTCTTTTCTCAGTAATGGATTTACTAGTGGCATGTGATCAAATTATAGCCAATGAATTGGGAGACCTGCTAAGAAATCCTTAAGATGGATTCTCTACTGCTAAGAAAGATACTAAAGCAGAAAAGACCTCTTTATCTATGGATGTGACTGTGTTTTCATTTCAACTACTTTATATATTACGTATTTATTTATTTATTTATTTCATATACATATTTATTTATATATATATTCCCACAGTGGGGTTAGAACGATACTCTTCAGTTTCATTTTTGTATACTACTAGGTATATGGTTTATCTTTTAAATACATTTTATTCATTGTTCCCACATGTCAGCTACCTTGGAGGAATACCACAAATATTCTGTATTTTCCTCTCTATATACTCTGTTGTTGTGTCTGGAAGTGATGCTGCAAACCTCCTGATGATGACACTGATGCTTGAAGACATGCTTTTATTTCTGAAACTGAATTTCTTTCATGTAGTACAAGAATTTTTAAAGCAAGTTAGAATTGGGAATTTCTGTTATTTATAGCTGAACATTCTGTTATCTTCTCTTAATAAACAAAACCTTATTTAATCATATGTCCTGGTTTCCCTTCTCCCAAATGACACTATTATTGAATTTTGCCCAGGGTTTCTCACTGGTCTGTAAGTCTTCTTTGAAATTTTACACATCGACCTTTTGCCCAGAATATGGTTTTCTCTTTATACACTTCATGATTCTCACTCACTTTTCAAGACATATTTCAGATATTTCTTCATATACTCCTATGACATTTTACCCACTTCTCAGGCAGTTAGTTTTCACTGTGATTCAGCTGCAAATATTCTATACTTCTTTATTCACAATGTGTTCTATTTTCACTTCTTTGTATTTCTAGGACATTAATTTTAATCTGTCTCTATAATGACAGCATCTAGCACTCTGAAGATATATCAGATATTAAATCAATATTTGTAAAATTATTAATTACAAGGAAAGCAGCTATTTAAAATTATGAAACATCTACTAACAGGAGTGCTATGTGTAACAATTACTCTAAAAATATTTCTGCTCTATCTCAAACTGAATACTCTAAAAGAATGGCTGTAGCTTTAAAAATATCATCTCCACAAAACTGGGGAAAACTCCTAATAAGAAAATGCTTTCACAATTGCTGACTTTTTGAAAGAGGACAAGAACTATTAGTTGAGAATAGGGCTATAAAAGGACGAGTTAATGTTCCAATGAAAATTCCTAGGAGGCTGATACAGTCCATTAAAATGAGGGGTATTTGGTCGCTTTACTGAATTACTTTAGAGAAAACCTCAGGTCTTGAGGAGTTCTTTCTGAAAACTAGAAAATCTCAAGCCATACAATGCTGTTTAAGAATGACTTCAAACATTTTTTATAAAGTTATATGTACTTTTTATTACATATAAGAGATTGTTGATATTCACATACTCATTCCTGTTACCTAAAAATCCCAAATAGAAAGAAAAGCCTCCTATGATGGGAAACCTTCCATAAAAAGGTAGCATGATGACAGGCTATAACATATTTTGTTTTGAGTTTTCTTTTTTATACTTTACTGTGAAGTCCAATAGTAACTATTATCTTTAATATTTTATACTTAAAATTCAGCTATCTTAATTCCAATAACTAAAAGCTTACACAATTTTAAATACCAAAAGACTGGTAATGTATCCATTTCACTGCCAAAGAAATATATACAATAAGTGTAGGAAATGTACTGAATATGTCTAAAGAAAGTCACTACACAGAGTGCTACTACAGCAGGCAAATATTTATGAAATATAGTCTCCATCATTACAAACATTTGACTGGGAAGATAAAATAAACACAAAATTAATTTAATTCTAAACACTATGATAAATGTGAGTCAGAGTTAGAGTCTTAAAGTGGTAAATACCTTAGGGATTGTTTTTTCCTTCAGTCAATATGGTTTTCTACAAAAATCTGACTACAGTAAATGACAATATTCTTATTATTTCAGACAGAAGTTGAGCTGATTAACTGTATTCTCCAGTAACTATCATGCAAGTGACAATACATCTCTGTTATCAAGTTAATTATATACTTTTTTCAATTTAGTTTCTAAGTGTATGGATATTATTTAAGATAATTTTTATGGATTTTTTGTTTTATTTTATTCTTCTATCACCTTTATTTCCCTCCTTTCTCCTGTAGGTAACAAACTGCTCTGTAATTTGTTAATACAGGGCAAGGTTATAGCAGAGATAAAAGTATACACACACACTAATGTATGTAATGATATGTAATGTACATATATATACTATATAATGATTATATTATATATACGTAATGTGTGCAGATAATGCATATGTATAATATATATGCAACAACTGTACTTTTTTGGTTAGAACTGTTCTTCCCAAATACAGTGTACAGTCCTTAAGGGAAGAATCTGTGGATTTTATTGTTTATATATATTGGATATCACACATCTTCGGGTTGAGTGCATCACAGATACTCAGTAAATATCCATTTAATTTGAACAAAGGACTATTCTACTACAGTTTCTTGTTATGATACTGAGCAATTTGTTATGATACTGAGCAGTAAAATCAACTAGTTTCATGTACAGCCCATGATAATCTGAAGTGTGCTTTACTTTTACCTTTTCATAGTTTTAAAGGGATTTTAAGATGTCCATTTATCATAAGAATTTATAGTCTTACTTCCAGCAGGGAATCATGTCAAATGACTAGATCCAGTCAAAGTTCAAAGTACAAAATACAAAATATAAACATATTTAAAGAACCTGATTAGGGTGAATTTTTTTTTTTTAAACAACATAATTTTGATAGCAAGAATAACCTAGGGAAAATGTAGAATACTTGAAAGATCTTGATTTAAGTTATATCTACAGGCAATGTTACCAGAATAAATATAAGTAGATAAATTTATTAGACTACTAATAAATATTTATCTAGTAGGCTGCCATCTATTTCATTCCTACTGACGCAATGATTAGACACTGGAAAATATCCTTCCAGCTGAGGCATTCTTATTACCAGTAAGTGCCTGTGGTAGATATGACCACCTTGATGTTGGCAATTAAGTGTTGCCACTTGGCCTCTGCTATTCTGGGGACTCATAATGACAACTAAAATCTGGAAACTCATATCTAGCCAGAATCCCAAATAGCCAGCACCCCAAATGGCCATATCTGGCCTACAAAGAAGAGCAACTAGAGGGCTTTTCAAGGATGTAGGTGTTCCATTCATGAATGTTTAATGCGTTAGTGAAGGGACTGTGCTCTGTTTCTTCTTATAGAACATAGTGGGTATACAGGTCATGTATCATCACTCCCACATTCTTATATGCCTAAGCATTTGGATTCCCTGCTTCATATTGTAATACCAAGTATGCTATAGTATCTCAATCTCATTAAATGTAGACCACACTGAGTCCAAGTTTCAGTCAACCAAATAATAAGCCACTTGAGTCACCTCCAGTACACAAGTTAATGCATTGAATTCAGAATCCCTAGTAACTTCACTTACATAAATAGTATTTGTTTCCTTCTTCATTCATCTAATATATTTCACAGGTTTCTGCAGATATAATAGCAAACTCTTGAAATTCTCTTGGGGTTTAAGGTATTTCCTTCTGTGTTATAGTATGCATCTTTCCCCCTGAAACACTGTGAAACTGGACACTAGTTACGGGTCTAATAGTGAAAGGAAGTGATTGTGACATGCCTTGAGTAGAACTGGCATCCATCTTCCCTCATGGACATAGGATTTATAAGCAAAGGAAGTCCAGTCTCCCCAGACACAGGACGGCAATCTACTTCCACTGAGAAGTAAGGCTTAGACTGACACAGGAGATGAAGATTGTTCATTTCACCTAGGTCTACCAGATGTTCCCATTTCAAGTTTTAGTCTTTCCCAATCTATGCCCTAACTTTAACATAGAAAATTGGTGAGACTGAATTCAATTAACATTGTTAACTCAGCATGTCTACATTTTTTGTCTTTCATTTCTCTCTTTACGTTTTTCTTTGATTTTTCAACAATATCAGATCTGTAGCCTCTCTAGGAATTGCTCTATGTTTCATACTGTGATTTGACGTGACAGTTAAGGGACCTGAGCTTTTCATTTGCTTTCTAGAAGTCCTGCAGTGGACACAGAAGAATCTGCCATTATAGTTCTCATAGGTTCTTATAGTCATCACTAATGCCGTAACAGTCAAGTTAACAGTCACTGGACTCCCAACTCACCTGCTTTAGTTGGTACTTCACCACAATAAAACACTGATGATAGCTTGATTACTTATGATGCCACTGAATATCCTGAATTATTAGCATTCCTTTTCCAATTAGCAAGGAACTTAGCAATGTTTTAAAGCCCAAGGATACAACATTCCAATCCCCAAATCCCATCTCTGTGGGTCTATCTCCTGAGACCACTATTATCTGTATCATCCAGGCTCTCATTGAGAGACAGAAACCACACAGTACATTTGAATAGGGAGAGTTTATAATAAAGATTTATTAACTAGTAACAGAGATTAACTAGTAAGGTGTAAATAGAACTCTAAAGAACAAAGAAATTTCAGATATAGGGATCAGCCACTAACAATCAATATGGCTGAAGCAGAATACCAAAGGAAGGAAAGTTTTTTAAAGAAGTTCCTCTGCACATGGCTTAGATTCAGATCTCATTGGAGGTGGTGTGGCTGTAGCCACTGGCTGGTAGAAAAGTTCACTGTGGTACTACATGCGGAAGCAGGCAAGCAGGAAACAATTCCTGCTGAAATGTCAATGAAATTCCCCAGGAAGTTGCCCATAGGGTTGCTGCTGAGCTAACGAGAAGAATTTACTGGGAAGCTACTTGTGGTATTACAGTGAAAGTCACTGTAGGTGAGCACCACTGGATTTCAGTATGCTGCCCAGCCATCATGTCATCTAGCAAAAGAGAAATGTTTATAGATTCTAGCTCCCATATTGCAAGCAGGGCAATTAAGAGTGGATTTGGAGCTAACAGGCAATAAATTGATAACTGGCACAGAATCAGACTCTAAGTTGGTCCATATGTTGAAACTGACTAAAGGAAACTTCATAATATCTATGAAAAACACCTTAAAGAAAACAGTGAAAAAGTTAGATACTACGTATGTAATGATGAAGAATTACAGAATATAGAAAGCATTTTTGAAGACCTGTGGAAATTCTAAAAAAACATTTTTAAATGTAATATCCCTGATAAAGAATCTATTCAATGTACTTAATAGAGGCCTGGAGAAAGCAGAATAAAGTTTCAATGAACTTGAAGACACATCAATAAAAATTATCTATATTGAAATGAAAGAGTGGAGAAAGAATGCAAACAACATCTGATATCTGTGGGAGCATATCAAATCGTCAAACATATGGATTATTTGATTTTTCAAAAGAAAGGGAATTTTGCAGAAGATATATTTGAAAATTTAATGGATAAGAATTTTTTCAGCACTTTTGAAATGCCAATTTCCTATAAATCATTTGATAAACTTACTGTTACCCAATACAACCGCAGCGGAGTGTTTATAGAAATTTTCACAGGATGAATTTAAAATTTATATGAAAACAAAAGAATTTATAATAGCCAAAACAATCTTTAAAAAAATTGGGAAAATTGTATGCTTAATTTCAAGACTTATAAACCTACAATAACCAAGAAAAATAGATAATTGAAATAGAACAGAGAATCCAGAAACACATATAGAATCAACTGTTTTATGATGAAGGAACTGCATCAATTCAACATGGATATAAAAATCTTTTTAACAATGGTGCTAAAAAAACTAGAAAACAGTATTGATTAAAATAAGCCTCAATATCTATCTCAGTATATGCACAGAAATTAATTTGAAATGAGTTGTACACATAAGTGAAAAAGCTACAACTACAAAGTTTCTAGAAGAAAATATAGGAAGAAACTTTCTCGATTTTGAGTGAGGTAATAATTAAAAAACAAAACAAAAACTGCTAACATAAGGAAACAACATACGCGACTTGATAATAAAAAAGAGTCTCCGCTCATCAGAAAAGAAGTGAAATCATATGTCCATATAATGACTTATACAAGAATGTATTTAACTCTTATTCATAGTAGATGCAAATTTGAAACAATGCAAATATTCATAAGCAGAAGAAAGGACACTGTTCTATGTTCAAACATATTGTTATATGTTCAAATATCAACAGGAATGGGCTACTGATACACAGAGAAATATAAATTCACAGAGAAATATAAATTAACTCCCAAAATATTATGTTGATCAAAAGAAGCCAGACACAAAGATTCTGCATGGTTTTATTCATATGAAGTTCAAGAACAAGTAAGTTAAGTAACAGAGTGTGGTTGTCTCTGGGGACAGGGAGAAGAAATTGATTAAAAAGTGACATGAGGGGGCTTTCCTGGTGGCGCAGTGGTTGAGAGTCCGCCTGACGATGCAGGGGACACGGGTTAGTGCCCCGGTCCGGGAAGATCCCACATGCCACAGAGCGGCTGGGCCTGTGAGCCATGGCCACTGAGCCTGCGCGTCCAGAGCCTGTGCTCCGCAACGGGAGAGGCCACAACAGTGAGAGGCCCCCGTACCGCAAAAAACAAAACAAAAAACAGAACAAAACAAAAAAGTGACACGAGGGAACTTCATGGGGTAATAGAAGTGGTTTATATTATGTTTTGCATGGTGGTTACACAGATTTATATAGTTTTCAAAACTCACTGACTCATTAAATCAACTACTTAAGATCTCTGCATTTTATTTTATATAAATTTCACCACAATGAAAAAGGAAAATAAAACACCTGCATAAAACAATAGAAACATACTACTGAACCTCCAAACTTTGTCAAAGAAAATATTTCTCTCTTCATTTCCTTGACTATAACCTGTGAACAAGCAGTTCTCCAGTTTAGGGGAATAGGACAGTCAGATTCCATTCTCTCTTTCCTTTCACCTTTTGTCTTTTCCACATTTACTGATTAAGGTTCTAACATTTTCAAAATAATGAAAGGAAGGAGCGGTAGGAGAATAAGGAATTTTTACTTGACTGTTCAACTTCTCACTCTCTCAATATGCAAAATACTTCAGCTAAGGTATTTTTTCTTTTCTTTTCTCTCTCACTTTTAAAAATCGTAGATATTGGGCTTCCCTGGTAGCGCAGTGGTTGAGAGTCCGCCTGCCGATGCAGGGGACACAGGTTCGTGCCCCGGTCCGGGATGATCCCACATGCCGCAGAGCGGCTGGGCCCATGAGCCATGGCCAATGAGCCTGTGCCTCTGGAGCCTGTGCTCCGCAACAGGACAGGCCACAACAGTGAGAGGCCCACGTACCAAAAAAAAAAAAAAAATCGTAGATATCTTGTTTACTCTCTCCAGCTACCTTGGCTTAGACAATATACTCTTAAGCCTCCATCTTGACATCTTACTTTATGTGGCCATTCTCTTTACCCACATACACAGTACTCTGGGCAGGATATAAATGGTTTCAGTCTTTGTCTCTCAAATGCTTCACATTTAGTCCATGAGAAACACTCATGCAAACTTTGTTTTCAAAGTATTTGAAAAGCTATTCTCAATCCAGCCACCTCTGTCCTGTCTCCATTTGCAGCGTTAGCTTTCCATGGCATAAGTCAAGAAAAAGACTTCTGTGTCCTTCAATCTCTCCTTCCTTCTCCAAAAGAATCTCTATAAATCCTTACACCTCCTTCTCTAACTCCATTCCATCAACTTGTTTATATTCTGGGTGAAACCAGCAATCAAATGCATTTGTTGTTAAATTTATCTATTTATCTGTGTCTATCTATATCTATCTCAAAACTATAACCATGTCTATAGGTATAAATTTTTAAAAGGTCTAATATATTGAAATAGGTTATTCCAGGTGAGACAGGTCATGCCTCATGCCACATACATAACAAAATTGAAATAATTATAAACATATGTCATGATAACCTACTATGTCACTTACCACTTTCTCATATTTATGTGTTCTTAAATATATTTAAAATTATTTTCAATGTCTACAAAACAATATTCCCATTAGATTAACGTATTACTTTTTCTTTTTTTTTGCTTTTGTATGTGTGGTAGTAATAATTATTATAATTATTTTAAGCAACCATGCTGATAAATATTTAGGTTATTTACTGTGATTTTGTGGTAGACTACTATCTTCTTTAAAATTCCACTGGCCTGAGTAGAGACCCAACCATGGAACTAAAACTACCAACGAGTGGTGACAGAGAATCCAATAGTTATGTTGGTGAGAGATTTACAATGCTTTCACCATTGCTTCCCTCCCTACTTTTCTTAGTATTTTTCTCTCTCAATTAAAAAAAAATCTAATACCATTTTGATAACAGTCATTTACATATATATTTTAAATCTAAATTTTGTTTGACTTTTTTCATTAGAAATCTTTCACCAGGAGATATGGTATCTAAGTAGCAACTGGATAGACATCACTCGATAATACAAGTTTACGTTTCAGGGGCACTACTTAGTGTTAGTTATTATGGACTGAATGTTTTCGTTCCCCCAAAATTCATTTGTTGAATTCCCAACCCCCAATCTGACTATATTTGGAGATAGAACCTTTATGGAAGTAATTAAAGTTAAATGAGATGATAAGGGTGGGGGGGTCCTGATCTGATAAGATTACTATCAGAGATACCAGAGAGCTCCCTGGCTCTCTCTATATATACAGAGAGGGAAGGCCTTGTGAGGTCTTAGTCATATGGTGTATATCCACAAGCCAGGAAGACATCCCTTAACCAGAAACTGAATCAGTGGGGACCTTGATCTGAGACTTCTAGCCTCTAGAAGCGG
Source organism: Aethalodelphis obliquidens (assembly GCF_003676395.1). Classification (NCBI taxonomy): domain Eukaryota; kingdom Metazoa; phylum Chordata; class Mammalia; order Artiodactyla; family Delphinidae; genus Aethalodelphis; species Aethalodelphis obliquidens. The sequence continues at coordinate 49,688,954 of NW_020837948.1, read as the reverse complement.
GAGAAAATAAATTTCTGTTTTTCACAGCAGAGGTACATTTTAGCTACATTATGCATTAAGTATTTCAAATATATGCATTAAATATTTTTAAATATAATTTGTTTCCTGACTACCAATTTTAACATTTCCCCCCTTATGGAAAATGTGTTCTGAGTTCAAACAATGGATTTGAAATATACTTTTGAAATGCATTCCAGTCATATGCTGGAGACTATCCACTACATTATCGTTTCTCTAAAGCTATAACTGACACAGCAGAGTTCTCAATTTATATGAATGAAAGAAATAATAGGAGATGGCAAATGGAAACTGTGGACATGATAAGCTGATAATAAACCTATGAAGAAAACATTAAAGTATTTAGGCCTGTATCTTTTTGTACTAAAACTTATACTATTCACTTAGATGACTGACTTCAATATAAATAAAAATATGTTACTGTAAAAATTTTATATGTATATTCATCATTTTTCAAATAAATTATAAGTTTACAGAAGTGGTAAAATATTTGAAATTAGGACTGTCTGGAAAACTCTATGTATCTCTCTTTTCTCCTGTCCTTGTAAAAGAGTACTCTACTCACCATTAGACAACTTCTTATACAAGAAATATGACTTTTAGTAAATATACACCTATTAAACCATGGATCCACTGTTTCAGTTCCCTGCTGTCTCCATATTTCCTTCTAGAGTGCAAGCTCCATGGGACAGGGATTTTGGGCTGTTTTGTATACTGTGATATTCTTAGCTTCTAATAAGTCCCGGGTCATTAAGTATTTGTTGAATACGTAAAAATTTACAAACAAAACAAAACTAACCAAAGGCACAAAAATGTTTCTTTCCTCAAGTATTTTAATATCTTCTGGAGCAAATAAAGTTTCAAATCCTTTTATTGCCTGTAGAAGATTCATTGTTAAGGAGTTAGGTTTTTCTCTTATAGTATACTTATTCCCTTGCCCTCTATTTCCTGTGGGCAAACATTCTTGTCAGTTAAACAAGAGAAGATTTATTACTTTTAATTAAAAGAACACATGTTACAAGATAACCAATAGGTAAAGCAAAGATAAGATACCAGTGGGCTTGATAGATTACCAGGGTCTCACTGAGCAGCCCCTCTTCTTATCTCACTTGCACATTTATCAAGGTTTAGCATCTAGCCTTGAAGTATGGCCATGAGGGAATCTCACAGGCTGGTTAGATGACATAACAGATCTTGACCCTGAAAACACCAATAGTTTTCCTGGCTTGTGTAAATTTTGTAGTTCTTGAAGAATTTGAAATATGCCATTCAAAATTACTCCTGACTACTTTTAATTTTTTCAGTCAAAACAAAGGATATAATGACTTTGATAAAAACAGAGTATCAAACTTGTTTTCAGCTAGAATTGTAGGCAACAGGCCAAGTGTGGGTTTGGCTAATTCTATTTTAACATTGTTTGGGTTATAAGAATAAAGAGAGATAACAGGGAATTTAATGAGCCACCCAGAGAAAAGCAAGCAATCCTGAAAAGTTTACATTCTTATTCATTACTTTTCACTCAGCAGTCTCTCCTCAATTTCTTTTGGCTATAAAGAGCCATTTCCTTGACATAATGGTCTACTTGCTAGTAGGAGGTCCTGGTTGGACAGGGTGTATCAGATATATAAAATGTCAAATGGCAAGCATTTTGTGAGTAGAAGGGTATGTTTCTGCAGTTTTTGAAACAGACCATTTAAAAAATAGTAAACAAATAATACATTATGCAGCAATAATCTTCAAATTAGGGTACATGCAACTTGGGGTTACATAAATATTTCCTGAGGGAACAAAACAATCATTGTCAGACCCTTGATTCTCATATGTATACTTTCATAAGCTTAACCTTCCTGAGAACAAGCCAGTGTTTCTTCTTTCCCTTCTCCCCTTGAGGAGTCTCCCTCAGCCATTTTTCTAAATAAATATTAACCCCCATTGTTAATATTACAATTGCAAATTGCCCTATTGTATACAGTTTATTGAGAGCAGAAATAAAGGAATGATTCAAAATTTCAGTGTCCAGAAAGTGAATGACAGTAATGACTGGTAACAAATATTTTTATACATCATGTGATTTCCAGATGGTTTGCTTTCAACAAATTGAAAGAGTACCTCATAGACTTTTCAATTGATAGATTATTCAAAATATGTGATAATATGTCACAATGTGATTTTTTGACATATAACTCAGGTGTCCAAGAATTGAGTGACTTTGCTTTTTAACAACATTCTTCCCACCCTCAACTATATTTTTGTTAAACTGGCTTATAATTATACATATATATAAACATATATACACCATGCAAAAATAGGAATTATACTGATGCTGAATTGTCTCAATTGAGCAAAAAGTGATATTAACACAGAGATAATTCTTAAAAGGAAAATAACCCCAAGCATCTGAGACACTGTGAAACCTTTTTTATAAGTAATAATTATAGAAATGTATAACTTTATTATACACTTATAATAATAACTAGGATACAATAGGAAAAAATTAAACTTCATATGAGCACAGAATATTCAAATTTTGTATATAGTTTTTTTCATAATAAACTCTAAATGATGATTATTAAAAGGCTTGAAAATATATATTATAATAAAATTCTATGGTAAAACTAGAATAGAAATACAAATTCAAGGAGAAAAAATATTACATATTTGATTGTTAAGGGATAATTTTTTAGTGTATTTCTTTTTCCAGTTCTTAAATTTTATTAGTGCATTGTATACTGTATTTGTAGACAACCATGAAAATGATCAAATATCACAAGTGTTTTCTGTCTTTTTTGTACATTAGGTAGATTTTTAACATGAGAAAATATTTAGTTAAACTTTTGTGCATTTTTAGTAGTCATTCTACATTGAGTATTGTGAAAGTCATCTATATCTAACAAGAGCTACTGGCGAACATACTATGTTTTAATTTAAATTATTCTTGAAAAGCATATTGCCCCCCATACCTGCCATGCTTATCCTTTGTGCTTGCTGTTCCTCTACCTGAATGCCCTTTCTCTTCCCAAGTCCTTCTTTCTCTTTAATTGTTCAAAGAATATCTGTTCTTAAAGAACTATCCAAATCTCTCTTTTTGCAGGAAGCTTTTCTAGACTATTTGAAGATTCACTATTATATTTGTTCCCTGTTCTTCTTTGCTTCATAATTTACATTGTAAATTCTACCATTTTATTCTATGCTTTCAGACAGGCATTATACATATACAGAGTAGCCAGCAAGACAATGCCCCAGTGATTTTAGGATTTCAAAACTTCTCCTTCCTTGCAAGTGGTTGCCTATGGTGTCTGAAGTTCCACCAGGAGCAATTATTCCATTGGTGTAAACAGTGTTTTCTCTGGTTGGTTCAGCTGAACCTCATATATACTGCTAGAAAGCATAGCATATTAAACATTCCACTGTATTAATTCATCTCCTCTCTCACGATGGGAAAGACTGAGAGTTTTGACCAGAATTTTCATTTGGTAGTCTGAAGATTATTATGCATAGTGAAGAGAGAGAAAATAATGAGGAATTGGGAAATAGTACCAAAAGGAAATTTAAAGATATTAATGATGAGCTTTATCAATTTCAAAATTTCCTAACGCCAAACCTATCTAAATTTTATGTATAGTTCTACAATGTGTTTTTTTTTCTCTGTATAAACTTGAACACTCCTTATGGAAAGAAATATATATAAAGATTATACCTAGTATGGTATCCCATATAGTTTTTTTTTTATTTTGACATCTTTATTGGAGTATAATTGCTTAACAATGCTGTGTTAGTTTCTGTTGTATAACAAAGTGAATCAGCTATACGTATACATATATCCCCATATCCCCTCTCGTGTCTCCCTCCCACCCTCCCTATCCCACCCCTCTAGGTGGTCACAAAGCACCAAGCTGATCTCCCTGTGTTACGCCGCTGCTTCCCACTAGCTAGCTATTTTACATTTGGTAGTGTATATATGTCCATGCCACTCTCTCACTTCGTCCCAGCTTACCCTTCCCCTCCCCGTGTCCTCAAGTCCATTCTCTACGTCTGCATCTTTATTACTGTCCTGCCCCTAGGTTCTTCAGAACCATTTTTTGTTTAGATTCCATATACATGTGTTAATATATGGTTTTTGTTTTTCTTTCTGACTTACTTCACTCTGTATGACAGACTCTAGGTCCATCCACCTCACTACAAATAACTCAATTTCGTTTCTTTTTATTGCTGAGTAATATTCCATTGTATACATGTGCCACATCTTCTTTATCCATTCATCTGTCAATGGACACTTAACTTGCTTCCATGTCCTGGCTATTGTGAATAGAGCTGCAATGAACATTGGGGTACATGACTCTTTTTGAATTATGGTTTGCTCAGGGTATATGCCCAGTAGTGGGATTGCTGGGTCGTATGGTAGTTCTATTTGTAGTTTTATAAGGAAACTCCACTCTGTTCTCTATAGTGGCTGTATCAATTTACATTCCCACCAACAATGCAAGAGGGTTCCCTTTTCTCCACACCCTGTCCAGCATTTACTGTTTCTAGATTTTTTGACGATGGCCATTCTGACCTGTGTGAGGTGATACCTCATTGTAGTTTTGATTTGCATTTCTCTAATGATTAATGATGTTGAGCATCCTTTCATGTGTTTGTTAGCAATCTCTATATCTTCTTTGGAGAAATGTCTATTTAGGTCTTCCATTCATTTTTGGATTGGGTTGTTTGTTTTTTGATACTGAGCTGCATAAGCTGCTTGTATATTTTGGAGATTAGTCCTTTGTCAGTTGCTTCGTTTGCAAATATTTTCTCGCATTCTGAGGACTGTCTTTCTGTCTTGTTTATGGTTTCCTTTGCTGTGCAAAAGCTTTTAAGTTTCATTAGGTCCCATTTGTTTATTTTTGTTTTTATTTCCATTTCTCTAGGAAGTGGGTCAAAACGGATCTTGCTGTGATTTATGTCACAGAGTGTTCTGTTTTCCTCTCAGAGTTTTATAGCGTTTGGCCTTATATTTAGGTCTTTAATCCATTTTGAGTTTTTTTGTGTGTATGGTGTTAGGAAGTGTTCTAATTTCATTCTTTTACATGTAGCTGTCCAGTTTTCCCAGCACCACTTATTGAAGAGGCTGTCTTTCCTCCACTGTATATTCTTTCCTCCTTTATCAAAGATAAGGTGACCATATGTGTGTAGGTTTATCTCTGGGCTTTCTATCCTGTTCCATTGACCTATATTTCTGTTTTTGTGCCAGTACCATACTGTCTTGATTACTGTAGCTTTGTAGTATAGTCTGAAGTTAGGGAGCCTGATTCCTCCAGCTCCATTTTTCTTTCTCAAAATTGCCTGGCTATTCAGGGTCTTTGGTGTTTCCATACAAATTGTGAATTTTTTGTTGTGCTTCTGTGAAAAATGCCATTGGTAGTTTGATAGCAATTGCACTGAATCTGTAGATTGCTTTGGGTAGTAGAGTCATTTTCACAATGTTGATTCTTCCAATCTAAGAACATGGTATATCTCTCCAACTTTTTGTGTCATTTTTAATTTCTTTCATCAGTGTCTTATAGTTTTCTGCATACAGGTCTTTCGTCTCCTTGGGTAGGTTTATTCCTAAGTATTTTATTCTTTTTGTTGCAATGGTAAATGGGAGTGTTTCCTTAATTTCTCTTTCAGAGTTTTCATCATTAGTGTATAGGAATGCAAGAGATTTCTGTGCATTTTTTATCTTGCTACTCTACCAAATTCATTGATTAGCTCTAGTAGTTTTCTGATAGCATCTTTAGGATTCTCTATGTATAGTATCATGTCATCTGCAAACAGTGACAGTTTTACCTCTTTTTAGTTTATTTTTAAACAGATGATACTGGATATCAAAACATAATTTAAAATATCAATATGTGTAATGTGCTGGGATTTATAACCTTTGCAACTATGTAAATTTATGATGTAATTTCTATGCTCACAGCGATATGATAAAGTAATTTTTTTTCAAGATTCTTTAGGGTTTGCCAGAAAAACAGATGGTAGGTCCTCATATAAAGTATTCTGTGACAGACACCACAAATTATTTGTCACTTTGCATTCTTCACTTCGTTCATGATATAATTCCTGATTTTACCGAGAATCAATCACCCAGCTGGAGATTCTACTTGCCCCTTCTCATGCTTCTAGCTGTGACCATGAAACCAACAGAATATGTGACAAAGTGATGTGTGCAACTTGTGCATGGTCACCCTAAAGGAAATTGCTTTCTTGTCACTCATCTTCACCCTTTCACACTCTTTGGGCTATGGCAAAGGCTGAACTGTCATCTTGGATTCCAAAATGGAAACCACATATGAGGGAGGATGGGGACATCAGCCAACAAATGCCAGAAAGTTCAACTCTGATTTGAAACATGAGTGAAATAAATAGCTATTATTTACATCACCATTTGGAGCATTTCTTATTTACAACATAAAATTCTGTATTCTAAATAATGTACATGGCTAAGTAGAAAAATAAATAGAAAAACAAATGGCTATATTATTTCAGAAGATGTAAAAAATGTCAATATAGTGCAGTGAGTGAATACTGAATTGTAAGGGAACACGAACTTCTATCCCAGTCCTAGCTTTGATACGATATGGCTGTTTTCTTTAGACAAGTAATATTACTTCCCTAACTACTTCCTAAATAAAGGGAATGGATTATACATCTTAAAGGCCTTATTACTTAATTACCATGTTTTTCTTTTTTTTTTGCAGAGAGGACCAGGGGAAGTTTGAAGAGAAGTTGTTACTTAAATTGCACCTTGAAAGATAATTTAATGGATGTCTCTGTGAGATATGAGTCATAGAATAAAAGTGAAAATCTCCTGGTGTCCTCTAATAACCTACACAGGGTAAAATAAATTGAGTTCATAGGACAATAATATTCTTAGAAAAGAAGTATATTTATTGAATACAGCAGCTCAGATGTAAATGCAATGGTTGCTTAACACATTACTAACAATATCTAACCCATTCTCATATTTATGATCTTATAATTCCAATTCTTAGCAGTCTCCAATATATGAGACAAATAGTACAAGGCACTGGAATTGATCATGGCCGTGACCAAGGTGGCTAAGCACATTGCATTCTATTAGAAACAATTAAGATCTTGGCAGTTGAATATGAGGAAATCAGGAACAAGACTGCTAGAAGATGGGAGGAATGATTTGCAAGCTCATTTAAACACAGATAAAATGTTAGTAGGGTTTATAATGAAAGTACATAAGACCTTTTAATTTTTAAATGATTTAAATTATGTAAAACTATAAATTATTAAACAAATTGATATCTGAAGTCATTCATAATTTGTGTCAACAACCCAATTAAAAAAAAAAAAGGCAAGTTTCACAAAAATATTATAACAACCTAAAATGTACATGATTTTTTGTTAGGCATTTTAATGTGTTTTTATTTAAACATCAAAACAACATTTGTCAGAATATTTTTCCATGTTATTAGAGATGATTAAGCTGAAAATCAGAGAGTTAAATAAGTCCTTTACAATTTCAAAGCTAGTAAGTTCTAGTGACAAGTTTTCTACCCAGGCCTGCTGGATTCTAAAATTCATGCTTTTCAAACTACAGCAAATTCTTTTGCCCAGAATTACAACCATATACCATCAAGATACAGACTTTTCCATCTTCTTCAAAAGATTCCTCATAGTCCTTTGTAGTTCATAATTCCCTCCTCACTCCAGCAGCAAGAAATATTGATCTGTTTCTATCACTATATATTAGTTTTTTTTATATAAATGGAATCTTACAATATGTACTTCTGTGTTTTTGTCTTCTTTCAGTCGGCATAATGATTTTGAGATTCATCCATGTTGTTGTATCATAGCTGTTTCCTTTTTATTGCTGAGGAGTATTCAGTTGTATGAATTTATCATTTTATATTTGTCCACTGAATTGTTGATAGACATTCGGACTGTTTTCCACTTTGTCTTTATGAATAAAGCTTCTGTACACATTTTTTTGTACAACTATTTGTGTAGATGTATGTTTTTATTTCTCTTGGGGAAATATCTAGAAAGGGAAATGGCTGGGTCCTACGGTAGGTACAAGTTTATCTTTTTAAGAAACTGACAAAGGGTTTTCCAAAGTAGTTGTACCATCTTACATTTTCACCAGCAGTGTATTAGAGTCCAGCTCCACTACATCTCACCAACACTTGCCATGGTCACTCTCATTAATGTAAGCCATTCTAATAGATGTGAGTAGTATGTAATTGCAGTTTTAATTTTTAACTCCATGAAAGTTAAATGAGGTTGAGCATATTTTTTGTGTAAGTACTGGCCATATTATATGTCTTTTGATCAAATATTTTACTATTTTAATTGGCTTTTGATTTATTAAGTATTTATCTTATATCATTTGTCAGGTATATATATTGTAAATATGTTCTACCAATCTGAGACTTACCTTGTTGATTTCTTAATGGTGATTACCAAAGAGAAAACATTTCTAATTTGGATAAATTTGAATTTTGTTATTCTTTTTGTTCTTTTATGTTTCATGCTTTTGTTGTGTTCTATGAAATCTTTGCCTATCCAAATATGTAAAGATTTTCCTTTATGCCTTCCTCTAAGAGTTTTCACCTTTTTTTAATTTTATATTTAATTCTCTGATACATTTCAAATTAACTTTTTTGTATATGGTTGCATTAATTTTCTATTGCTGTCATAATAAAATATCACATATGTTGTGGCTTGAACAATACAAATTCATTATCTTAAAGTTCTGGATGTCAGAAATCTGACATGGATCTCACTGGGTAGAAACCAAGGTTTTGGAGGACTGCATTCCTTTATGGATGCTCTAGGGGAGAATCTATTTCCTTATTCACCTCAGTGGTTGGCAAAATTCAGTTTCTTGCAGTTACAGGATGGAAGTCCCTGTTTCCTTGCTGGCTGTCAGCCGAGGACCACCCACGACTTCTAGAGGATGTCCACATTCCTTGGCTTGTGGCCCTTTATTCCCAACTTTCAATGCCAGCAATGGCTAGTAGAGTCCCTTTCATGTGACACCTTTTTCTGACTCAGGCAGGAAAAATTCTTCACTTTTGAAGATTCATGTGATTAGCCTGAGCCACTTGGATAATTCAGAATTATTTTCTCATTTCAAAATCCTTAACCTAGATCACACCTATAAAGTCTCTTTTGCCATAGGTAACATACTGACAGGTACAGGGGATTAGTATTTGGACATCTTTGGGAGACCATAATTCTGCCTACAACAATGAGCAATGATATATTTTTTTCTATAATGAGTGTCATTATTTTAACATTATATGTTTAAAAATATTTTCTTTCCCCATGGAATTGCCTTAGCAACCTAATCAAGAATCACTTGACCACATGTTTACATATATTTCTGAAATATTCATTTTGTTTTGTTTATTTACATGCTTATTCTTTCATCAATACTACACTGTATTGATTACTATATATTTACAGTAGGTCTTAAAATTAGGTAAAATAAATCTTTCAATTTTTTTTTTTTGAAAATTGATTTGGCTATTCTAACTTACACACACATTTTTCACATTATTTCTTAGGTTTCTGACAACTCATCTCAGTACTGTTCTGTAATTTTTAGTATAAAGGTCCTAAAAACTTTATCAAATTTATTCCTAATTATTTTATGTTTTTTGGTAATATTGCAAATATTTTAAAATTATGTTTTCTCACTAAAAATAGAATTACCATATGATCCAGCAATCCCACTCCTGGGCATATTTCCAGACAAAGCTATAATTCAAAAAGATATATGCACCCCTATGTTCATAGCAGCACTAGTCACAATAGTCAAGACATGGAAACAACTTAAATGTTCATCGACAGATGAATGGATAAAGAAGATGTGGTACATGTATACAATGGAATACTACTCAGCCATAAAAAAGAACAAAATAATGTCATTTGCAGCAACATGGATGCAACTAGAGATTATCATGCTAAGTAAAGTAAGTCAGAAAGACAAAGACAAATACCATATGATATCACTAATATGTGGACTCTAAAATATGACACAAATGAACCTATCTATGAAACAGAAACAGAATCACAGACATAGACAACAGACTGGTGGTTGCCAAGGGGGAGGGGGGAAGGGAGAGGGATGGACTGGGAATTTGGGGTTGGTAGATGCAAACTATTACATTTAGAATGGATAAACAACAAGGTCCTACTGTATAGCACAGGGAACTATGTTTAATATCGTATGATAAACCGTAATGAAAAAAAACATTAAAAAAAGAAAGTATATATATGTATAACTGAATCACTTTGCTGTACAGCAGAAATTAACACAATATTGTTAATCACCTATACGTCAATAAAAAGTAATGTTTTCTAATGGTTTGCTGATAGTATATAAAAACACAACTGATATATTTTATATTAAACTTGTATCCTTTGACTTGCTAAATTCACATATTAGTTCTAGTTCTAGTTTTGTACATTCCTAAGGATATTCTATGCAAACAATCATGCCAATAATTATAAAGACAGTGTTCATTATTCTTTTTTGATTTTAATCCTTTTCTTTCTTTCTTTATTACAATGATTAGGATCTCTACTACAATGTTGAATAGAAGTAATGAGAGTAGATATCCTTGTCTTATTTCTAATCAAAGGAGGAAGTTTTCAATATTTCACTATTAAATAAGATGCTAACTGTTAAGTTTTTACAGATGCTCTTTTTCAGGTTAAAGTTGTTTCTTTAAAATCCTAATTTGCTGAGAGTTTTTCTCACAAATGTGTGTTGAATTTTTAAGTTGTTGTTGTTGTTTTTCACCTAATGTGGCAATCACATGGTTTTAGTGTTAGTCCAGGTCTTCCAAGAAGCAAATGATAAGATAGGATCAAGTATGCAAAGACTTTATTAGGAGACCCAACAGTGAGAGAAAACTTAGAGGGGGCTTTGATCTAGGGAGCCATGAGGCAACACATGTCTGACACTGTGTGCAGAAGAGATGGATAGAAGATTGAATAGAAGTATCTTAGAATGTAGTGGAGTTTACAGAAAGTTGAGTTAGGCCATCAGGGAATTCTCAGAACAAAATTTCCCATTAGAAGAGTCCCATATCTCCTATAAACAAGCCTGCTTAGTATCCCCCTACCATCACTAGTCACTGTCTGGGAGGAAATGAGCAATGGATTTCAGGGTGCATAATCTGGCGCCCATGGTCAACTCTGCTCCCTGTAGATGGAAGAATTCAAGGCACATCTTATAACTGACACATTTCAGTCTTGGCTCTGCACAGATCTACTTTTTCTTTTAAATAAACTTAATTTTTAGAATAGTTTTATATTTACAGAAAAATTAAGAAGATAGGGTACCACAGAAAGAGTTCCCATATACCCCATACCTAGTTTCCTCTACTGTTAACATCTTACATTAGTATGGTACATTGGTTACAATTAATAGACCAATATTGATACATTAGTAATACAGAAGGTCCATATTTTATTTAGATTTCCTTAGGTTTCACCTAATGTCCTTTTCTGTTCCAGGATCCCATATAGGATAGCATATTATATTTACTCATTTTGTCTTATTCACCTCTTCTCATATCTGTTTTTCAAAATTAAATCAGAGAAGCTCCTCCATGGTTCCTATGGTAAATTACTCTCTGCTGCCTCCATTCTTGGCTTTCTGGAGCCATGCACAACTAAAAGTTTAATATTTAAGGCATTCTTCCTGATGCTGGCCTTTATAAGATCAGAAAATAATGGGAAATAATAATATTCTAACATTCAAAAATCCATAGCACCAGTATAAGTGCTGCATACATACTTCACCAAGTTTGTATAAGGATCCAGTGAAGTAATATGTATGAAGCCTTCCAAAGCCCCTGTCTCTTGTGTTTTCATTGGTGATAGAAGCGGGGATGCTCCCTCGCTGTCCTGGTCCTCCAATTTTCTTTTACAACTATGAGTGGCTTTGTACTCAAGTTTAGCCAATATGATATAAGAGGAAGATATTAGGTAAGGTTATCAGGAAAGTTTACATAATACACAACTAACCTAGCATCTCATTTCACCCTTTATCCTTTGACCTACTCCATGATTCCTATGTAGATTATCAAAAAATGATTTTGATTAACAGAAGTGCAGCAGTTATCATCCTGTGATGGAAGCCAAAAGCTAAATTGGAATAAGAAGACAGAAGGAACAATGTCCCCTTTGAAACTTTTTTGCAGTTTACACAAGCCCCAAACAGCCTATCTCCAGAATTTTTGTGTTAAACAATTTTCTTATTTATGTCAGTACTAGTCAATTATTTGCTTGTTGCCATTAAATACAATCCTAGTTGATACTGTAGGTCAAATATTTAACACACAGCCTGGTACAGGTACTCTGATTACTTATTTATTTATTTATTTATTTTGCGGTACGCAGGCCTCTCACTGCTGTGGCCTCTCCCATTGCCGAGCACAAGCTCCAGAGGCGCAGACTCAGCAGCCATGGCTCACGGGCCCAGCCGCTCCGCGGCATGTGGGGTCTTCGCGGACCGGGGCACGAACCCGCATCCCCTGCATCGGCAGGCAGACTCTCAACCACTGCACCACCAGGGAAGCCCTGATTATTTTTTAATAGATATTATTATGAACATATATACCAGTTCAGAAAATTAAAACTACCAAACAAAATATAAATACCTAGAATATGTTAAAATTTAGTTTTCCTTAATGACACATATTTATGTCAAATATTTTTGTACAAAATGAATGAAGTGGGTCCTTAGCTCTTTCCCAACACACATCACCAAAAGAGAAAAGCTGCTATACAGGAGAATAGGAGCTCACAGGCCAGAATACAAAATAACTGAAGAATAGAAAAATTTCAAAAGAAAAACAGAAACTGAACAATATATATTATCTGAAGAATTATTGAAGCAGTGAACTAATTAAAATAAGCATGATAAGCATATTTAACCAAGAAAAGGAAAATATTACCATGTTGGATGCTAATGAGATAAATAACACAACAGAACGGATAAACTATGGAATGTAAATAGCTGAAAATGAATTTGTGAGCTGAATGATCATATGGGGTAAATTTCACAGAAGATGTTGGGAGAAAGTAAGGAGATATAGAAAACAAAAGAAAAATTAAGAAATAAAGAGAAAAGAAGTATGAATATCCAAATAATATGGATATAATAAAGAGAAAAATAAAAAAAGAAGGAAAGAGTAAAAGTTTCCCAGATTCAGATATATTTGCAAGACCTCAGACTAAATGGTTCATTGAGTCTCTGTGATGTGAGAGAAGGAAATTGATTCTGGAACTCAAAATGCACTAAGCAAGCAGATGTCAAATGTTCTTAGGCAAAACTCTACAAGAGAGAAAGCTATCTCCTCAACATGCCTCACACTCCCTTTGGGAATTTCCTTCTCCTGCTGCATCTATACATATCTACACATATCATTCTCTTTCTAAAGCCAGCCCTAACTTGACACAGTATTTTTTAAAATAATGTTCTCAAAGTGTAATCCTAAAAAATCTTGATCTGTTAAAAAATGAAGACCCTGATCTCCATAAAAGACCTTATAATAAATCTTAATCCCATTCTGTATGAGCTGAATTCATTTTTAAAAAACATCTCAGTTGATATTATATAGACTACATTGAGATTCTGCTCTAAGCACTCAGGGCTTTTGACTGTGAAATTTCCTCAATTCCAAGAAGATCCCAAGGCACAAAGGAAAAAAATGCACCAAACTTTAAAAGTTAATTAGAAGAACTTAAAGAGTCACCATATTACTATTAAAGAACAAAAGCTAGTACTGTCTACTGAAGAATAAAACTAACAATCATGAAATTTTAAGCATATTTAACATATTGTCAGAGTACCTGAATTTACATTTGTTCAACTGAAGATAAACTTAATTGAGCAGTTAATGGTAAGTTTACTCTATCCCCAACAGCAAAGGAATCTTGCCCTCAGCAAGAATAAAGCGGTCCTGTACAGAATCCATGTATAAAATGAATCTCCATCTCAAAATAAAATCTATCCTCCTAGAAGATGACTGAGTAAATAAGTACTCAGAGAAGCTGGAACTACATTCCTGGACTTTCTATGGAAGAGAGCTGAAAGTGGGATATTCTTGGGTACATTTAATCTTAATTGGTAGAGAGAAAGAAGCTGCCTCAGATTTACAAAGATCAGAAATTTCAACTTTTAATGAATTTTTTGTTAACTTTGAATTTTGTTTATAATAAATCCATTATAAATTGTGACTTTGTCAATTGACACTTGTTCTGACTACCTCATTTCAATTTGACAAGCTGTCTTCTCCACCACCTTTTACTCATAAAATCTGTCCTGAATCTTACTAAACTTCTGGGTGAAAATAAGCAAATTATAAAACAAAATAATACAACAGACACTATGAGTTAGTCAAAGAAAACTCAAATACGTGGTATATGCCCACCTGTGTGTGTGGAATACTATTATAATGTATCAACTTGGCTAGGATGAACTACATTTCCCAGAATTCACTTTCTTTTATTGTTTCTGATAAGGGGAGGCCACAAGGAGGATTCTTGGGAGATTTGGAAGCCGCAGCCATTTCTTACCAAAAGTACACATTGTTGCTGTTCAGCTGATTCACCTCATTGGTGTGAAGCAGCAGCTGAGCCTGCAAGTGCTCTCTCCCCTCAGGATCACCCATCAGCTGCTTGCACTGCTGGACCAGGTGTTTGTGTTTATCTCTGTGACAAAGTGCCCCAGCATATGCAGGATACACATGTCACTAAGATTAGGAGCAACAAGACCAGACTCAGGCCCCCAGTGGGGCTGCACCCAACTCAAGCTTATAGGTTCCAGCCTGCCCTTGATCTTTCCCACCTTGCATCTATCTTCCTTTCCTGACTGCCTGTCCTGTGGATTCTGAGCTCTGGTGTCAGATCTGGAAACAGTCTTATGCGGACTGCTTAATTAATTCCTACACTTATATAAGACCAATTCCCTGTAACAAATGCATTTAATATATATGTATGCTTTTATCTCCTACTGGTTCTGCTTCTGATTGAGGCCTAAGTGATAAAATGTATGTGTTGTATGTTCTCATAATGGTCTTATGAAATAACTTTCTATTATTATCCCCATTTTGGAGATGAGGAAATGGAATTGGTGGTTAAAAACTTGCCAAGGTCACATGGCAAGCAAGTAACATAATCAGGATCAGAACCAGTCAGATAAGCCCTATTAAAAAAAAAAAAAAAAAAAAGGAAGAAAGAATTGATATAACTGATGTTTGGCACAGTAACCCGTATAAGTATATAAAGCTGCTAATACATAGTAGGTACTCTCAAGATGTCATTTTTCTTGCCTGGGTGCTTTAACACGCCAAACATCCCAGCTGACAATGAAAGAATCCTTATGAACTGTACAAAGCATGCATCTGCTGAACTTGCACAGAATGAACTGGAAACACAGTTAATGTTTTGTTTTCCTTATCACTGTACTGTTCTCTCAAGGTGCACCAGAAATGAATGATTACTCACCTACTTACATTTGGCTTTATTTATGAAATCTCACACAATCAATAATTGATTGCTCTCTGGAGGAAGCAACTCACAGGCACTGAAAATGGCATGTTCCTTCCTTCCAGAAAAGAAGAGGACATGTGCTTGAATTTTTTTGGAGATAACGGGGTGGGACTGGCAGTGGGGGAGGGGAGTTGACACTGACTATGGAGACCACCTGATTTTAAGCAGGACAGTAGTAACTTTCTGGGCATTTTTGTTTTTCTCCCCAAAGACAAAATTTTCATTTCTGGCTAACATATGAAATAATTTTCAATGGAACAAAATGACATTCATTAACTAGCAGTGACAGTACTATTTTTTGTTTGTTTTGCTTTTCTTTTTCATTTTTTTGCAAATTAGAATTTAACTTCAGCCAGAGTTGCCTGGAAACACTGGATATGAAGAATATGGAATTTTTAATATGGTCATTTGACTCCAGTTGTTTTCATGTTACATCATGTTGATTTTTTTTCTTTGGCCGATTTTGAGCACTTTTCACTCATTTCTTTTTTGTTTCTTATTTCATTGTTAGAGAAGCTCCTAAAATAAGGGAGAAATGGGTATTTCCCCCTGATGAGGGCAAAAGAGTAGTGTCATACCTAGCATGAGTATAAAAGGAAAGCTGAGAGATTACACAGAATGCAAGGAATATAATCTAAATTTCTAATAACAATAGGCAATACCAAAAGGTTTCAGACACTGGGACAGTTAAGTTAAATAGGGTTCCATGATCTCTGTCCAGAGAACCAGAATACTGCTGGTCATGCCATATTTTCCCAGAAATTTCTCCCCATGTGCTAATGACAGAGAGTCCCAGGGAAGAGGGTTTAGACAAAGAAGGAAAAGGATGGCAGTGGGGGATAGTGAAAAGGGCAGATTTTTGGAGCCTTAGCCTCTATGCAGGCCCTTTATTTTTGTGTCAGACTGCTAGCCATAGTGAGACCTAAACCCAACACTGAAGTTAACTATAGAGCCAGACCAGGACAATGGACCCTTATAAGATACTGTATCCCCAGGGCCTGGCACATGGAAGGAATAATTATTTATTTAATGGATAAATTCATTAATTGATCAAAGGAACGAGAAGAGAGTTTGTCTTATTTTGTTGCTTGTTTGTTTTATAAAGGGTTGATCTACATTTAACTTTGCATGTGACTTCACTTTTTTTCAAGTTAAATGCCTGGTTTCACATTTTCATGATAATCCTAAAAAGAGACATCTTAAAATTTGTTTACATCTGGTGATAACCACTGTGGTTAACACTCAGCAGTGGCAAAAGTCCAAACAGCTACAACAAAATGATGTGTAAAGGTGGAACAAAATGTGGTCTATTTTAGTACTGGTGATGGTGTACTCTAACCTTATAAGGGGGAAAAAAAGAGAACATCACTGCATTAACAAATATGCTGGATTTCACATTAAACTATTTAATAGTGCAACAATAACGTGGGTGGAAAGAAGACAATAGTGATTTCTTTCCAATGATTTTGGGAGGTGAAGGTGGTCTTAAATATACACTATTTTCCATTTTGTGCCTTGTGAGCTTTGGATATTTTGATTGTAATTTTTCCGAGTTAACTTTTGTTCCCAGATTTGTGTCGGCAAGTCTGTGACAATGATACAGTAATGATGATATATCTCAGAATAGCACTGCCTAAACGCCACCTGTAAAAACAGCAGGAAAGCAATATAGCGAGGAACAGAACAGCAGGTAAGATGATGTTTGTGTAAGTGCCAGCTACATATTTGTTAAAGCTAATGAAGTGTAAAAGGAAATGCAACTTATCCTCATCTCGTCCAGAATTTGGAGGCATTTTGAGGAGTAAATCCCAAAACAGAAGAATGGAAAATTGCCTAGATTGAGTAAAATCAATGGCCAACAGGAAAGAATGACATTTATTTCTTGAGTCTACAATAACCAGATGTTAAGTTAGTAAAAGAGAATGTGTTGGTTTATAGGTCCTCAGAAATGTCAATTGCCATATGTGATAAGGGGGCAGTTTATTCTTTTAATTTTTATTTTAGTGCCTGCCAATTCTGAAGAGAGATCTAGATGAATGTGTAAAGTTTCTCTTTGAAGCTGAGTGGTGAGGAATGCATCTTGATGAGTCCCATTTTCAGGCATTAAAGTGCCAAAGTAAAATGAGGTCTGTATATCATTTCTTACCATCAGCTAAATCAGGATGTCAAGTCATAAATATATTTATCCTCTGTTGGTAACATTAGAAATTATCCCTTCTCCTGCACCAATAAGATGAATCTCTGCTTATTCCTCATTACGTCAAACTCTATTAATATGTATTAAAGTAATAGAGATTTAATATTGAAACTGAACAGTGTGAACCCTGTATGCAAGTCTATAATTCCCTAAACGACACCTAGTCATTATTGGGGATTTAATAAAAGTTATCTTAAAGGCAAAATGGTTTGAAAATTCAAATCTCTGTCAAAAGACATTCTTAAAAATTCTTCTTTTCTAGCTCATGATTCTTAAATTTCAACATGCACTTAAATTATGTATACAAAATCATTTATACTTTGTACTATTTGAAAATGCTTGACTTTGGCCAGTATGCAGACTTTTTAGCCTAACTCTATCTAAAACACAGTCTAGACTTTGTGAACCTGGAAACAAAAATGTAAGAATTTTATAAAATCTCTAAAGCCTTATAATGATTCCTCACTTTTTCAATCCTAGAAATTACAGAATTGGATTATGGAATTTTAAGAGATGGCTAGGAAACTCCAAAATCCACATGGCGGGCCATCTAGAAGTGCACCTTGAATTCTGTGGCATGAACTGAAGGAGCACACAGGCAGAATTTCTCTCTTTTAGGGAAGCCTCAGTTCTGCTTTTAAGGTTTTTCAACTGATAGAATCAACTCTCCTCCCCAGATTATCTAATGTAATCTTGTTTATTAAGTCAAATAATTATAGATATTAATCAAATCTACAAAATACCTTCACAAAAACATCTAGATAAGTGTTTTACTGAGGACTATAGCCTGGCCAAGGTGACACATAAACATCCCAACTGTTATTTCCTTCAATGATAGAACAGATTAAATTTTTTCTAAGGAGCAAAGTAAATGATATGGATAACTTTTACAGATAGGGTGAAAAACACAGTTTTGTTTTTCCCCAGATTTTTTGTAATAATCATTTATTCTTTGGAGGATCATGTAAGTGTACATACATTTTTATTTTAAGTTTTAATTTGTATATGGAAAACTTCAAACATATATGATAATGCAGAGAATAATACAATGAAGGCCAATGTACCCCTCATCCAGCATCAACAATCATCAACATTTTGCCAACCTAAAATATGCATATATATATATATATATATATATATATATATATACACAAACACATATACATATGTATCTTTAATCACTAGGATGCACTTCTGCCTGGATTTGAATCTCAGTCTCTGAAAGGCATGAGGGAACACAGCTAAAGGAGTAGCAAAATTATGTTTTTCATTTCAACCTAGAGGATAAACCTAGTGAGTAAAAACTTGGCCACAATACCCTGCACTACTGTTTTCTTTCTCCTTTAATTTTTTCCCCTAGTGAATATAGTTGAATTTTATGAAACCATCATTTATTGAATGTATGTAACTTTGCTACTGATAATAATATATTAAGGAAATGCTAGAGAAGGATAATAGTGAGTAATAAAAATCATGGATAGATAGTAAGATAAAGATATAGCCTAATATTTTTAAAAAATAATATAATTTAAAAGGATATGGGAATAATCATTTTAAGAGTATAACAAAAACGAGGCTAGCATTCGACTTGGGATTGGAAAGTAAGGTGGGAGAAAAGACAAGGAATTTACTTATTTATCCTTTAAAGTTTCCAGGCTACAGCACAGTTGATGAAATGGTGGAATGCCACATTGCTTCTAGTCAGTGCAACATTGCTTTAATGTAAAACTTATGCTCAATTTCCATTTTCCCGCTGAAGGTTTAAATGAGCTGATGGATTCTGAAAAATGCACTGGCAGCAAAAGTCTAACAGCGTTATGGTGTTAACAGCAGTCTAGAGCTCTCTACTTTGTACCAGAAATAGGTATGTTAGAGTCCTTGGGGAGGGGAGGGAAGGCTCCTTAAAATTATTTAGTAACATAAGTGAATGCCACATGCTTATTACCCTTGTCTTAGGGAAATATGCATAATAATGTAATCATTATTGATTCTTTCTCTGTAGGACTCCTGCTTTGGCTCATTGCTCATTTTGAATGACTCAGTAAGTCACAAGAGTTGTCAGTGTTTCCTCACTTAGCTTTACATCATTTGTTTACAACATGTGCTCAACAACAGCCTGCTTTATGGATGAGCTCCTATAGACTGTGACGATTTAATGCATAATGCAGGTGTATATTAAATCTGTTACACATACATCATGAACACAATGGAATTGTTTGGAGACAACTGTGGATAAGTGTGCATTATTTTATTCTGTACCCCAAAGGCTTAGCATGATGCCTGGAACCTGGTATGTACTCTATGAATGCTTGTTGAATAGATGGGTATGTAAATAAATGAATGAAATTAAAATTTTTTAAAAATCAGCTGATTTTCATATGAAACTCTGCACAGTGGCATACAATGTTGTTTTCTGCCTGAAATTCTAACTAATTCTTTCTTTGCCTATCTAAACCCTCCTCTTCAAGGACTACCTTCATCCTCATATTCTCCGTAAGCTTACTTGATCACTTCATCAAATGTTGTTTTATTCCTTGACTAATCAGTTGGCACTTTACAATTACTTAGTTGGAGAAAGAAGATAAACAAATGATGCATTAAATAATCACGTATAAATGGAAAAATAAGACCAATATAATAACAGATATGTACTGTGTTTTCTTAAAAAAACAATATTAATGTTTGAATTCAGGTTCTGTGCATTAAAAGTAAATAAATCACTACTCACCAGAAGTCCTGCCCACAGCAGATTCTCATTATGATGCAGATCTGTTTGAGATATATTTTAGTGTTAAAAGACCCCACTTAATTTTTTTTTCTATTTTAGAAGGACTCTTATTTCAATTAATTATTTTTCTATATAATAAACATATACTTGAAAGGGGACAAATACTTAGCAGAAGGAAATTGTCGCTTTATCACTCAATATCATCTAGCACAGTCTGAGGTACTAATATCTTTTTTCATTAAAAAGCTAACATTGGAATAATACCAGGTTTTGCAAGAACAAAACGAAAGTTATAAGAAAGTCGTATCAATGTAAATATTTAAATTTCTTCTTTTAAATAAATTAGAGCAATTATTAGTTCTCTCACTATTCCTCCAACATTTTGTACATTTATGGACTAATTCTTTGATTCTTTAAAACACGTCATCTGATTTAATCCAAGAAATTCTTGGTGGAAGTGTAAACAATGCAACATTCATCCATTTATCCATTCAATCCACAAATATTTATTGACACGCTAGTTTTGTTTCTTTTTTTGGCGGGGCTGGGGCGAGGCGGGGAGTAGCTTTTTTCTTGTCCGCCCCTGCACCGCCTTTGGGCCAGAGCCCTTTTCCCAACCTTACCTGGCCTTTCATGGGGCAAAAACGGCTGCTCTGCAACTCTAAGTGGGGCAGGGGGTAGTGAGGCCGCTACAAACATTGGGGTTTGCTTGACAGGTGGCACGAGCTAGACCCCCTTAGGGATGAGCCTGAGACCTGCACCGCCGGCGTCCAGGTCACCCTGTGTTCCTCATCCCAGTATTTCCGCACTAGCCCCGTGGAACTCCCGAAATCGCGCGAGATTGGGTTTCCTCGCGGCAAGCTTGGGCTTCAGCGGTAGCGGCTCGGGCAGGATTTCGCTGTTTTCGGATCTGACCCTGATCCTTAGCTCATCCTAGTCTATCGGCTTACTCCCCTCCATCAGGACCTACTCTTACTCTTCCCCCCCCGCCCCCGCCACCTCCAACACACACCTGAAGCCGCATAAGCCTAACTTGTGGACTCCAGCTGTGCCCTGTTTGCCTTCCTTGGAAATCCCACACTCCACCTGGGCCACACCCAGGCCAAGCAGAAGGCTTCCTCATGGTGTTTAAAAAAAAGAGAGAGAGAGTGAGAGAAAGAGAGAAAGAAAAATGACAGGGTTAAGCCCCAGACAGGGTCCCAGACAGGACAAGAAATCAGACGCTGTCGTGTGGTGATAGTGGGCCTTCATGCTGGGGCAAGGCTGTCAGCTCTAGGCCTGGGTCTAAGGCATCATCCTTCACCATTTGAAGGCCAAGGGTGCTCGGTGGATGTTGGCACAGATGCAGAAGTTTCTGATGTTGGTTAGTAGACTTATGTCACTGAGTAATTAATGAAGGTGCATTTGAAGCCCACGGGCTCCAGCAAGTGGCAGATCTTTTCTTCCAGGCAGCAGGTACCCTTAATGTTTCCACTGGTAAATAAGGTAAACCATTTGGAATTATAGGTTTTATAGTAAAATCTTAGATAGAGTGATTTCCATGATTGCACTAAACAAAGTTTCAAGTTTAAAAATATTCATTTAATGAGATGACTTAAAAGAGGAATCACTAGTGAGGCTTTCATGAGATCACAGCTGAGGTGCTGGAGATTTCCGAAGAGATGCTTTAAATTATCATATGAGTTTGAATTGGATTGTTCACTGAGCAATCACAAACGTATCTGCTTTATGAAAGCAATGAGATCATAAAAATACAAGCCTTCTAAACTTGTTGCATCTCTAACTCCTCCCTTTAAGATTCACCGTCATCACCACAGTTTCCGTTTTTTATTTGACTCATGATTCTGACTCACCTTCCTTTTGGCCACTTGTTCTAGCTTTCAGGCAATTGTTTAATTCATATTCTCAACTACATGGATCTGGTCATAGGGATGTGGGAGTGAGATGAAAATGTAGCTTTTCCTGCAATATAGACCTTATAGTCTTTAGGAGGAAGAAAAGCAAGATGGGAGAATGCAAGTCTCCAGGACTAACACACTCTTCTCTTGTTAATTCTGACATTGTCCATCCTTCATAACACTCATTATTATGACTACAGAACCTCTGACATTTTACTTTGCTTTCCCAAACTTGGTATTGACCAGGGCTAAGGAGATGGAATGCTAAGATATCCTTCCTAAGGAAGGAAATGCAAGAAGAGGCAGAGGAAAAAAAAAAAAATCCCAACCTGCTAAAGATAGAGGAAACCTTTCAAAGTTATTTTCAGAAGAGACCTCTGGGATAGTTGGTAGCTAATTACAGTAAATTTATTATACTCTTTAAAAAAGTAGATGGACTGAGGAAGTTGCAAGTAGGCCACTATAACCTATTTCCATCCTTCAGTTATAGAAGTATTTTTTCAAGGAAGTGCCTAAGCTCTACAGAGGAGCAATGCAGTTGAGCCATTGTAAAAATGTCTATGCTTTTATACAGGTTGGTGATCTGGTTGGGAATCATTGGCTGAATCTACAGGGTAGCTCTCTCAGGCCCACTTGCAGGGCTCAGAGAGTCAAAGATTCAGAGATTAGATCATGCTATGCAAATAGTCTCCAGCTAAATGTTTCCACTGGCCTTGGTGTCAGATTGGGCTTTATGACTTCCTAAAGGATCATGGCCCTATCACAATGAACAATTTAAATAAGGAAGCTTGGTTTTTCTTATATACAGAGAAACAATTGACAATTTATTTTTGTTATGATAACTGTGCTCAGCTTCTAGGTGAGTTTTATAAGGACATCTGAAGCACAGCAAGATAGCCTACAAGTGGATAATATTGAGAAAAAGTAGATATGCTTTTCCCCTTTTTTGCTGAATGCTTATATAAGTCAGGTGGAATAAAGTAAGGTTGGGGTGGGGTGTGGAGATTAGTGAAGTCCCTAATACCAGTAGTAAGCTTTTTAGACCATATAGAAGATTTTGCATTCTCCTTTAATGACTAAATGACCCAGACTTTGGGGGTAAAGCAGAAGTTTGAGAGAGAAAAAGTCTAGATGTTGATTAATAAGAAAGCTGTCTGAAATGGATAACAGATTTCATTTGAAAGTGAGTTTCATCTCTATCTGTTAGAATTAATTGCAGAATGTCTTGCAAGAAATGTAAAGAGGTATTAGTTACAGGGAATTTACATCCTATCTCTTAATCAAGGGAATTTAAACAAAAGGAGTAGATAAAATAGGTTGACTTTTTTCTGCTAGATAGAATTGAGTGAAAGGAAAAGAAACAGGTGAAAGCACAAGCAACAGAAATACATCGTGTGGTATCTAATTAATGTAAGTAATTGAAAATTGGACAAGTGCTAGAATATATTAAATCCAGCACCTTTTTTGTATATTGGTAAAACACTATAATAAAAATAGCTCTTGGGAGAATTAATAATTAAAAATTTAATGGCATATAGTATTTAAAATACCTCCATTTGGAAAGTTATTTTTATAGTAATCAGCAAGGATCAAAAGATGTTTATTTCTAATTATTAACACTGTGTTAGTTCTGAGAATAATGATTAAGTTAATTCACATATTAACAGAGACAGAGGTGACTTTTGTAGATAAGAATTTAGGTTAACACCAAAATTCAAAAGATATAAAATTTTAGTATTCAACTTCATGGAATAAGAAGAATCATCATTATGAGTTTCTTTCAATAATTTGATTATTGCTCTTAATGGTATGCAAGGTAAAGACACATTATTGTTGTTGTTTTATTAGAAATCATGGTGGATAATACTTAAAAAAATTAAGATTGCCTCTGGACTGCAAGTCCTGGGATCAGTCCAATTTTTCAGTTTTCACTTAAACTGAAAAACACCCAAACAGCATTTCACAGTGCTGACTGTGAGACGTGTGTTCTCTTTCTTTTATCACTTTGAAACAGAAATTATAGAATAGTTGTATTTGGAATAGAAATTATAAAAATCAAACAAAAATTAAATGTTTATATAAATTACAGTTTATGTCAGCTTCCTTTGAGCAGTCACAAAAGTGGTCTTTTACAATGATTTTTATTTTTTATTTTTCATAGTGCAATACAGAGTTTTATTTGCTAAATATTTTTCCAAGTTTGCTTCTAGGGACCCACATATATATAATAAATAATTCTAATTTAAATGTCACATAAAATGATTGGGTTTTACTATTAATATTTTTACAATAACGAAACTTTTGTTTAGAAGTAAGCTAGGAACAGATGTTTGTCCTTCTTTCTTTATTGTAGTTGTGTTGCAGGAGTTTTTTGTAAAGGTGAGATTTGCAGTACCTACAAGCATGAAAATGATTTTACTCTCTTTCTGTGTGTTCTCAAAGAAAATAAGAGGCTCTTTTAATTGTGCCAATAGCAAGAAAACAAGGATAAAAAAGGAAAATAATTAGAAAGGCTGAATCAACAAGAAAATAAAAACAGAAAACAAAAACTAAAGAAAATCAACATGGTTATAATTAAAGTTAGTTTCTTGGAAAAAATCCTTGTTTAATGAAATCTTCACAGGATGTTTAGGATGAATGAGAACTATTTGGTAAGTCTAACTCAACCCATTTGTTTCTCAATATACAAGCCCAAATTTTAATAACTTCCCTAATTTTAAGAAATTTTTTATAACATACTTTGACTTCAAGTGAAATATTTGAAATATATGATTGTTACTTTCCTTGTACCTAGGAATTACTAAAATTATTGCCTTAGCTAATTTATTTAACCCAAGTCAATAAAACTTTCTCATTTTCAAAATAGGGATCATGTTATTTATCTCATGGTGTTATGATTAAAATTCAATAAGAAACCAGGAACGGCATCACCAAAATGAAAGAGTAGGCAATTCCATACATCCATCTCCCCATAGAAACATTGAAAAACAAGGGGGTGGAGTCAAGATGGCAGAGTAGGAGGATGTGGAGTTCACATCTCCTCACAAGTAGGGTATCAACTAGGCACTAGTGGGGGACTTCCTTCCCTAACATGGGAAAGGAAATAGCCACCCAAGTCTAGGAAGCATAGCGAGACCCATACAGGATAAACCCAAGTAGAAACATGCCAAGACACATATTAATCAAACTAACAAAAATTAATACAAAGAAAAAATATTACAAGCAGCAAAGGAAAAGCACCAAGTAACATACAAGGGAATCCCCATGAGGTCATCAGCTGATTTTTCAGCAGGAACTCTGCAGACCAGAAGGAAATGGCAGGATATATTTAAAGTGATGGAAGGGAAAACCCAGGAGTACTCTACAACCAAGAAAGCTCTGCATGGCAAGGCACTCATTCAGATTCAATGGAGAAATGAAAAGCTTTACAGAAAAGCAAAAGCTCAGATAATTAAGCACCACCAAACCAGCTTTACAACAAATGCTAAAGGAACTTCTCTAGGCAAAAAACACAAGAGAAGAAAAAGACCCACAAAAAACCCACAAAACAATTAAGAAAACAGTAATAGAACATACATATCAATAATTATCTTGAATATAAATGGATTAAATGCTCCAACCAAAAGACACAGATTGGATGAATGGATACAAAAATAGGATCCATGTATATGCTGTCTACAAGAGACCCATTTCAAAGCTAGGGACACATACAGACTGAAAGTGAGGGGATGGAAAAAGATATTCCATGCAAATGGAAATCAAAAGAAAGCTGGAGTAGCAATACTCATATCAGATAAAATAGAGTTTAAAATAAAGACTGTTACAAGGTATAAGGAGGGACACTACATAATGATCAAGGGATCAATCCAAGAAGAAGATATAACAATTATAAATATTGATGTGCACAACATCAGGGCACCTCAATACATAAGGCAAATGCTAACAGCCATAAAAGGGGAAATCAACAGTAACACAATAATACTGGGGGATTTGTACACCCCACTTACACCAATGGGCAAATCATCCAGACAGAAAATTAATAAGGAAACACAAGTTTTAAATGACACAATAGACAAGATAGAATTAATTGATGTTTATAGGACATTCCACCTGAAAGCAACAAAATACATTTTCTTCTCAAGTGCACACGGAACATTCTTCAGGATAGATCACGTCTTGGGTCACAAATCAAGCCTCGGTAAATTTAAGAAAATTGAAATCATATCAAGCATCTTTTCTGACCACAATGCTATGAGATTAGTAATCAATTACAGGGAAAAAAACTGTAAACAAACACATGGAGACTAAACAATATGCTACTAAATAACCAAGAGATTAGTGAAGAAATCAAAGAGTAAATAAAAAATACATAGAAACAAATGACAATGAAAACATGATGACCCAAAACCTATGGGATGCATCAAAAGCAGTTCTAAGAGGGAAGTTTATAGCAATTCAATCTCACCTCAGGAAAAAAGAAAGGTCTCAAATAAACATTCTAACCTTGAGACTTCCCTGGTGGTCCAGAGGTTAAGAATCTGTCTTGCAATGCAGGCATACCATTTCAATCCCTGGTTGGGGAACAAAGATTCCACATGCTGTGGGGCAACTAAGATAGCATGCCTCAACTACTGAACCCACGCACCAAAACTAGAGAGCCCATGTGCTGTAACTAATAAGGCTGAATGATCTGGAGCCTGCATGCCACAACTAGAGAGAAGCCTATGCAGTGCAACGAAGAGCCTGCATGCTAAAATGAAAGATCCTGCATGCTGCGATGGAGACCCGACACAGCCAATAAATAAATAAATAAAATCTTACTTTACACCTAAAGCAACTAGAGAAAGGACAAAAAAACCCAACAAAATAAGTAGAATGAAAGAAATCATAAAAATCAGAGCAGAAATAAATGAAATAGAAATAAAGAAAACAATAGCAAAGATCAATAAAACTAAAAGTTGGTGCTTGGAGGAGATAAACAAAATTGATATACCTTTAGCTGGACTCATCAAGAAAAAAAGAGAGGATTCAAATCACTAAAATTAGAAATGAAAATGGAGAAATTACAACAGACACCACAGATATACAAAGGATCATAAGAGACTACTACAAGCAACTATATGTCAATAAAATGGATAACCTGGAAGAAATGGACAAATTCTTAGAAAGGTACAACCTTCCAAGACTGAACTAGGAAGAAAATATAAAGAGACCAATCACAAGTACTGAAATTGAAACTGTGATTAAAAATCTTCCAACAAACAAAAGTCCAGGAACAGATGGCTTCACAGGTGAATTCTATCAAACATTTAGAAAAGAGCTAACACCTATCCTTCTCAAAGTCTTCCCAAAAATTGCATAGGGAGGAACACTCCCAAACTCTTTCTATGAGGCCACCATCACCCTGATACCAAAACCAGAGGTATCACAAAAGAAGAAAATTTATAGACCAATATCACTGATGAAAATAGACAAAAAATCCTCAACAAAATACTAGCACAAAAAGTCCAACAACACATTGAAAGGATCATGAACCATGATCAAGTGGGATTTATCCCAGGGATGCAAGGATTATTCAATATACACAAATAAATCAGTGTGATACACCATATTAACAAATTAAAGAATAAAAACCATATGGTCATCTCAATAGATACAGAAAAAGCTTTTGACAAAATTCAACACCCATTTATGATAAAAACTCTCCAGAAAGTGGGCATAGAGGGAACCTATCTCAACATAATAAAGGCCATATATGACAAACCTATAGCAAACATCATTCTCAATGGTGAAAAACTGAAAGCATTTCCCCTAAGATCAGGAAGAAGACAAGAGTGTCCACTCTTGCCACTATTATTCAACATAGTCTGGGAAGTCCAACCACAGCAATCAGAGAAGAAAAAGCAATAAAAGGAATCCAAATTGGAATCCAACAAATATTCCTTGGAAAAGGAATCATTTTCAGATGACATGATACTACATATAGAAAACCCTAAAAATGCCACAAGAAAACTACTAGAGCTCATCAATGAAACTGGTAAAGTTGCAGGATAAAAACTAAGGCACAGAAAATCTCTTTCATTCCTATACACTAACGAAAGTTTAATTAAGAGAAATTAAGGAAACAATCCCATTTACCACTGCAACAATTAAAATAAAACCTACCTAAGTAGGCAAAAGAACTGTATTCAGAAAACTATAAAACACTTAAAGATTTAAGATTTCTTAAATCTAAGAAATCAAAGATGACACAAACAGATGGAGAGATATACCATGTTCTTGGATTGGAAGAATCAATAATGTGAAAATGACGATACTACCCAAAGCAATCTACAGATTCAATGTAATCCCTATCAAACTACCAATGGCATTTTTCACAGAAGTACAACAAAAAAGCTTTACAATTTGTATGGAAACACAAAAGACCCTGAATAGCAAAAGCCACCTAGAGGAAAAAAAACAAAAATGGAGTTGGAGGAATCAGGCTCCTTAACATCAGACTATACTACAGGCTACAGTAATCAACACAGTATGGTACTGGAACAAAAACAGAAATACAGATCAATGGTACAGGATAGAAAGCCCAGAGATACACCCACACACCTATGGTCACCAAATCTACGACAAAGGAAGCAAGAATATACAAGAGAGAAAAGAAAGTCTCTTCAACAAGTGCTGTTGGGAAAACTGGACAGCTACATGTGAAAGAATGAAATTAGAACACTCCCTAACACCATACACAAAAATAAACTCAAAATCTATTAAGGACCTTAATGTAAGACTAGACACTATAAAAGTTTAGAGGAAAACATAGGAAAAACACTCTTTGACATAAATCACAGCAAGATCTTTTTTGACCCACTTCCTAGAGTAGTGAAAATGAAAACAAAAATTAAAAAATGGGACCTAATGAAACTTAAAAGCTTTTGCCCAGCAAAGGAAACCATAAACAAGATGAAAAGACAACCCTCAGAATGGGAGAAAATATTTGCACATAAAGCAACTGACAAGGGATTAATCTCCAAAATATACAAAGAGCTCATACAACTCAATATCAAAACAAACAAACAAACAAAATCAAATAATGGGTAGAAGACCTAAATAGATATTTCTCCAAAGAAGACATACAGATGGCCAAGAGGCACATGAAAAATGCTCAACATCACTAATTATTAGAGAAATGCAAATCAAAACTACAACGAGTTATCACCTCACACCAGTCAGAATGGCCATCATTAAAAAATCTACAAACAGGGCTTCCCTGGTGGCGCGGTGGTTGGGAGTCCGCCTGCTGATGCAGGGGACGCGGGTTCGTGCCTCAGTCTGGGAGGATCCTGCATGCCGTGGAGCGGCTGGGCCTGTGAGCCATGGTCACTGGGCCTGCACATCCGAAGCCTGTGCTCCGCAGTGGGAGAGGCCACAGCAGTGAGAGGCCCACGTACCGCAAAAAAAAAAAAAAAAAAAAAATCTGCAAACAATATATGCTGGAGAGGGTGTGGAGAAAAGGGAACCCTCTTGTACTGTTGGTGGGAATGTAAATTGATACACCCACTATGGAGAACCGTATGGAGGCTACTTAAAAAAACTAAAAATAGAACTACCATATGACCCAGCAATCCCACTACAGGGCGTATACCCTGAGAAAACCATAATTCAAAAAGAGGCATGTACCCCAATATTCATTGCAGCACTATTTACAATAGCCAGGTCATGTAGGCAACCTAAATGTTCATCATCAGATGAATGGATAAAGAAGATGTGGTACATATATACAATGGAATATTACTCAGCCATAAAAAGGAATGAAACTGGGTCATTTGTAGAGATATGGATGGAAGTAGAGTCCGTCATACAGAGTGAAATAAACCAGAAGGAGAAAAACAAATATCATATATTAATGCATATATGTTGAATCCAGAAAAATGGTACAGATGAACCTATATGCGGGGCAGGAATAGAGATGCAGATGTAGAGAACAGATGTGTGGACACGGAGGGGGAAGGGGGGTGGGATGAATTGGGATATTAGGATTGACATATTTATACTACCATGTGTAAAATAGATAGCTAGTGGGAACCTCCTGTATAGCACAGGAATCTCAGCTCGGCGCTCTGTGATGACCTAGATGGGTGGGATATTGGGGGGTGGGAGGGAGGTCCAAGAGGGAGGGGATATATGTATACAAATAGCTGATTCACTTCATTGTACAGCAGAAACTAACACAACATTGTAAAGCAATTATATTCCAATTAAATAAAAAGAATAAATAGAAAACATAGCACTAGAATAAAAGGTAGGCTGGAAAGGCAAGTTTAATGAGCAACGAGGCCTTGAATGCAAAGAATGAGGAGATTGGGTTGATAAGAGGATGAGGCTGCAGACCCAACCAGCACTCAGATGCAGCTGTGAGCAACAATGTGGGAATTTTCCCCAAGAGCAGTTTGGTGAAGCCCTGGTTGGTATCTGGTAAAATCTGGGTGGTTTATCTTTACTAGAAAAAAAGAGCAGTTGAGAGTGTGGTGGTTTTAAAATATGTCGAGAATCTTTTATGACACTCCTCCCTTCTAAAAATGAAATCCCTCCTCCCCTCCACTCATGTGGGGACAGACTTAGTGCCCTGCTTCTAACAACAAAAGTGTGACGGAAGTGACAGTGTGACTTCTGTCATAAAGGACCCTGAAGTTTCCTCCTTGCTCTCCCTTGGATCACTCACTCTGGCGACAGCTATGCTGTGAGGACACTAAAGTGGTCCTATGGGGAGGACCACAAGCAAGGAATGAGGCATGTGAGTGCACCATCTTGGAAGTGGCTCCTCCACCCACAGTCAGGCCTTCAGGTGATGCAGCCCCGGCATGAATGACAATCTTGGCTGCAGCCTCATAAGAGACCTGGAACCAAAACCATCCAGCTAAGCCACTCCTGAGTTCCTGACCCACAGAAAGCTATGAGATTATAAACCTGTATAAGCTGAAAAAAAGAAAGGAAAGAAAGAAAGAAAGAAAGACAAGCAGAAACTGTCAGAACCAACTTTTTCAGTACTCTAAAAAATAGTCAAAGATACAGCAACCAAGCAAATGCTAAACAAGAAAAAAGCAATATAAAAATGTTAAAACAAACAAACAAACAAAAAAACGTTGAGGCACTTTTACTTGTCTTTGCCCCACCACTCCCCAGACTCAAAGGTGGTCTTGAAGATAGTGGCTTGTCCCTTCAAAGGAAGCAGAGCAGATCTTATTCACAAAGCATTATGTTACTTTGTGCTAAGTTGTCTGATGGCTCTCTGAAGACTTAATGCCAGGTGCTCATTTCTGTTTTACCTAACTCAGAACTTGTTAAAGACAGAAGAGGGATGGGCATTGTTACAAACATTGTAACATTGTAAAGTGAATGAAAAACCTCTAGCTAACAGGGACAAAAGATTACAGTTGGAACATAAAATATACTCCCTAAATATGGTAGGAAAATCCAGGAAAAGAATTCATTTGGGAAATTAGGACATTCAAAATTTCCCATGTCCTGGGTGCCCATGACCTGCACCCAGGACAGGGTGCATTAGCTCAGAGAAGACTTGAGAACATTCTAAACTTACACCTCTGCCTTATCTCTAGACTCAGGGCTAGCAAGAAGTGTATAGTAACTGAAAGGAAAAATTCATAGAAGGACTCAACAGCAGAACTGAGCAGGTGAAAGAATTAGTGAACTCAAAGACAGCACAATTGAAATTAACTAAAGTTTTATAATGAATACCCTCACCTGTCACATTTCCTTAATAAATATATTTAAATAAAATTTTTAATGTTTTAAAAGAATAAATTAAGGATGACATGAATATTTCAATGTAATTGAGACTAATTAATTGTCCAAACATTTTTAATTTGCCTACTTTGATTGCCTCTATGAAGTTCTGGAGATTCCTCAAACCACTCTCACTTCTCACACCAAATGCAAATCTGGGAGTCCTCAAGACCACAGTCAGATTCAATCATTTGCTACAAGTACTTGTAGAACTCAGGAAAGCCATTATACTCATGGTTATGGTTGATTACAACAAAATAAGTTAATATCAGAGAGGAAATATGTACATAGGGCACAGTCCTGGGGATACCAAGGCTTGGAGCTTCCAGTTGTCCTCTCCCAGTGGAACTGTGCAGGCAGCACCTGTTTTTACCAGCAGTGATGTGTTACAATATGCATAGAGTACTGCCAATCAAGGATGCTCACCTAAGCCTTGGTGTCCATAGTTTTATTGGAACTGGGTCACATAGAAATGTTTCACCCCCTATGTGGCCAAAGTTAGACTCTCCATTCCCTCCAGATGTTGAGCTGATTCTTTGTGGCCAAAGACCCCCAACCATAAATCATACCATTAGCATAGACTACCTGGCATGGCCAAAGCCTCCAGGTAAACAAGGACTCACTTTCAGGCAGAGCATTCCAAGGGCTTAGAGGTTACCTCCCAAGAGCTGAAGCCAAAGTCCAAACCTCTTTTGAGTAAGTTACGCACCCTTTGTGTATTTATGCAGAAGAAACATTGAGTGATACCATTTATTGTTTTCTGCTCTTCTGGTATGTGATTGCTTACAAAAGTATTGCAGGTTGAACTATAGAATCCTTTGTGCAACTGACATTAAAGAAGGTTAATATACAATGAATTAATTAGAACATAAAGTATATAAATACAAGTATATGTATAATTAAATGTTATATATATCAAAACAAAGTAAACAGCATATAATTAAAATTTTGAATTCTCAAATTGAAAATAATCTAAATTCTCAACAAATAAATATAAATTTGAATATCAGGGGAAGTTTTTCACCTCTATGGACATTTTTTTCAATAAGTAATAAATGAAAGCTGAAAAAAAAATCTAGTTTCATGCTTGTCTGCCTTCTATAGAATAGGACCTCTTATAATAGTAGCATTTTGCAGACAGTAGTTCAACTTAGATTTTACTGGAGAAAGAATGTTAAGAACCTCATTTAACTTGTGTGTATCAGTATATTGGAAAATGAAGAAATGTGGTTACAACTTCACAGTCCATTGCTCAATTTTTCTGGGACTGTGGAATTGGAAAAACAAAACTGACTTCTAGAATATTTTGCAAAAGTAAGGATGATTAAAGCAAACTTGGAATTTTTTTTCTTTTTTTTTTTTTTTAACCGGTACGCGGGCCGCTCCGCAGCATGTGGGATCTTCCCGGACCGGGACACGAACGCGTGTCCCCTGCATCAGCAGGTGGACTCTCAACCACTGCGCCACCAGCAAAGCCCGGAATTTTTTTTTTTCAAAACAGTTTGATAAATCCTAATGCTGTGCTACTTGTTAGAGACTTTAATTGTCACACCTCGTACTACTCTCTTAATATAGATAAAAACAATATTACCCTTCAATCTTATGGGAATAAGCATAAAAATAAAAGAATGGAAACTATACTCATAAACAACAAGATGGTAAAGAAGAGGACATTCAGCTCACCTTTCCCCATGAACACATCAAAAATACATCTGCTTGTGGTACAATTCTCACTGAAAACTAAACTGGAAACTAGCAGAATGACTTCTGTACAACCAAAGCTGTAAGAAAGATACACACATAATTGGGTAGGAAGGAAATAAAAGCAATAGGGTCAGGACTTGTGTTACTGGGAGGGGACACAGAGGAAAAGGGAGACTATATGAGGGGACACCCTCCCTGGGGAGTGAGCAATGAGAGCCACAGATTGGGAACCACAGTTCTGGGGTCCTATGTGGGGGAGATGAGCCTCCTTGGCTGTTTGGAGAAACTCTGGGACTAACAGGAGGGTGGTAGGAAGCCTGGCTTGCCCCTGAGCAAGGTAAAGAGAGGTCTGATTTATGGGCTGCCGGATCTCCTGAGACCTTGTGACAACCCCAGCTGGAGCCAAGCAAACACTCCTGCCCCATTCACTCCACATCACAGTGTAGCACTGGATCTGGGGTGGCCACAGCCTGGGAGAAGATTAGGCTGTGGGATACAGAGGCAACCCCAACCAAGGGCAGAGCCTGGATGGGGCGGCAGCAGCCATGGCCTTTACTAAAGCAGCCCACATCTCTGATGGTGGCTGCTCCACCACAGCTCACCCCTCAGTACACACCAAGAGTCTGCGTGGGCCCCACCTGCCCCACAATGTGGCTCCACAACAAGGTGGGGGTAGTGGGGGCTGGGGGCAGTGATCAGCTGTGAGGGACAAAAGGAACTTGGCACCCGGGGCTGCATCTAAAAGAACCAAGGAAAACAAATGTGGGTGCCTGCACAGGCAGCACCTCTGAGACAGCTTGGATATTTGTCTACAGTGGACATGAGCCAAGAGCTCTCATGGGTCTCACTTGCTTCAGCATTCCCCTTCTCTGGGGCAAGGGTCCTGGTGCAGGGAGAGGGGGAAACACATACTTAAAGGGAACAGAGCCAGCTCAGGTCCAACCCTCAAGGCTTCTGCTCTAGCAACTTGGGATCAGACCCACAAGTCTACAAATAAAAAATGTTGGAGAGGATATGGAGAAAAGGGAACACTTGTACCCTGTTGGTGGGAATGTAAACTGGTGCAGCTACTATGGTAAACTGTATGGAGATCCCTCAAAAAACTAAAAATAGAACTACCATATGATCCAGCAATTCTACTCCTGGGAATATATCAAAAAAAAAAAAAAGAAAAGAAAAGAAAACACTAATTTGAAAAGATTCGTGCACCCCAATGTTCATAGCAGCATTATTTACAATAGCCAAGATATGGAAGCAACCCAAGAGCCCATCAACAGACAAATGGTTAAAGAAGATATGGTACGTGTAGGCAATGGAATAATATTCAGCCATAAAAAAGAATGGAATTCTGCCACTTGCAGCAATGTAGATGGACCTAGAGAATATTATGCTTGGTGAAATGTCAGATAGAGAAAGACAAATACTGTATGATATCATTTTTATGCGGAATCTAAAAAATAAATGAATGTATAAAGTAAAACAGAAACATACAGATATAGATAACTAGTGGTTACCAGTGAGGAGACAGGCATTGGGGGGAGGTGCAAGATAGGGATATGGGATTAAGAGATACAAATTACTAGGTATAAAATAAATAAGCAACAAGGATATATTTTATAGCACAGGGAATTATAGCCACTATATATATATATATATATATATATATATATATATATTTTTTTTTTTTTTTTTGGTACGCGGACCTCTCACTGTTGTGGCCTCTCCCGTTGTGGAGCACAGGCTCCGGACCGCAGGCTCAGTGGCATGGCTCACGGGCCCAGCCGCTCCACGGCATGTGGGATCTTCCCGGACTGGGGCATGAACCCGTGTCCCTTGCATCGGCAGGCGGATTCTCAACCACTGCACCACCAGGGAAGCCCTATAGCCACTATTTTATAACAACTTTTAATGGAGTATAATCTGTAAAAATAATCGCTATGCTGTATAAGTGAAATTAATATTGTAAATCAGCTATACTTCGCTGTTTTAAAACGTCTATTAGAACAGAACGGAGATGCTGTGCATTATAGAATAGGAGAAAGAGAGAGAAAGAGACTGTCGG
The DNA here is from genome assembly GCF_003676395.1 of Aethalodelphis obliquidens. Classification (NCBI taxonomy): domain Eukaryota; kingdom Metazoa; phylum Chordata; class Mammalia; order Artiodactyla; family Delphinidae; genus Aethalodelphis; species Aethalodelphis obliquidens. Next base: position 49,652,982 of record NW_020837948.1, on the reverse strand, counting down.
TGGGTGTTGTTCATCAGTAGTAATAATAGAAGTCATTTTCTCTAAGAGCAACTTTCCTGCTTAAAAAACCCCCAAATCATCAAGTTTTTAAACAGCCATTCCCCAGATAAATAAGAAAATATAAAACATACAACAAATAGTTTCTTCTAATTTGTCCTTCTTTGGGAAAATAATAAATAAAATAAACAAACTTATTTTCTATCAAGCTACAGAAATTTAGCCAAATTACAAAGACTAGAACTTTTTTCTCCTAAACAGTCTTTTTAAAAGAAAACCACTTTAGTTTTCATTTATTAATTTATGAGTGAAGGGGAAGATTGAGCCAGCACTCATCAAATAAAATAAATTCATTAATGAGTCAAATTCACTTAAAAAAAATTGAAAAGTGATACTCAACTTACATGTCATTTCGTTGTAAAAAAAGGAAGAGAGAATATACTTTAAAAAAATATTTAGACACTTAAGTGCTTGTGATGATTTATACCTTTGATTTCAGCAGTGGTTAAGATCTCAACAGCAACACTGCAATTATTTTTAAAGTTCTGAACATGGCCTTTAGCACATGATTAAAATAAAGACACTTCACAAGTGGGATCTTAGGGATCTCTAGCAGCCAAAGGGAAAAAAAAAATAGGGGTTAATTTTGTTTTCTTTGAAATAAAAGTAATTGTATTAATAAAATCTGTGTAATAGTTATCAACTCAGAAGTTTTACGATTGGGTGAAAAAGGGAGAAAAATATGGAACATACAAAGATTAGAAATAGCAATAATATAGATATGGAAAACTAACATTCACTTAAAACTTTTGATTTTACAAGGCACTTTAACATATACCACCCACTTTGTTCTCCACAGCAAACTTCTTATTAGTTCTACCAAAATTCATTAGGTAAGAAAATGTTTTCAATATCCACATTTTACTGCTGTTTATACTGAGGCTCAGAGATTAAATGACCAGTCCAAGGTCATTACCAAGTAAGTATCATACCAGGATTTAAACACACATTCCTCTCAAAACACATCTTTTTCTATTAAACAAAACTGCCTTTATCATACTTTAGTATCACCAAACTAAATACCAGTCATGAAGAGAAACAATTGAGACTGGTCTGTGTTAGATATTACTAGTCTTCAGGTCTCTAACTCCTTGGGCCAGGCAAATTTTTATTTCAACATTATCCAATTTATTCCAACATATTATTTATAATGATAAAGAAACCAATAGAAAAATGAATGCCAACTGAAATTTTAAATCATAAATGGTATGTTCTATGCATTAAAACTTTTGACATATGGTTACAGAAAAATTTTAAATAAATTTTATAGAACCTAAAATACTGAAACAGAAGTTTCCCTTTATCTTTTAAATCTAAAAAGGTTTCTTGAATTACTATTATTTTCTCCTTATTGTGAGAAACAGAATATATTCTTAAATAATGTTAAGGAGCATCTCTATCTTTTCATGATAGCTAAAGTAATGTAAATTTTGTATTCCTACATGACAAAACAAACATAATCATTCCTAATTTTCAAGAAGCTGCCATGTGCCAGAGGAGTTCCTTATCATAGTTACTCATAACTCTTGAAGAGACATTCAGGATGTTACTTATTAGCCATTTCAATTTTCTTGGATTCTAACATTTCATTTTAATTTAATATGAATGACAGTTTCTCAGCTTGGTCAGCAAAAGAAGTATAATCAGTTAGCAATGTAGGGATGGATGATGACACTAGGTTAGTCACTCATTTTTACTGATGGCATAAGTCTATCAGACATTAACCAATCTTGTTAATAGAAAGCAATCTAAAGATTGGTTTTGGATATAGAAAAAGTATAGAGTTAACACAGTTGGAGTTTGATAGCATTTAATAATCTGTTCGATTAATCATCACTTGGAGCAGGGCTAGGAAACTAAGACTAGTCTAAGCATTAAAGAAATATAATCATCTGATGAAAAGGTGTCTTAATTATAGAAAAATTAGAAGAAGCTTTAAAAGTATACAATCTCATTATTATTATTATTATTTTGGTTATTTCTCCCACAGCCATTACTTCTAAATATCCACTTAATTCATGTGTAAGGTGATAAAAAATAATTGACATATATGTTGTTATGGCTGACAGTCAAATGATTTAAGTGATTCAAAGTAAAATTTCCAATTTTCCTATTTATGGTACTGGGACCAGGATATTTATGGTTTGTTATCCCAGGATAACATCATCACAAACTGTCACATGCTGGTATGGAACTGAGAAGCTGAATAATCATATTCAATCATTATAGAGTGATGTTTATATAGGTCATCCATTGAATCCTTATTAATTTTTCAATTTTTCAATTCAAGTTGTTAAAGTTATGCATTGGATTTTCTTCATTGGGCTCGTTATAACAACAACTATTACCACAATGAAAGTAAAAAACCAAGACTCCAAAGAGACACAAATTTTGTCTCTCCATGTAGGGATGAAAGGGATCATAGTGCAACGTTTTTAAGCTAAGATTTTATTATTGGTGAAGTGTTTGATATTTTTAGTTTCTTGAGTAAACTAGAAAAACACACCATACTCTTGCATTTTAAAAATTTGAAGACACCTGCATTTAACATTTACTGAATTACTAATTCACAAAGAAATATCTTGTGTCATAAAACAATGCAGGTATTGTACTTTTTCCCTGATATTAAATCTAGCAGAAAATATAATACAAGGTCAGTTACAAAGTGTTCTAGAGATTCAAGCCCTAAGGGATTAGTTCTAATGGGCAGATGTTATAGATTGTATGTCAGATGGCTGCAATTATTTTTTTCTCTCTATCCATGTCCCTTTACAATGTGATTTTGCAGCTTTTCCCATTAACAGGTAGAGTTTATTTTTCTACCCCTCAAATATGCACTGGCTTAGTGATTTCTTTGGCCAGTAGAACGTGGCAGAAGTGATGTGCCAGTTTGAGCCTGACCACACAACCATGAGGACAAGACTAGTTTCGGCTTCTGAAAAGTAGGATTACATAGGAGAAAATCAAAGCAGCTAATACCAACCTGACTTCCAGAGCAGAGCCATTTAGCTGATTCTCAGCGGATTATGAGGGAGCCCAAGCATGACCAAAAGAACCACACAGCTGGAATATAGATTCAAGAATAATAATAAATGGTCATTGTTTTAAGCCACTAAATTTAGGAGTGGATTGTTAGGAAACAACAGGAAACTAATACAGCAGATAAGTAGGTGGCAGAATGTAAGTTGTTAGAAGTTGTAAGTCTGATGTGCAGAGATGAAGAAGATGTGGTAGGCGGAGGATTTAATTTTTCATTAATACTATGGAGTAGAAACTCTGAAAAAATAATAGTCTTCATTTTTAATTTCCTGTTGATATTTTTAACAGATTCCTTTTTAAAAAGAGTTTTAGATTTACATTGAAAAGGATAGTACAGGGAGTTCCCATATATTCTGCATCTAACTCCCCCCTTTTAAAACATCTTTTATTATTATTATGGAATATTTGTTATAATTAATGAAACAATACTGGTCCATTATTATTAACTAAAGTCCATACTTTATTCAGCTTCCCTTAGTTTAGCCTAATGTCCTTTTGCTTTTTCTCTATCATATCTAGGATACCACATTACATTTAGTCATCTGATCATAGGTTCCTCCTGGTTGTGACAGTATCACAGATTCTCTTGTTTCTGATGACTTTGACAGTGTTGAGGAGTCCTGGTCATGTATTTTGTACATCTATTGTGCCTATCTATTAGAACTTTTCTGGTGTTTTTTCACAGATTACTAAAGTTATGGCTTTAAGGGAGGGATACCACAGAGATAAATTGTTACTTCCGTCATATCATATCCAGTATACAAGTATGATACCAGGGTATCAACATGATTTTTCACTGTTGATATTGACCTTGATCACCTGCATGAGGTAGTGTTTGTCAGGTTTTTCTACTATAAAGTATAATAATTCTCCCCCTTTCCATTCTGTACTCAATAGAAGGCAGTCACTAAGCACAGCCCACACTAAGGAGGAGGGAATTGTGTTCCCCCTTCTTTAGGGCACTGTATCTACATAAATTATTTGGAATTATTCTGCATGGGAAGCTTGCCACTTCTCCAATTAATTTATTTATTCAGTAATTTATTTATAGCACTGTAGACTCATGGATATTTATTCTATATTTAGGGTTATAACCCAATGCTATGTTATCCTGTGGCTCACATTTTTCCTGCCTTACCCATTAGAAGATATCTCATTTGGTCCTGTTTCCCTTTGCCATATCCTCTTCAATGTAGGGTTCTTCTGCAGGGTGGTGGGGGGGGCGGAGTTGGAATTTCCTTACTTTCTGGAACAAGATGATCTGGACTCATCTTGTGTATTTTCTGCCTCAGTTTTAGAATCAGCCATTTTCCCATAGAGAATGGTATAAAAACAAAGATCTGGGGATAAGATAGGTTTGTTGCTACTTGAGTGTCTTTGCCTCTAGGCCCTATCAGTCCTCAGAGCAAGGAAATATATGTGTACCTTTAAATAAGTGGAATTCAAACATATCTATAAAGAGTTCTTCATGTAACCATCTGTATCTACATTAAGCCAAACATGAGTTCATACCAATGTCTCCAAGCCTACTGTAGTACCACACAGATCATTCTAGATCCCTCTTCTTTTTCCTTTTTTAAATATGAGTATAATTGCTTTACAATGTTGTATTAGTTTCTGCTGTACAATGAAGTGAATCAGCCATATGTATACATAAATCCCCTCCCTCATGGACCTCCCTCCCACCTGCCCCACCATCGCACCCATCTAGGTAATCACAGAGCACTGAGCTGCGCTCCCTGTGCTATACTATTATAGCTCCCACTAGCTATCTATTTTACATGTGGTAATGTATATATGTCAATCCTAATCTCCAGATTTGTCTGACCCTACTCTTCCCCTCCCATGTCCACATGTCCATTCTCTATGTCTGTGTCTCTATTCCTGCCCTACAAATAGGTTCATCTGTACCATTTTTCTGGATTCCACTTATATGCATTAATATATGATATTTTTCTCTTTCTGACTTATTTCATTCTGTATGCCAGACTCTAGGTCCATTCACATCTCTACAAATGACCCAATTTCATTTCTTTTTATGGCTGAGTAATATTCCATTGTATATATGTACTATATCTTCTTTATCCATTCATCTGATGGTGGACATTCCATGACATGGCTATTGTAAATACTGTTACAATGAACATTGGGGTACATGTGTCTTTTTGAATTATGGTTTTCTCAGGGTATATGCCCAGTAGTGGGATTGCTGTGTCATATGGTAGTTCTATTTTTAGTTTTTTAAGGAACGTCCATAATGTTCTCCATAGTGGCTGTACCACTTTACATTCCCACCAACAGTGTAAGAGGGTTCCCTTTTCTCCACACCATCTCCAGCATTTATTATTTGTAGATATTTTAATGATGGCCATTCTGACCAACATGAGGTGATACCTCATTGTAGTTCCGATTGGTATTTCTCTAATAATTAGTGATGTTGAACATTTATTTCATGTGCCTCTTGTCCATCTTTGTCTTCTTTGGAGAAATGTTTATTTAGGTCTTCTGCCCATTTTTTGATTGGGCTGTTGTTTTGATATTGACTTGCATGAGCTGTTTGTATATTTTGGAGATTAATTCCTTGTCAGTTGTTTCATTTGCAAATATTTTCTCCCATTCTGAGGGCTGTCTTTTCATCCTGTTTATGGTTTCTTTTGCTGTGCAGAAGGTTTTAAGTTTAATTAGGTCCCATTTGTTTATTTTTGTTTTTATTTTCATTACTCTAGGAGGTGGGTCAAAAAAGATCTTGCTGCGATTCACGTCAAAGAGTGTTCTGCCTATGTTTTTCTCTAAGAGTTTTATAGTGTCTGGCCTTACCTTTAGGTCTTTAATCCATTTTGAATTTATGTGTGTGTATGGTGTTAGGGAGTGTTCTAATTTCATTCTTTAGCATGTAGCTGTCCAGTTTCCCCAACACCACTTATTGAAAAGACTGTCTTTTCTCCATTGTATATTCCTGCTTCCTTTGTCATAGATTAGGTTAGCATAGGTGTGTGGGTTTATCTCTGGGCTTTCTATCCTGTACCATTGATCTATATTTTTGTTTTTGTGCCAGTACCATACTGTTTTGATGACTGTAGCTTTGTAGTATAGTCTGAAGTTAGGGACCCTGATTCCTCCAGCTCTGTTTTTCTTTCTCAAGATTGCTTTGGCTACTTGGGGTCTTTTGTGTTTCCATACAAACTGTAAAATTTGTGGTTCTAATTTTGTGAAAAATGCCATGGTAGTTTGATAGGGATTGCATTGAATCTGTAGATTGCTTTGGGTAGTATAGTCATTTTCACAATATTGCTTCTTCCAATCCAAGAACATGGTGTATCTCTCCATCTGTTTGTGTCATCTTTGATTTATTTCATTCATTAGTGTTTTATAGTTTTCTGAGTACAGTTCTTTTGCCTCCTTAGGTAAGTTTATTCCTAGGTATTTTATTCTTTTTGTTGAAATAGTAAATGGGATTGTTTCCTTAATTTCTCTTAATTGATCTCTTGTTGTTAGTATATAGGAATGCAAGAGATTTCTGTGCATTAATTTTGTATCCTGCAACTTTACGAAATTCATTGATTAGCTCTAGTAGTTTTCTGGTGGCATCTTTAGGATTTTCTAAGTATAGTATCATGTCATCTGCAAAGAGTGACAGTTTTACTTCCTTTTTTCCAATTTGTGTTCCTTTTATTTCTTTCTCTTCTCTGATTGCTGTGGCTAGGACTTCCACAACTATGTTGAATAATAGTGGTAAGAATGGATACCCTTGTCTTCTTCCTGATCTTAGAGGAAATGCTTTCAGTTTTTCACCATTGAGAATGATGTTTACTATAGGTTTGTCATACATGGCCTTTATTATGTTGAGGTAGGTTCCCTCTATGCCCACTTTCTGGAGAGTTTTTATCATAAATGGGTGTTGAATTTTGTCAAAAGCTTTTTCGGCATCTATTGAGATGACCATATAGTTTTTATTCTTTAATTTGTTAATATGGTATATCACACTGATTAATTGTGTATATTGAATAATCCTTGCATCCCTGGGATAAATCCCACTTGATCATGGTTCATGATCCTTTTAATGTGTTGTTGGACTTTTTGTGCTAGTATTTTGTTGAGGATTTTTCGTCTATGTTCATCAGTGATATTGGTCTGTAAATTTTCTTTTTTTTGTGATATCTTTGTCTGGTTTTGGTATCAGGGTGATGGTGGCCTCATAGAACGAGTTTGGGAGTGTTCCCCCCTATGCAGTTTTTGGGAAGAGTTTGAGAAGGATAGGTGTTAGCTCTTTTCTAAATGTTTGATAGAATTCACCTGTGAAGCCATCTGTTCCTGGACTTTTGTTTGTTGGAAGATTTTTAATCACAGTTTCAATTTCAGTACTTGTGATTGGTCTCTTTATATTTTCTATTTCTTCCTGGTTCAGTCTTGGAAGGTTGTACCTTTCTAAGAATTTGTCCATTTCTTCCAGGTTGTCCATTTTATTGACATATAGTTGCTTGTAGTAGTCTCTTATGATCCATTGTATATCTGTGGTGTCTGTTGTAAATTCTCCATTTTCATTTCTAATTTTATTGATTTGAATCCTCTCTGTTTTTTTTTTTCTTGATGAGTCTGGCTAAGGCTTTCTTATTTACATGTTAACTCTAACTCCAAAAGAAACTTGTTTCCAACAATCATCCATTTATTTAATTGTTCAATTTCAGTAATACATATATAGCAGTAACAGAATTGCTTAGCCACTAAATATTATGCTTTTATCAGAAGCCTAATATCTCAGGTTTTTTCCAAAAAGAAATGATTTTTCTACTCCATGGTCCAGGTATATATAGCCAATTTATATATCATATTCTCTCAGACTCCTCCTAGTCCTCTGTAACAGGAATTAATATGAATTGTTAAGCAACCTTGGTCCATTTGAACCTCCTGGAAAAACTAAGCCTTGTTTTGTACAATTCAGAGGCTTTTAAACAACACTATCACAACCTGTTATCATTAAGAGCAATTCTTTTAATTATCTCCATGGTTTTAAATAACATCTAGAAATCAACAACCCAAATTTAGAAAGCTATGTGTGTGGTGTCCCACAAAATCTTAAGTAATATATCCAATACTTCAGCTTCAGTAAAGTTAACTAAGACCTACCTCTATCCAAACACTTGACCTTAATCTCCACTGCCAACACCTCTGTGCAAGTAATCATGTCACCTTACATGAGCAAACTGCTACAATGACCTCTGAAATGATCCTTCCATTCTCCTTCTTAACTGTTGCAAACTATATTCCATACACCAGAAAGGGGAGATATTTAAAAGCATAATTGAGATCACATGTTTCTACTATGTTAAAACCCCTTCGGTTGCTTCTCATGTTTAGAATAAAATCCAGATTTTAACCTTCACTTAAAATGGTCCTACATTGTCTCTCCCCAGCTTTTCCCTGTGTGGCAGTAACATTTCAAGAAATAGAACTTCACTGTTTTTTGAAAATGCTCTTGTTGTTGTTTGTTTTTCCCTGCCTTAAGATCTTTTCATTTGTTTTTCTTCTGCCCATGATACCTTTTCCCAAATCTGTACTTGACTCACTCCTCGCCATTCTTTAGCTCAAGTCTTAACTCTCTGGATGAACTTGTGTGAGTGCTGACACCATCTCTCCCATTCCCTCTCTTTCAAATTATCCCTGTTATTTCCAATATACATTCAAATTTCAGCTTAAAGCAATCTTGTTTACTAAATAGTATATTCTAACTTGTTTGCTGTCTCTTCCTATTAGGATATAACCCCCGTGTGAGGGTCTAATCATCATTGTGTATGTAATATCTATATCAGGGACTATTGAAGATATGTTACTGAGTAAGTGAATTAATGAATAAAATAAATATAATAACATTGTTCTAAAACTAGGGATTTGGAGCTAATACCAAAAACGAGCATATTTTTATGCCAGTTTTCAACCTTTTTTAGATTTTCCTGTGGACTTAAGTTTTGTGACAGCTGAAATTAATCAAGGATTACTTACGTTGGGCAGAGAGGGTTGGAAATTGATCTATCTATCACATAACATTCTTCATCTTGTCAAAGTGGTAGTATAGTGCACTAGAAATTGACAGGTGAAGTCATTCTCATCTGGGAAATAATTCAGCAACTTTGCTAAAATCATAAAGGTCTTTACTTTAATGGAGGAAAATGAAAGTATTACTTAAAAAAAATTAACAACCCAGGATACAGGAGGTTATTTATTTAATGACACTAAACCTTAATAAATCTGACACACAGGAAAGCTACTTATTTTTGAATACATAAAATGAAGCTTAATTTGAAAAATTTGGCTTCACTTCATGAGAGTACACAGGCCAACTCTATAAAACAAGTTACCTTTGTGTAGTTAGTTTCATGTGTTTTTGTTCTTGTTACAATTAAATCCTAGGAAAATATCCCTTAGAATTGTTATTTCTGAATTGAGGTCTTTCCTTGTTCATTTGTTTGTGAGGTTTCCTATGTTGTTGTTGCTCTTGTTTTTTAATGTCAATAGGTAAAGATATTTAAATTCAGGTATACAAATCAGTGAGTTTTAAGAAATTCTTACAGTAATATAATCACCACTGCAATCAAGATGCAGAATATTTCCAAAGCCTCAAAAAGTTCCTTCATGTTCTTTGTAGGTAATATTCTCTCCCCAAATCCAGTCCCTGGAAATCAGTGATTTGATATCTTTTCCCATGGTTTTGCCTTCTATAGAAAGTTATTTAAATGGAATTATAGTTTCAGCCTTTTCTACCTGGTTTTGCTCAAATCGTCTGCTGTTTTGGAGATTCATCCATATGTTTGCATTTACTGTGTTCTTTCTATTGCTGAGTAGTATCTCATTGGATGGATGCATTGCACTTTGTGTACTGAGTCACCAGTTGATAGATATTTGAATTGCCTCCAATTCTGGTAATTTTGAATTAATCTGCTATATACATCAATGCAGAGGTGCTTTTGTGGACATATGTTTTATTTGTTTAGAAGCCCAATTGCTACTATAGTAATGTTTAGCTTTATAAAGTACTGGGTCCTAGGTGTTCTTATACTGGAAGAGTTAGAACTTCTCTCACATTCCTCCTTCAATACCATCTACTAGCAACATATTTACCATTCCTCTTTTCTTTTAGGCTCAGGGTAAATGTTGGTCACCAGTGACACACGTCTAAAAATCTATTTAAGTATAAGTGATTTCTTTAGTTCATTAAATATACCTCTAAAATTTATGTTCACTTGCATAATATAGTCAGGAACTGATTTATTCTTAATAAAGATACTTGGATATAGAAAACAAAAATTTAATTCACCTTGTGATTTAATTTGTTCTTTCATATACACAGATAGTTTTACATATATCTTTGTTTAATTCTTATTTGAGATTTCAAGTCTATAACTTTTGTTCCTAAGAAGAGATGGTAGAGTCTCCTGGGATAATAGTTCAATAGGAACAGATTTTACTTCTTTCATCAGTAAATATACCAGTGAAATCACACTAAATAGGAAATTATCTACAACACAGGAGTTTTCTTGTCATTCCATCTCTTGCACAAAGAAATAACTCTGGAGAATATAATATATATGAATATTGTGTGATTAATGTTGATAGAGTAGGAAACTCTATTTTACCATAAAATCAAAGAGAAAAAGTTAAATATTAAGGCAAAGACATGGAACTAAGAGAGGGTCTCTAGTACAATTATTCTTTAATATTTTCACTTTGACATTATAGAATTATCTTCCCAAAATACTAGATGCCACTAATAATTACATTTAAGCCATTCAATTAAAACTGTGGAATCAAATGTCAATTCTTTATAATGCTATGAGCTCTTTCACTCTACTTTTCATTCTAATGACCCATCACTACTTGCATATATCTTACAGTCCACGCAAAGTTTGACTTACTATTTCTGAACAAGCCATATTATTTCTGTTTCATCAGTATGGAATGACCTTAGCTTTATTTCCATTTTATATCCATGCAAATCCATGCAAAAGAAAAACTTAAATGTCAGTTCCTTTTCGTTCTTTCTCTTACCTATCCCTTACTTTTTCCATTGCAATCCATAACCTGTGGTTTGTAATTTCAGAGTATATTTAACTGACCTCTAGTAAAATTAGCTATTTACACACTGTCCTCCATCTCCACAACTGTAGTATAATATAATTGAGGGCCATTCCTGGATGAATGCTATGCAAAGGGCTCTACTAAAGAATGAATACAAAAGTAACTATCTTTTAATTTAATAAGTGCAGGCAATGAGGGAGATGTCCAGGTAAACAGGGGTAATTTAATGTTACTTTGACACAATTCTAAGTTTAGGATGCACAGTGAATTGTTAAATACAATTCACACTAGAATATAATATACTTAATAATAGGGAAATGCATAGTATTGAGCAGTTTAAAACTTCTCAGAATAGGTAGCTGAGCAGGGTCATGCAAAGTAGTAAAAATATGATAGGTGAATGAGGAAGAGAATGCTAATTTTAGTCTGATCGTATAAGCCTGACTTGTTTTTCATTAGTGTAATAATAAGCTGAATAAGGAAAGGGCAGGGCAAGAGCAAGCCAGTTACTTCCTGAAATGCAGACATGATTCAATGGCATAAGTCCTTCCTCAACAAACTTGTTCTAGATCACCTCAAGGCTCCTTGTGGCTAGAAAATAAATTAATTAAGTTTTATTACAAAAGAGGGACATGCAAATTAAGGCAACTAAGGTATACTTTTTTATACTCACTATACTGGCAGAAATTAAAAAGTCTAATAATTCTAATTATAGGCAAAACATTGGAACATTGATAATTCTTATTTATCGAAAACGAGAGTGTAAATTGGTACAAATTCCTTAAAAATAATTTGGAATTACCTTGTCAAGGTGAACATTTACAAACTTTTTACACAGTTATTTTATTTTTAAGTATATGGCTTAGAAAAAAATATTCTATATGTACAAAGAGGTACAAAATATATTTGCTTGTACTTTTCATAATAGCAAAAAAAAATTGAAAAAGAAAAACTAAAAACAAGGCAAATATCCATTGACTTGAAATGGTTAAGCGAATTTTAGTGTTTGCACACAATGGAATAGTTAAGGCAGTGAAAATGAATGCATAGTCTACTACAAAAACAACATGGCTAAGTTATAGAAACAATGTTGAGTGAAGGAAATAATTACAGAATGTTACATAGAGTATGACAACATGATGCCATTTCTTAAAGTGTAAAGCCAAGAAACACTAAATGATATATTTATGGATACCAGGTATATTGACATATATATTTTTTAAACGCAGTTGAGTAATGGAAGCAAAATTCCAGGTATTGGCTTATCTCTGTAGGAAGGCAAGGAAGATATTGGAAATGAGGTCTCAGCTCAAGAACACTGAAAATGATCTTTTTAAAAAAATAATTTTCTGCTTCGTATTTCATATTGGCTTCATAATTTATTTTAATGCTGCAAATGTTTTTAAAGTGAATATCTAAAGTAAAGGGTAGCTTCTTTATAGATATTTGGCATTTGTGTGAATCAGGCAACAAAAATGAAAGACCAAAGGTGCTGTTCAAAAGAAAATTGAAATAAAAAGTAAATAGAAATTAATATTTATTTTTACATATGTACTTGGAATGAAACCATGCCTTGAGTTTTTCGTATTCTTACTGCAATTAAGTGACTAACTTTTAACAAAATACAAATTAACAAATATAAATACTACAAAAATAACACATTTCACAGGAAAGGTATTATTTATAGGTAGTAAAAATAGAGTATGAAAAAATTGACCAAAAACACACGCTAAGTAATGTCTACTTGTTCAGCTGCAGTGGTTGTTCTGATAATAGTTTCTTCAGTTTGTGTTTGGCCTATCAATCATGTTAGGAATGAAAATTCAATCAATAATGTAAACATACAGCAATTTTACGGTAGATTTAGAGATATAAATGGATTGTGCTACTAAGTAGAAATGGATATTTTAAACATATTTTTGAGAAACAGAAAGCATGTTGATCTAAAAACATATAGTTCCCGTGTCTTGATTAATAAGTAAATGTCATATTTTTACTAAATATACTTATAGTATTCAAGACCTCAGATGTTTCTCAAATATGTGATAATTCTGAAGGTTTAAAAGACTTATCAGAAAATGTTTAATACTTAAAACTCCTAATCATGAGGGCAACTATTTGAAAAGAAATATACCACAGAAGGAAATTTTTTGTTATACCACTGTAGATAAAAAGAAATTTCATCTCCAAAATTCAAAGCTTGTAAATATGCTTCAAGATAGCTAAAATTTAAAGAAATGTCAGTCTGCTGAAAGAGGAAAGATCCTGTAAAACTATCATAGGGAAAAGGGAGGGAGGGGGAGAGAGAGAGAGGGAGAGAGAGAGAGAGAAAGGGAGAAAGGGAGGAGAAAGAGAGCAAGAGAAGGAAAAGTCGTGAATGTTTTGCTTTGACATCAGGTTACTCAGGATGTAATCTGCATTAAAACATAAAAAGGTCATTACGTAAGTATTTACAACTCTTATCATTTGAATGAAATTTAAAGTTTCCACATCAAATGATCAAAGATGTAAGAACCAACTCACAGAGAAACAAATAAAATGAATGTTTATATGCACCAAGCCTTAATTTTTCCATTGAAGGAATAGAAATAGTCACTCATTAGCTAGCATACTTCTGTATATGCTCAGTGGCTCCAGAAATTTTACTCTAATTTTTTTACCCCCATATAATGAGACAATATACACACACAATCACCATTGGATGAGACAGTTGCACCATGACACAGCTTTTATTTGGGCAGTCATGTAATGCTCCTTTGAAACCAGCAAGTACTTGGGAGAGACCACACATACTGTTGTTGCATGGAAAAAGCACAATACTCTGCTGAATTTGAAAACAAAATTATTATATTATAGAAATGTAGAAATGAAGCCTAGATATGAAATAACTCAAAGTCGCACAGCTAACCAATGAACAGAGTGGAGATTTGAACAAGTTCCATATAACTTAAAAAAACAAAAAAAGTGTTCTCACCACTCTTATCTATTTTCTTAGAACAGTGAACCTCCATGGGATGCCCTCAAGCCAACAGTCTCAGGGTCACCTGGCAATTTGCTGAAAATGTAAATTCTCAGGCCCCACTTAATTCATCTCTGAATTAGAAACTACGAAAGAGAGGCCCAGGAACCTATGATTTTAACAAGCCCTGCAGGTAATTCTGATATACATTAAAGTAGGAGAACCCTGGCTTAGCCTTTGGCACCTGACAAAAATAAATTCTGGGCTCCCACATTAATTCATGTAGTCCCTGTGTCAAGCAGAGTAACGGGCACCCGATACCAATCCAAGGGGAGGACTCCAAACACTTCTGCCCACTGCTTTTGGTATCTGAGTTGCCAAGGAAAACAGTCAAGCACTGGATTGAACAAGGCTTTACTCACATAAAGAAGAGACCTAGCAAGATCTACTTCAATAGTTAGGGTCGGTCCCCAAGGTCAGCAGGTCCCTTGGCAGTGGGAAGCCAGTGCAAGGCAACAAGGCCCACACTCACCCTTCTCAGGGCTACAGTGGAAGGAAAGTTCTTCTGCTCCTTACAGGAGACAGATTTAACAGTGGGGTTGGCCAGGTGCCATGTGATACACACGCTTTAAGCAAAGACAAAAGAACACTGAAATATAGAAAGATACTCCCATAGGAGATGATAAACCCAGCACAGGCTGGTTGGGGCTCTGTATCTCTTGGTAAGAAAGTATTCCAAGCCCAAGGCTCATTTCTATGTAGCTGAATGTGAGTCTCAAAACTGCACTCATGAGACTGCCTTTCCCAAACACGAATTGTCTCTAAGAGGTATTGTCTCTAAGAGAAAAGGTATTCTCTTAGGGGGAACAGAACCAATCAACATATCCTTTTAAATTATAGCCATAGTGTAGAAGACGTGAGAAAAGGAGAGACTCTCATTATAGTACCTAAACCTAATTTTGTATTCTTTACCTCCCCTTGTAAATATATTGTGCTCACCACTCAGATTTCTTTTTGCTATCTTTCTATACATTCCTGTAAGTATGCCCCTTCCATTTGAGTATCTTATATAAAAATTGTACTTTGTTAAAATGGAAAATACATTTATTTTGTTTTATTTGATACTTGCAACACAAAAACCAAGGCTATACAACACACCAAAGAGTTTTATGAATGAAATAAAAATAGACCAGACAATATCTAGTTGGTGAGAAGGTAGAGCAACAGGAATCTCATAAACTTTATATGTTAGAAAACTATTTGATAATATTTGGTAAACATCACTATACATATATCATATGTATATATATATATATAGTTTATATATATATCTACCTATTATATATATATATAATAGGTAGATACACAATCCTAGGAATATATTCAAAAGAAATCTATACATATATTCACCAAAAGACAAATAAAATAATGTTCATAGAAGTGATTTTTAATTCCAAGCCCTGAAACTATAAAAACCCAAATGCCCATCAAAGGAATAATGGATAAATAAATTGTGGTGTATTTATACAATGTGTTACTACACAGCAAAGACAATGATTGAACTATACCTACATCAAAAACATGGGTAAATCTTACATACCTAATGTTTAGGCAAAGAAGCCCAAAACACAAGAGTTCGTTCTGCATAATTTATTCATATAATGTTTTAAAACAGGCAAAACTACTCCTAGATGTTAGAAGTCAGAATAGTGGTTACCCTTACTGAGGCATGTAGTGGCTAGGAGAGAGTGTGCTGGTTATATTCTGCTTGTTTTGATCTGTGTGCTGGTTACATGACTGTATTTACTTTATGGATATCATTGAGCTGAACACTTATGATTAAGCCTTGTTTATTGTACTTCAATTAAATATATATAAAGCAAAAATAAAATGGGCTTGCTATGGCCCATATATTATGAACCATATGAAAAAGTGTATTGATAAATAACTTTTGTTATTTATCAGTTTATTTTTGTTTATGTATTTACTAGCCAGATTGTATCATGTGATATCTGCCTTTGGGATGCAAATTCATCATTTAACTGAGAAATAAATATTTCAGCTGAAGCTAAGCAAATGTGAATATACCAATACACTTAAGTTCAAAAGATAGTATGTACTTGGAAACTGTGAACCTCTCCAGACATAATATGTACTTTTACTCAGAACAGTTCAGAAATCTTAATAGGGTGCCCATATCATTTAAACAGCCAGGTATGGAAGCGATAGAGGTAGAATAACATTACTTGAACTTTAATTATTTTAAAAATTTTATTAGTAAATGTAGATATCCCTACAGTTCTTGGATTTTGCTATTTTACACTACTTTCTTTTGAATAGCGATAGTCAGGGTCTTTAAAATGAGAGCAAGTTGGACTAAGTTTGACTTAAGTTCAACAAGATTTCAAGATCAGGTGTTTGCAAGGTCACTGCTAAAAGTGAAGTCATCTTTGATTGAATTATTTTTAACGGGCTTTGCATCTGTAGATTGCTACTTTATAACCAAAGCTAAATGTTGCCAAAATGATTCTCCTTAGCTCTAATAAAATATTACATATTCTCTAAGCTAGGAATTTTAAATGAATTTATGCTAGGTGTATGGAATGAAGGCTTTGAAGAGATTATCTGGTATCTCAGGAAGTTTTTCTGGTCTAGTAAATGGTTCAGAGATTGATTGTTTATTGCTGTCTGCTAGTAGAGAGTTTATGGACTGTTTACTTATTTCAAGATGGTATAAACTTTGCCAGCAAGAAAGTTTCCTGCAGAATGTCTCCTCAAGGAAAAATGCATCAGCATCTTAACTGTGAAGACCAAACAAGATTCAGCTTTTTATACAAACTAGATTTTGAGACTATTGCAGAAGCTATCTAGTTTATTTATTTATTTAATTAAAAAAAAAGTTGGTACATATTACATGCCTGCTCAGGAATATACAGACAGGAGATATTCCCTGATATTATTCATACTTATATGAGATCCAGTTTTCCATGTTAATTTTTGTTACTTTTAAGTTAAACATTCTACAGTTCCTAAAGGTTGATTGGAACAAGAATTCTTCCAAATATATTTTCCATAATTAAATAAAAATTTTCATGCAAATATTTAATAAAGTATATATTGAATGCTTTATTGTGTGCTTGTCATTGTTATGGATGCTGGAAATATACACATATATGACAGGCACAAATCTTAAACCCTAGAGAAATGTCTTGATAAGAGGGAATGAACCACTGAATTAAAAACAGCATGTAATGATTTTTACAAGTTTCAAATTATTTTTGTATATGCCACAAATATCCCCAACTGGATTTCAATTTCTACTGTGTCTCCCCCCAACATAACTCTCAACTCCCTCTATTCCCTGTTTCATGGGGCTCTTCAAAGCATATTTGCATATTAAAACCTAGTGCTTTGGTAAACTAACAGGTCAAAATTTCTCAAACTCACAAGGCTAGACACTCCCTTTTTATCAAGAAACTAATGTTACGGGATATAATTGGTATTGCATTAATCTCAATGTTACCTACAAGAAAACTGATAAAATAGTGGAAGGATTCATTAATCTTCACACTGTTTTCCTTATTAATTCTCTCTCTAATCTAACCCTAACCCTAACTACATTTAACTACTGGAGACTGAAATTGTCAAGTACTGGCTATAGGAAATTTATATGAATTCCAGTGCATCTAATTATAATTGAAGATTCTTTCTCTAAAGATTAAAAATGAAAATAATTTGTATATTGTTTTTACATTTTAATATACAGCACAAATATTGACATGATACATACTCAACACATTTAATTTTCCACATCCACAAGAAGAGTCATTTATGTATTCGGCCAAAAAAGATCAACCATGTATGGTCACCAAATATGTGTTGGTATCATAAAATGTAAAGGAATAGTATACAAATTAAATTGTTTTCATAATATTTCATGTCACAAGAAAGAAGAGAACTCTTCAACATGATGGTATGCCAAATAGAAGGATACATGGATGTAAAGCTATGAAATTAATTTATTTCAACTCAATAAAGTGTCATTCTTTCTAACATAAAACATTCCTACTAGTCATTTTGCGGATTTTCAACTGGTATGTAAAATTTCAAAAATTCAAGTGTTTTAGAAAGTTAAGAGATTTTACATGCATTTAAAAATATCTGCTGTCTTTGATACCTGAAAATAGTTACAAAAGTTGTCAAGATCTGTTTCTTATCACTTAGTTAAATCATAAAATCAGTCATCATGCAGTCTGATTATTCTCAGTACTAATCAGTATGAATGTATTCACAGGCCCTGAATTTACTTTATTGGTAGGAGTGTAGCTACAGGGATTGTCAGGAGGACAGCAGAGAGTTATATTACTTGACTACTCTGATGTAGCAATCATTGTTCACGTCTAATGAAATTACTTATATAGACCCTATTACATTATTGTCACTTAAATGTATGTGGATATTTTCCACTCTGATTAAAACCATTAAAGATTAAGAAGTATTTGCTTGACACAAATGAACACTTCAGCCCCAGTGGGCCACTTATTGCTACTATTGTAAGTAGAGAATTCACTTGAAAAATACCTAAAATTCTAAAATTGTTTCCACCAAGGGCTACTTGAGGATTTTAGGCCACGAAGTTCTTCAGCTATTCACTGAGTTATGAGAAATAATGTAGGGTGAGCTACCCATATCATGAGAGGTGCTTTTAAGGTTCACTTAAAAACTACTTTTTTTCCAAGTACAAAATTATCTTGTGAGAAAAATGAATAAGCTAAGGATTATTATTATAGTAAATAATCTGAGGCAACATGACCCTCCTATTAGACTTTGGGACAGTAGAGTCAGAATGTTTCTAAATGAGAAGAAAAAACAGTTACTTTTCCTCTGTGCTTGAATTCTCAAATTCAATTTTTCTAATATGAAACACAATAATACTGTTAGGCAGACTTAGTCCCTTCACTGTTTTGGGTTTGAGAGAACTAAAGAGAATGAAAGTGTAGATATATGTTTATAATTGTATTAAAAATTACATTTTTATCTGCATAGCCATCTACTGTTTACTTATAAAATAAATGTGTAAGTAGGAGTACACATTTGGTCACAGGAGAATTGAGATTGAGAAATAGTTTCTTTTTTCTATTTTTGCTTATATAATCATTATTCCAACAACTGTTTGTTCAATGAATTTAGTTACCTTTCTGAACCATGTGTAGAGGTAAAGAAAATAGGAATAGGAAAGTTTGTCTAGGATTCCTTGACAGATAATCCACTGTCTCTCCTTATACTTATCTGACATTCATCTGGCATAAACAAAGACATGGTTCTTGTAATAGTTTATTAACTTGTTTATATTTAAAACAGCAATTATATCAATATGGGATACTAGAAACATAGGTTATAAGAGAGTAAATCGTTTTATAAAATAATAAATGTTTATAAAACACTTTATTCTATTAATATGGAATCAGTAAACTTGGCAAGGGACAGATAAAGCAAAATTAAAATCAAATGAGAGAGATTTATTTGAGATGAAGGCATTGAGGGAGGTATTGTGGAGGGAGATTTGCATGGGGTGTAGAAAAATAAGTAGGGTTTGGACACGTGTCTTTGGGGAAACAGAGCGAAGATGCAGCAGAAAAAACTAAGAGGCATTTATGGGGGGGAAATGTGTTATATAGTGGCTGAAGCATACGGGAAATAAGTTTGAAAAACTTATGGCGAAGTAAAATTACATAGATTCCAGTGTTAGAAAATCAGATTTGGAAGCATTTAGTCTACAGAGGTGATCCAAATGTCGTAAATTGAAGGTAATTACTATTGAAAAAAGCCTAGAGGAAAAGAAGAGGCTGTAAGTAGGTTTGGAGTATGACAAAAAGAGGAGAAAGAGTTAAAGAAGCAGTTAGAAGGAAGAGTAAAAGATTTTGAAGAATACCTTAGAAAGAATTGTGTTATAGAAACCAAGGAAGCAGAGAAATTCTTGCTAGGCCTATCAATAATATCAAAATATACAGAGATACATACTGCAAACAAACAATAAAATCCAATCTTTGGTTTAGTGATCACTGTATCTTAGTAGAGATTCAGTGAGAAAGTAGATATGAAGAAACTAAGGAAAGCAATAGAATAGGACAGGAGAATTAGGATATTAAAATGGAAACCCATTCAGCCTAATCCCATTGAATCTAAAAGATGGCAGTTGGACTATGATAATATGTAAGATATGAGATAAGCAAGATTTCAATGACAAAACTTTATAGGCAATATGAAGGGGCATGAGGCTGGGGCAAGAGAACAGATGTCCAGAATTTGAAATCCTATCAGTTGTACAATTTTTAGAGAAGAGGAAATTTACATACATTTATTTCCATGAACAGCAAAGGAGAAATTGAGCACCAGAATTGAGAACACTGAGAAAATGTGAGACTAACATTCTGAAATAATCAACTCTAAGCACATTAAAATTCCTCAAAATGGTAACAGAAACAATGTTAATAGGGTTTTGCTCACTGGTGCTAGAATCACTGAGAGAAGATTAGAGAAATAGTTCTGGAATTGAGAGGTAACATTAATGATAGAGACTATATATATATATATATATTTTTTTTTTTTACAGAAAGTTTGGGCAAAGAGGAGGATTTGGATTCACTGGAGTATGTTACAATATTCTTTAGTATACTCTCCCTCAAGCTGTTTAAAAGACATTCAACATTCTGAAACATTTTGGCTAAAAGTGACAACCTTATAAGGAAACTGTTAACTAATAATAAAAATAATAACAGCAACAATTAAAATGATGATGATAATAATGGTGATAATGATGGTGCTGTTGATGAATATATAAACCCTTGACCCTTATAAACAGCTTCAACAGTGGGCATTTAAAATCTCAATCTTGGTCAAATTGCATCAAATACCTCACTGGAGTAGTCACCTGCAAACTTAAGGGCTGATATCACAAATAGAAATGAACTAAGGCATTTTTCTTTAATGCAACTAGCAACATTTACATACTTGAAAAAAATAACAGTTTTAACATCTAAAAAAAAAACACAAATTACCTATGTTGCATTCTAAAGTTTCTTTGAAATTTACCTTAGTAAGGACTTGCTATTCTGACCTCAGGTAAGCAAAATTTTTTTGCCAACATTTCCCTTCCTATAGAATCTGGATTTCATTATTTGCTTCATTTTCATCCTTACCACAGGTGCAAAGAACAGTTTCTCAGATAAGGGAAAATAAACAAAATTATACATATCTTATAGTGTGAAATATTTAAAACAGAAAAAGAAGGAAAATGAAACATATCCTGTCCAGTTTTCCAAGTAAAAAAAGAGAAAAAAGAAAAATAATATATTTAAATTTGGAATCAGTCCCTAATGAATTCTGAAATCTATTATGGAAAACTGTGTGTGCAAGCACATGTATAGATAGATATACGAAATCTTGCATTTGACTCACTTCCCTCTTACACCCCTTGCACTGATGCATCCCCTGTGGGCAAACCCAAAATAGCCTGCTGAAGAATACTTGGAGCATGCACAGCTGTACTTGATGAGCCAGCATAGACCTCTCAGCATTCAGCAGGCTTGGCAGCTGACTACAGGTACAAAATTGAGCCCAGCCAGGATCAGCTGAGCCAAGCCGGGATCAGCAGAACCACCTATCTTAGAGCAACTCAAATTGTCATCTCACAGAATGTGAGCTAAATAAATGACTATTATATTAAGCTACTGAGTTTGGGATGGCTTACTGCATAGTAAAACTAACTAAATACAAATGCACTAAAAAAAATCAAAGTAATAAAAATCCCCCACAAAACTAATTTTTAAAATATTTAAAAATCTCTTCTAGTAATATTGGCATTGTTTGGGGAAAGGCTTGCTCCTGATCAGAAAAAAAAATTTATTCCAAATTTTAAATTTTAGCATAATTGCTCCATTCCAATTTATCAGATTAGCTGACAAAATGAATGTGAATGCAGAACCTAAGGGACTGGGAGAAAGAACTAGAAATATGAAAAATGGTGGGATTAGGACATATGGTAACCACATATCTTGGTTTGTCTAGAGCAGTCATAGTTTGTGTCAGGATTCTCAATGACCTATCTTAGCGCTTGTCCCACCCACTTCTTTCTCAAATGTGTCCCCAACTGGACAAGAGATTATGTGGTCACTCTATTACCTGGGAATAGGTAGTATGAGTAAAATGAAACCAAAGTAAAAACCTCTTCTATTTATAGCTTTCCTTAGGCAAGTGATATTTAAGTAACACTCCTCAACCAACAAAGTACCAAAGTAGCTTCGTGTACCTTTCTTGCTTTATATTTCAAATAAAAATTCTACAAGCATAATTCCATTGTGACAATTTACTTTAAAAGATCTGAAGATATGTGATGAAGTTTTATCTATTTCCTGTTAGATGGTGCAGACTAACAACGTTAGTGGTTGAATATTTAAATGTAAGCAGAGATAAGAGTTTTTCAGAAATCATTATCTATATAGAATTAGAAATTAGAAATGCATTAGTAATCACTAGTTTTGCTAAAATTGTAATGTGAAGTGCTGAAATTTTTAACTGAAAAGTATTTTTGTCTGGAGAATGATTTTCAGAAGAATTCCTCCAAATTTCAAGATGATGAGAGGAGGTGGTAAGCTAATTACCTTGATTTACAAAATTCTACTGTGAAAGCTATTTATGGAAATGACACACCTCTTGTTTTTCAACCTCTAAGTTGGTTTCTGTTAGAGGAAAGAAAAATAAAACATGAAAAGCCTATAAACTGGCAATTTATTTGTAGAAACAAACAAAACATATTTTACCATAAAAAGTATGAGTCTATCATCTTTGTAGCTATAGTGATACGTGATAATTAGATAAGGCAAGGCTATTTAAAATAATTTGATATATGGGAATGCATACATGCATTATGTCTTGTATCAGTTAATAGTTATTACTAAATAAAAGTATTTCTTAATTCAACAAGTATGATACCTTATAACTAGAAAACCAATTTGCAGTTATTCCTTTCATTGGATAAACTTTACTTAAATTTCTGAGGTAACAAAGAAATATTAAACTTTCCTATTGACTGTAATTGAACTGTGAATCTGGTTTATAGTCACTATTATTCAAACACATTATCATCAATGTCATCCATTCACATTTCCAAGTTGTAAAACTGGGAATGTTTGTATACATTTCAAACTTCCCCTTTACTATCCTTATAGCCCATTTCCCAAGTCCCCAAGGCTTTTTTTGTTCTGTCATACTACTTTCTAAATATCCATTAATCCATGCCTTCTGCAACTTTCTTATTTTATTTTCACCTGGACTACTTTAACAGCTTCCTATGTTATTTTAATCCTTTCCTGTATTTCTCCGTTCCAGTCCATCTCCTATCCTGTTAGGGGAGTGAACTTTCTAAAATGTACATTTGACTTTTTCAATCCTAAACTTTATGTTACTGTTTTTTCAAACTATATTTACTAAGCCATCTGCATCAAAATCACTTGGAGAGGTTTTTTAAATATCAGTACTCATTATTTAGTTAGGGCTTATTCCATACCTTATGGTTCCAAAATCTCTGGGGAAGTGACCCCCAAATCTGTATTTTAATAATCTCCCAAGGTGATATTTACATAGACATACGAGAACTACTATTTTAAATGAGTCAAAGGTTTATTATTTCCTTCTTGGTAAAAACTGAATGTGGTAGATTAACTAATATTCCCTTCCTCACGCCTATGTCCTAATCCCAGTAACCTGTGCACGTTACTTTATATGGCAAAAGGACTTTGCAGATGTGATTAAATTAAAAACTTGAGGTGCAGAGATTATCCTGAATGACACAACAGTTCATATAGGAGGGAGGTACTGGGAGTTAGATTCAGAAGAGAAGGCAATGTGATGACAGAAGTGGAGGTTGGAGTGATGCAATTACAGGCTTTGAAGATGAAAGGGGCCCAGGAGTCAAAGAATTTGGAGAATTTGGAAAAGACAAGGAAGACAGAAAAGACAAGGAAATAGATTCTCTCTTCAGAAACTCCAGAAGGATCCAGCCCTGCCAATACCTTGACTTTACCCAAGTGAAACTTATTCTGGACTTAGGACCTCCAGAAATGTAAGAGAACAAATTTGTGTTGTTAAAGACACTGAGTTCATACTAATTTGTTATAACAGCAATAGGAACTGAATACACTGAATTTCTCTTCATGGCTCTTATGATGAGATTCCTGCTTTCCTAGCAAGACGTTTTCCCTGCCCTCCTCTACATACATTTTGGTTCCTTTTTCAAAACACCATGCTCTGTTTTGCTTTCTTACTTCATTCATGCTATTCCTTTCCCCTAAATATCCTACATTTTTCCCACTAGGATTAAGATCCCCTTGTTTTCCAAGACTCAACTTCGATTTGAGCTAACCTAGAAAGTTTTCCTTAGGTCCCTATTGTGAAATGATTGACTGGAACATTTTAGTTTTCACAATTTTCAGATTCTTTTTGGTGAACATTAATATCTGGTGTGCTACTGAGAAAGTAAATCTTAACTCCACCTCTGCCAAAAGTAAAAACTTTATTAGGACAAAAGTACAGAAACTGTCATAAAATTTATTCTTGTAAGTTTGGTAAAATACCTGCTATGCATAAATACTTCACTTGAAGTAGATGTAACAATATTATTGCAAGAGTTTCAGGTAATCATCATCAGCTAATTAGTCATCTCAGATAGCTGAATCCTTAATTATGTTGGGGGGCATAAAACTAAATGGAATCATAAGCCTGGAGTACCACTAATATTATTGAGCCATAAGATTTGCCAAATTTTTATACCAAAATTTACTTTTATTATAAATCAACTGCTGAAGTAGGGATTAAATTAGTTTACACACAGACTTTTAAAATATGATTATGTTAATATAATGATTCCCTTCATAGGTGTTTTACAATTTTTGTTGATATTGTACATAGCTGGATATAAAGGAATGCTAGCTATTCTACCGAATCATATTTATTACACAGAACTTGATTATAAAAAATTAGTTAGAATGCCATTTTATAATATTGATTGCAGCATTATTTCAAGATTAGTGATAAGAACAATTTAAAATTCTTATAAAAGTAACTGAGGGTATATGCATAAATAAAACACCAGGGTTCCTGAGTTAACCTAGATAAGAAGAAAGGTGTATCAAGCAGAAAAGACAGGTTACGTTGCTTTTGTTTGTTACATGATGGGGAGTTGATATCTGTTTGTACGTGTGCACACTTGTACGTATGCAAACTCTCTGTGCATTGATAGTAACTAAACCCTAGAATATCTTATGGTAACAGCAGCCTCATGGTCAAGGTAAACATTTTTTCTACAAGTGAAAACATTAGCCATTGAACAATTACTATGTATCAAGGATTATGCCAAGTACTTCATAAGCATTGTCTACATTAATTTCTCATAATAACTTTGTGAGGTAGATTACCCAAGGTAATATAGAGCAGTAATGTAACATCATGTGATCCAATTTTTAGGGTCTATAAAATTTACCATTATATGGCTATTTCCTGCTAGTACCCCAAGTCAACGTTTGTCACATCCTTACCATTCAGCTGGAGTGAAGGGAAGCCCTTGACACGCTCTTCAGATGCTGGCTCACTTCTCATATTCTTATGAAAATACAGCTAGAGTTGTTGAAACTGTGGATCTTTCAGACATTCCAAGGATGTAAAAATGGTTTTCCATTTATTTCTCTATTGAAATTGTTGGTTTCTAATGACTGATTTTCCAAATGATACAAAATAATGAACGTGTTTGAGTTGGCCATGATATGAAGAATCAAATTTATGCAGTGACTGAATTCAAATCATTTTCACTGGTAAACACATTAAGCCAAAGGAATTTTTAATTGTTAGAACCTTATTTTGAATCCTCCATCAAGAGTACCACATTTGGACCATTAACTAAACTATATATGAACTTATATGGTATTCAAGATGAATAATTTTCATTGACTCTATAAAATAAATTTCATGTTGATAATTATATAAATTACTAATTTACAAATTTATATGATATGAAGCACTGCTTCTGAGTATGTGGCAACAATGTTTATGATATTCATAATCATCAGATATCTAGCTTTCAGAGCATTTTCACATGCCTTTTCTCTCTTGTCTCCCTAAGAGGGCATCTTTGTTCCTCCAGCTGGCAATTAAAGTTTCATAGGATCAGATAGAAATTGCTTACATTTTAACCTGTATATTCAGGAATGATAATTAGTTTTGCAAACTGGACACATTAATGGAGTCTTTACATGGTTGGGGAAATGATCATAAATATAAAATCAAAGAAGTCTGGCTTCATGGAAATAAGGATGAAGTCCTAAAATAAGCTTGGTACAATGTACTATCTTTAAATATCCACCTTTGCCTTCTAGCAGAATATTTTTGTATGGAGAATAAATATTTTCATCATTGCTACATCTTCTGAAAAATACCAGGAATCCCAAAATCTCATTGGAAGGCCACAGTGCATAAGTAATTGTGTTAGCTAATTAGATATTTGGAATTATTAGTATATATAGAGATGGAAATATGGAACCAAACTTATTTGTACCTAATTAAAAAATGTTTTAAAATGTTTCTTTTGCAAAAATATTATTCATAATAATTTAGGAGTTTAAAATTTTGAGTGTTCAAAGAGGATACTCTTTTGAACTCTTCTATATTTTGCCTTTTTATAAAGAGCTAGTAAAGAAAACTGTTCCCATAAACTTGCAAAATCTTCCATATTCCAAGCAATCTGTCCAGCTAGAATGGCATCCATCTGCATAGGCTGGTGAACTCATTTTAGTTTGGGATTTTATTCATGCAAAACACATGTACTATAATATGTGCTTAATAATCTCTATGGATTTGCAAGATAAATCTGCTTCTCTAAAAATCTTCATGCTGTCAGTCATCATAAAACTGTCAGTTTTTCTTTTTGCTATTATACTGGGATGCTCTAAAGATAGATATATTTTTTAGAACCATTGTGTTCACAGAGATGTACATTGGCCCAAGAGGGAAAAATGTGTTGGCAAAATGAAATCATATCTCATAAAAGCCATTTTTACATATTGTGAACCAATGTTTTTTAAGATTGGGCACCTGCGGGCTTCCCTGGTGGTGAAGTGGTTGAGAGTCTGCCTGCCGATGCAGGGGACACGGGTTCGTGCCCCGGTCCAGGAGGATCCCACATGCCACGGAGCGGCTGGGCCCGTGAGCCATGGCCGCTGGGCCTGCACATCCGGAGCCTGTGCTCCACAATGGGAGAGGCCACCATAGTAAGAGGCCTGCATACTGCAAAAAAAAAAAGAAAAAAAAAAATTGGGCACCTGCGATATATGAATGAAACTGTTAGATTTCTAGAATGCTATTGTTTGTGTAATGTGACTCTTATGGGGCATGTCCAATTGCCAATTTTTTTTTGCTTTTTTGTTTTTTTTTATATTTTAAAATACTTTACCTGAGTTAAAGAGACAGTGGATTTTATTTTTACCTTAGTACATTATAATTTTTATTATTCATTTTACTGTTTAAGGTATAGAGGGATCTTTTTTTTTAGTTTTTGTTCTGTTTTTTGTTTCTATAGAGCAGGTTCTTATTAGTTATCCATTTTATACATATTAGTGTATATCTGTCAATCCCAATCTCCCAATTCATCACACCACCATCACTCCCCTGCCATTTTCCCCCCTCAGTTGCCAAATTTTACTTGCCTTGGGCCTACACGGCTCATTAGCCACAGAGTGTATTTCAGCTCAGATGACCACAAAGAATAAACTTTTGTCGTTTTTTTTTTCCTTTGGTTCAGTTGACACAGCAGTGGTTTAGGCTAAATGTTCATAATTTTATGATAAATCTGTGCATATAAACATTTAAGGGACCATAACAAACCTAATATCTTATGCTGTTGGTAGAGATTGTCTCCTGCTTTGTATAATTTTATCATGTTCTCAAATTTTCACTTGTTTTACAACCAAATCTTTTCACTTGCCTCACAAACCAAAACAGTTGAGTTTAAATGATTTTCTTAAGGAAGTAAAAAAACTGCAAATGGGTTTTAAATTATTGAAAATTAGAATCTACCTATTCTAACTAGAAAGGATCTAGACCAACTCCTTTATTTATTTTTTTATTTTATTTAATTTTTTTTTGCGATACGCGGGCCTCTCACCGTTGTGGCCTCTCACTGTTGTGGCCTCTCCCGTTGCAGAGCACAGGCTCCGGACGCGCAGGCTCAGCGGCCATGGCTCATGGGCCCAGCGGCTCTGCGGCATGTGGGATCTTCCCGGACTGGGGCATGAACCCGTGTCCCCTGCATTGGCAGGCAGACTCTCAACCACTGCGCCACCAGGGAAGCCCCAACTCCTTTATTTTTTAGATGAAGATGCTTGAAACCAAATCTTTAAACTTACCTGAAGTAACTCAGGTCTATAAAGTGAGAGCTGGGAATAGATCCAGATATTCTTATCCTGATTTCATTATTCTTTCTTCTAAATCATACTTCTACTATCTATTTGATAATAGATTCTTTTTAATGTTTTATGTTTTTTAGCTTTATTGAGATATAATTGACATACAACATTGTGTAAATGTAAGGTGTACATGTTGATTTGAAGCACTTATTTTTTTTATCCGTTCATTCATTGACAGACACTCTGGTTGTTTCCATATCTTGGCTATTGTGAATAATTTGCAATGACCATTGCAAATATCTCTTTCAAGATTTCTTTTTTTTTTTTTTTATTTCCTTTTGAAGTGGTGTTGCTAGATCATATGGTAGCTGTATTTTTAATGTTTTGAAAACATTCCATACTGTTTTCCATAGTGACTGTACCAATTTCCAGTCCTACCAACAGTGCACAAGAGTTCCTTTTTCTCTACATCTTCACCAACACTTGTTATCTCCTATCTTTTTGATGATTCTAACAGGTGTGATGTGATACTGTGATTTTGATTTACATTTCTCTGATGGTTAGTAATGCTGAACACATTTTCATGTAACTGTTGGTCATTTGTAAGTCTTCTTTGGAAAATGTTCAGTTCCTCTGCCCATTTTTTATTAGGATTGTATGGGGTTTTGTTGCTGTTGTTGTTTTTATTTATTTATTTAATTATTTTGCATTCAGTTGTGTGAGTTTTTTATGTATTTTGGATATAACCCTTTATCAGATACATGTTTTGAAAATATTATCTCCCATCCTGTAGACTGCCTTTTCATTTTGTTGATGGTTTCCTATACCGTGCAGAAACTTTTTAGTTTGGTGTAGTACCATTTGTTTATTTTTGCTTTTGTTACCTTTGTCTTTTGTGTCATATACAAAAACTCATCGTCAGGACCTATGTCAAGGAGCTTACCACCTATGTTTTTTTCTAGGAGTATTATGGTTTCATCTCTTACATTCGAGTCTTTAATCCATTTTGATTTTTTTGTATGGTGTAAGATAAGGACCTAGTTTCATTCTTTTGCACGTGGTTATGCAGTTTTACCAACATCATTTATTCAAGGAACTATCCTTTCCTCATTGTATTTTCTTGGCTCCTTTGTCATAAATTAACTGACCATATATGTATGGCCTTATTTCTAGGCTTTCTGTTCTGTTCCATTGTTCTATGTATCTGTTTTTATGCCAAAAGCATATCTCTTTGATCACTATAGCTTTGTAATGTAGTTTGAAATCAGGAAGTACCTCCACTATTTAAAAAGGAAAAAAAAGTTAACACAGGTTGATAGGAAAAATATCATCTTATTTTGGTAGGTAAATGGAGAGTAGTGATAGTATTTCAGTTTTTAAAATGTGGAAATTAAATCAAAATTTGAATTTGTTTAGAATTGGATGTATCTTCAGGGAAAAAGTGATGAAAATTGGAAATCAGAAAATTATATTTCTAATTCTTATATATGATAATAACAATTTAATAGGATAAGAATAAAATGTTAATTGCAGTTGATGACTATCTACCATGTCACAAAATTCAGCTCCCTCTTTATATTAAAGAACTCAATTTGTGGGAGTTTCCAAGCTTACAGAGCTAGTTTAATGAATCTGTTCTTGTTTCTCAGTCTTAGTCATGTGTATCAACTACTCCAATTTTGCTATACATACAATAAAATCTTCACTTTCAAGAAGGCAAGAAACTTACTCTCTGTTTTGTGCCAGTTTCAGCCTATCAATAACCAGGTTGTAGCTGGACCAGCCCTTGTGGTTCTTATTATGATTGTCAGATGCCATCAGCAATAACCATCAGGAAACTTTGAAAGAGAGAAGGTTTATTACTTACAAGTCCTGGAAATTACATGCACACCTGGGGACACACTGCAAGGTTTCAGTTAGTGAGAGAAGAGAGTACATGGGCCTGGGGTTCTGCTTTTACTGGGGTCCATGGTGAGGGCACATAGAGTTTCATCACTCACTTTTTATTGTTGAGTTTAAAACATAAGAGTGGTAATTTAAAGCATAGGAAGAGTAAAAACAAGTGGCTCAAATGGTCAATTAATGAAATCAACCAAGACCCTTAAAACAATGGAGCCTCGGTGGGATGGGGGGAGCTGGCCTATCTAGTCATGTGGTTGGAGATGTGTTTATTCAAGATGGCCGTTTTTGAAGTGGATGCCTCAGCAATCAAGGCAATCAAAGCTTAAGTCAGACACTTGTATTACAAAAAAAGAAAAAAAATAAAAACGGACTGGTCTTATACTACAGTTAGAATAGAGGCAGAAAAGTATCTATTATCCTTGGAAGTCATAGTGAGACTGAGAACTGGACCAGAGAAAATTAACAGATGTAAAATTTGATATACATGGCAGCCCCATAACTGCCTTACTTTCCTCCTAAGTTTTTAATGTCACTTAGGGTCCATTTACCATCTCTCTCTTGACTTAATCTGTCACCATCTGACTAAAACTAGCACTACTTACTGAGCACCAATAGTATATACTCACTGCACTATGAGAGAGAAAAACTAACACAGTTCTTTTCCAATTTTAATGGTCACGCAAATTACATGGAGGATCTTGTTAAAATGTGGATTCCAACTCAATCAATCTTGAGGGCCCAGAGATCGCATTTCTAACAAGCTTGCAGACGATGCCAACACTGCTCCACATATAGTGATCATCAGCTATTTCAACTATGCATGTTTAAATGACTTACTCAAATTTCTTAGCTATATAATTAACAGAGGAATGTGATTCAAATGCAAGTATGTTTTACTTGAAAAAAAATTACACAGTGCTTAACAATAAAAATAATAGCTAATATTTATTGAGATTTACTTTCTGCCAGGTATGATGCTAAATTATTTAGATGCCTTCTTTTGCATAATACTCATGGAAATCCTTAGAAATAGTCACTATTCTTAAGTCAACATAACAGATTAGGATCTGAGACATAGAAAGGGTAAGCAATTTTACCAATATCATAGAGATGTCAATAATCAAAACAATACTGCCCCCCAGCATCTAACTGTAGAGCCTATGCTATCAAACACCATGTTACACTGTTTCATAATTAGAAATTAAAATTCAAATATTTTCCACTACTCTATTTCTTACTGTGCTCAGGCTAAACACAAGGATAGACTCATTGGATGGAGTCTTTGTACCTTATATGGAATTAATTAAATTCTAAACTTTCATTTATCTTGATTTTAAAGTTAAAACTCCATGTGTCTTTATTTTGCAAAGTTCCAAATGGCAGGAATGACTCAAAATCATCAATTCCTCTGGTGAGAATAGGAAGAATAATCAAACCTCCATCCATTAAACGTATTTACAATCCAAGTATCAAACCTCTTGTGTTATAGGGCTTCGCCTACCAGAGTGATATTTCTCAAACCCAGTTGTTCAATCTAAGTTTCTATTGACAGCTACAGACCACTGCAAGTACTTAGTGCTGTCTGAGGAAAAGGTAGATAGGAAAGTACAAGAGCAAAATGTGAAAGGCCTTTTTGAGAAATGATAGTAATGTTCAACTCATGCATTCTGAGACAATTAACCCTGATCTAAGTACTGTGCCAGTTCTGCTCCTGTAGTACCCACTTTTTAGATGACCTTATTAATTTCTCATTCTCTCTGGGTACAACTGTGAGTAGGTTCACATCGTGTGACGTCCTTCTCTTGTAAAGCGATTGGTCAAAGAATGCACATCTTAAGTAAGTTGAGACAGAGAATCATTAACTTCAGGTTGCTAAAGCTGTAAACTGAAATTTGATCAAATTACACCATGAAAACATGGGACATGAGGCAGATATTTTTCAGATAGAGAAGAATGAATCAAATTGGGCCACAGAGAACTATCCAATGACAAATAACAACCACTTTTTGATGCCCAATTGAATCTATACTCATGGATTTTGTAAGACTGCTCTGAGCCTTAAAATGAATTTCTCTTTCCTGCTTAGGTTAGCTTAGTGTTACTTTTGCTATTTGCAACCAAAGACACCTCTTGAAAACAGCTAATTTCTTAGCTTCATAACTTGAGTACAGTCCTTAGTTCCTTAATCTTCTCTGAACCTCAGCTCAGTCACAATTTTACCTTCTTGTACGAGTGCTACAATTAAACCAAATAATTCATGTACATTTGTAAGTTTAATACCTGACCAAAAGTAAGGCTCAGATAATGCTGTTGTTGTTTATCAAAACAAACAAACAAACAAATAAAAAATTCCTTATTTTTATCATGGTCCTTTGTTTGCATTTAAGAAGTAGGGCAGGGTCTTTTGCTATTATTTTAGGGACTTTTCACATCTAGGTACCACAAGCTGCCAAAGTGGAAAGTTTTATTAAATATCATTGCTATATTTTATCATTTACTACTCAAAATATAAAACACTTACTATAAATGTCTATTACTTACAATTATTTGTGTAAATATTTCTGATCTGCAAAGGAAAGCTGATGTGTAAATTGGAACACACCATATTTCTGTTACACTTTCTAAAATTATGACAGATATATTTTGCAGCATGATACATATTTTAGCATTCTGTCTTTGTGTATAGTTGCTACTTTAAGGAAAAAAGACTCAAATAATATATTATTTACTAAAATTAGTAGTAAATACTAGGAGGTAAATACTAGGATTGTAATTCAACCCTCCTAGTGCTATTAAATGTATTGTAACAATTGGCCCATATTTGAAAATAATAACTTTGTTAATTCTACAGAGAATTCCTTTACAATAAGTATCGTTCATTATAAAGATATTCCTTTGGGTGAGTAGGGTTTTTTCTTTTTTTGCCTGGGGTGTTATATTTCTAATGCTTTCTCTCATGAACAAATCTCTAAAGATTTCAAGGTGGTATTATGTAATAATAAAATAAATGGGTTACAATTATGATAGACTCTTAAATGTCTGAAACATTTTTAGTGCCTGGAGCACACAAAATTCAAAATTGTACAGGATCATCTCTAGTTGCAATAGTAGTAAACATTCTCTGTGTTTTTTTTCTAAACCCATGAGTCACTTCAATAGGGTTTGGTTAGAAAGAAGGAACAGTTGACATTTTTATAAATGTTCTACCACTCAGTCAGAGGTCAGTTATGTTCCACAGAATGAATTTGACGGGACCCGCTGCAAGATAAACATTTTAAAAATTCTCTGCTGTAGCTTCAGTTATCTTCTCACCTTTAGGACAGAATTTTGTATTATAGTCCTTTTCCCACATTCAAAAACATACTACTGGTTGTATATTTTGTTAAATGCATAAGATATTGCCTTTTTGTGTGTGAGGGAGTAGAGGTGAGGGTACTTCCATCACTGTCAAAATCAAAGGGTAAATTTCAACAACATTAAAAATCACAGGGGTAGAGCATTAGAAAAATGTCTTGATTCTTCCACCTTGGGCTGCTCTTTGTCCTTCCCCTTTTCCTTTTGTCAGATGAAAAGTTTGAGGGGTGCTCTGAGAATAGGAGAAGGAAATTAACTCTGCTTTGAGCATAAGGCATAATTTAAGCTAATGCTCATCTCACTTCCAAGAAATTCTCAAATGGTAAGAAATAGATCAGTCTCTACTGAAGGTATAAAATATGTCACAGATTTAGTCTTGAATTCTAGAGAGAGAGAAGTACATTTTCTTTTTGTGTTAAAATGTTGTGTGGATTATAAATTGTTTTATAATTTAACCAAACCTGTGTTTCAAATATATAAAGACTATTTTTTCAAATATGTTATTTAAAGTATATTTTATAACTTATAATATCTAGTATCCCAGATAAATATATATTATAAATATATTTATTTAACCTCATCTTCATATATAGGTATGAAATATATGTAACAAAGATTTTATTGCTACATTTGAAGTGTCTCTGAAATTATTTTGGTAAGAAATTCAGCAAACATTTCTTAATCCTGTCTTTTGGAGCATGCTATGGACTGAACTGCATCTTACCTAAATTCATATGTTGAAGCTCTAACCCCCAATGTGACTGCATTTGGATATAGGGCTTTTAGGAATTAATTAAGGTTAAATTAGTAACAATTCATAATAAAAATAATGAATAATAAATAATAAAGGTTAAAAAAGGGTGGGGCCCTACTCCTATGTGATTAGTGTCCTCATAAGAAAAAGCACCAGAAGTGCTCCTGCACATGTGCTAACTTGCTCTCTCTTTCTCTCTCTCTCACCTCTCTCTATATCTCTTTCTCCCTTTCTGCATACACAAAGAGGAGGTAATGTAAGCACACAGCAAGATGACAGTTGCCTGCAAGCCAGGAAGAGATCCCTCACCAGGAACTGAATCAGCTAGCACCTTGATCTTGGACTTTTAGCCTCCAGAACTGTGGGAAAATAAATTTCTGTTGTTTATAACACCTAGTCTATGGTGTTTTGTTATGGCATCCCAAGTTGACTAATAGAGAACATATGTGAAAATAATAATCCAGAAGGTGGTATAGATATTCTTACTATTATCCTTATGTAAAGATGTAAAAACCTAGAAAAAGAAATGGGGTATAGGAATACTTATATTTTGAGAATAATAATTGTTAATACCACTTCATATACTTTGCTGCACACCTCTAATCAAGAATTGTAAAGCCGAATCTACATTTTATGCTTATTTCCTTTTCATTTTAAAATCTTGTCTTTCAATTACCTGATTCAGCAGTTTACATATCTTTTTTTTTTATTACCTACTCCTTCCAGTTAAAAAAAAATGTCAAGAATAAATAAAGGAAAAGATATACATGTTCTACTATACTAACATAATGTATATTGGAAACATAAATATATTGATTTTAAAAAGGTGAGTTAAAACTTGAATAGACATTCTAATTATTTTTCTCATTACCCTAACAGCTATCTTGTGCATCTCCTAGAGCACAAACATTTTATTTGAGACCAATGCACTAACACATGAATCATTAAAGCTTCAAGTTGTTTCACATTATATGTCTTCAAATAATTAAATGATTTTAGAAATGTGTAGGGCATTCTAGAGTATCAAGAATTGATACTCAATAGTACTGATTTCTCTTGTCTTCTAAGTATTATCTCCCCACCCCAGACTGTTCTCAGAATTTCTGAAAGTTTGTCTATATTTTTACTTTTAGAATTGAATACTGTCAGCCCAAGAAAACTTTGTATATAATGACAGGTACAGTTTGAAAATTTAAACTTGTTTGGAATTATATTCATGAGTCCTTTTTCCTTTATGCAGTTAATGTAGCCTGTGAAAACTTATCACAGAGACACAAATCTTCATTGAGTCTACAATAACTAAGATGATGGAGCAATGAGAACTGTGTGTGTGTGGCATCTAAACACTTTCATGATAGGAAGCATTCATCAAATTAATAATAAATTTCGTATTTTTAAGTTTTAGAAATAAGAGAATAATAAATATTTACAGTGAAAGAGGACTGGATTTATTATTTTGCTCCTGATGATAGTTTGCCCTCTGAATCATATTATGTGATTTTATAGTATTTTAGATTAAAAAAATTTTTAAAAGCAATCAATTCATTATGCATGTTTCTTTGATATTGAACATGATACTATGTGCTGTATATTTGAATTCCAGTCCTCAAACTTTTGTGCTGAATCAGGTCATAAATCAGAATACCCCCCACTATTTTTGTGAGTTTTATGGCAATGAATGATGTTATGAAGAATATATGAGGGAAAAATCTCCACTAACTACATAGTTATTGCATTTTCCAAAGGAATAAATCCTTGCTACCTAAGACCAGAAGTATAAAGTTCTCGATATTATAGAATTCATAACTGACAGGCACAGTCCAAAGGTCTTAATAATGAGGGGATGTTTTCCAGGTTTTAAAATGTAAAAATGGATTAATAGAGCTCAAGCCAAATACACCCCTGACTCTATGTGTACCACCCCAGGATGGATTTGGGTCTTTCTTATTGATTGAACAATGGGATTTGGGCTTCTTACATAATAAGAAGTTTACATATTTAAGAAGTTTACATATTTAGAAGTTTACATATTTATTTACCTAACTTGAAATCAACAAGTTAGTTGTGATTAAGCCCTGTAAAACAATATTAAAATATTTGATGTTTACACACACACAGAAACACATATATTGGTTTGGCCAAAAAGTTCGTTCGGATTAGTCACAGGCTGTTATGCAAAACCCAAAAGAACTTTTGGCCAATCCAATATAAACATATTTACTGGTTCATTCATTTATACTCAGGAAGAGGGTAGTTCTTTTCCACTTTTATCCAGGTAATTTGGGTAAATTCATAGGATCATGGAATCCATGTTCAAATTTTTTTGAAATCTTTTTGAGTGTGCAATATTTAAGAGACTGGCCTTGCTATACAAATTCAGAGAGTATATAACCACCCAACCTGAGAAACACAATTTATTCAGCTGAATTAACACATGCTGAGGGTGATATAATTTTTTATGTATAGTTGTTGAATAGGTCAGTTTTAACTTTATTTAGACACATGCTGAACACTTAACAAGAGTTTTATTCATGCATCTCAACTTCCAAACTTCATAAATATTGATTTAAAGCAGAGCATTGGCTTCATTTTTTAAAATATGCAGTAAATATCTTAGATGTGTTTAAGTTGAAAATGTTTTGGAAATATGTTTTAAAATATTTTAAAACATTTTTAAATAGGAAATATATGCACATGCAATGAAATGTATCACCTTTCCACCATACCTCTCAGCTTTTCAGAATCCCTCTTTTTATTGAAAGTAGATTTTTGTTTGCTTACAGACTTCCATAGATAACCCATGAATATTCTACCATATACACAAATATAATACACTTTAACTCAAATGATAACATAGTTTGTATACATATAACAGTATACTTACCGTTCTGAAACTTGCATTTTTATTTATAGTTTTAATGATATATTTAAATTATTCTTATAAAATGCATAGAGTTGGCACAGTTTTTAATGGCTACTGATATTATGTTGCATAAATACCCTATTTTTACTAAAGTCACTTGTTATTTTACTTTTAGATTATTTCCAGAGTTTTGCAAGTACTGACAATGTTGAAGTACACATGTTCATTTCATGAATGTATAAACATTTCCAAATGTATATAAAAGATAATGTCATATTTTTAACTTTGTCAGACATTGCCAATTTGTATCCCATAGTCTGACTCAATTAACAACCTTACTGCTTGATTATATGTATGGGTGCCAATTTTCCCACACTCTCCCCTGTAACATTATCAAGTTGTTTGAGTTCTATTAATTCAAAGCTGAATTACTTCAAATCATGTAACAGAGTTCTCTCACTATAGCTCTCATTTACAGACATGCCAATGAATTTAAAGTCTGTCCTTCTTCGACTATAAGTAGAACATCTCTTTGATTTTAGTGTCTAATTTTCATATGGTATTTCATGGTTTAGGCCTCACGTACACATCTTTCAAAACAGTTTAGTTTTTTGGTCAGTGTTTATAGAAGTATAATATATCTTATATCTACATCCTCAAAACTAAATAGTACATTAAAAGTTTATATGAGTGAACAGTCTCTATTTACAATCACACATCAGCATCAAATGTATTGATATTGGAAACGTGAAAATTGTTAACTAAGATCATGAGCAGTCTTGGGTATTGATAATGCTAAATAAGGGCCTTAATGATTTTAGACTGAGTTTGAAGAATTCTCTCCCACTGTCAGATTGTTCTGACATATACTGTCTTTCATATCTGGTTTCTGTATTTGTGCATTTTTACAACAACTTCTATCTCATCAAGATTTTCTAAGGTTTAGCAAATGAAGGAAAGCAAGCAAAGTTAATACAGTAAAAGATATTATGCATGCAAAGCACTTGTTTGTTCATTAATAATAATAATTTCAACTGTTTAGTGAATTGGAAACAAAGTTTAAAGTGGTTTACAAACTAATGTGATGGTGGTTTTTTGCTTATTTGTAGGCATTTTATTATGTTTTAGTTATTTTGGGATTTGGAGTTTACATTACCCATTATAACTCATTCTAATTGGGAAGAACATGTGATTCTTCTAAAACATATATTGTCTTTAAGTTATGAACATTCACAGATATATGTACGGAGCATATGAGTGGTTATTGCCTTGACAGCTCAGAAGCAGTGGACAGCAGTTCCAATCCATTGAAACAACTGTTCTCAGATACTCAGAAGAAGTCATTTTGGTCTTTGGAAATATGGTCTGAATACTGGACATTTAGTATTATCAAATTCTTCCAAAGTTTTTCTAAATCTCTCTCAAATAAACTAGCTATTTGTGTCTACGGTGTTTGCATTAATATCATATCTAACATCAATCTCTGTGTTCCACAGCAGAACTATATGATTGGTGGAAAGTTTTCAATAGACATAGTAGAAGTATATACTTCCTTTAATTAAACAGGATTCAGACT
Source organism: Aethalodelphis obliquidens (assembly GCF_003676395.1). Taxonomy (NCBI): domain Eukaryota; kingdom Metazoa; phylum Chordata; class Mammalia; order Artiodactyla; family Delphinidae; genus Aethalodelphis; species Aethalodelphis obliquidens. Next base: position 49,613,958 of record NW_020837948.1, on the reverse strand, counting down.
TATGAAGAGAGTTACACAAGGCAGGAGAATAGAGAAGCTCAAATTCCCAAAAGGTTGAAGGGTTGATAATAATGGTAACTCATGGGGAGGAACAACTGCCCTTCACCATTTTCAAAGGAGTTTCAGTGCTTCCCTGTTCTTTATCACCACCCCCATTTACAACTGCGTGTGTGCATGCATGCCCACAGGTGTGTAGACTCTGTTTTACATATCTACCTGGCAAATAACTGGTGTAAAATTCAGCACATTGCTGAGTATTCACTTTGAGACTGACTAAATTCAATTCAGGAAAAAATCTAATTCAAAGCCACCACTCACAGATCAACAGTCTTAAAATGCATTAGCACAAGTACCTTTTGGTATGCTGAATAAAGAATACCAAAAACAAATGGTTATTTTTTTAATGTGATGAAATAATGTATTTTAATTATTAATAAATATATTTGTTCCCAGTATTTTTTAAAGCCCATGACCCATCACTGTTTTCAAGAGGCATATAGTGTACTTTATGCTCATTGCCTTGAGTAAGAAATGACACACCAAAACAAGATAGGCAAGAATTTGTTCCCCTTCCTTGGTTTTTGAGTTCCAAAGTTTATACCCTTTAAATTAAAAAAATTGAACTAATTTATGTTCATATACAGAAACAAATATTTAATTTGATGCTGAGACACACGGTCAGAGCTGTTTCCCCTGGAATTTGAAAGTATTTTCTAGATTAAGGAAGTAAGCACGTCAAAAGAGAAGCAAGGAATATATTTAATGGGTCCCTGAGAAAAAGATAGCAGGTAGAAAGCTATGTCCTATTGCTTCTCTCCAAGTCTTGGCTTGGTATGAGGAACTAAAACCTCAGGTTTTCCAAGATCTGAGAGCAGATAGGCAAATGTGTCGGCTCTCAGAGCTTGGAGAAGAAGCAAGGTCCTGTGAATAGCATAACATTAATTATCACCCAGTGGAGAGGTCCAGAAAAGAACATTGAGTTTAGTTATACCAAATTAAATCAAAGAAACATGTCTTACGTATCTGAATTTATGGATTTCAATTAGCAACTGTTACATAGAAAGGATTTTGAAAAACATGAAAAATTAGCTAGATTAACAACCAATTATATATTTTACAAAGAGAAACTAGAGATGCCAACTAAAAACATTCATTTGAATGTAGTGTGAATAAAATTGCTCTTGAAGAATTAGTAATCCATTAACTATGCCAAAAGGAAGACCAGTAATAAATATCTTTGTTTGACTCATACACTGACTTATTTACGGTGCATCTATGGAGGATGTACTGTAGGAAATTAACTATGACATGTGCTGGGGAGGTTATAAATTGAAAAGTTTCTCTCCTTAGGCAATGTGTCTGTGTAAGCATCAAATACCTGCTTATCAACATGATTTAATGAACACTAATAGGGTGAAATGAGATGAAAGAATCACCACATCTACTTTACAACAGACTTCTTAGAATATTTAATACCATGTACTCTTTATAATTTTAAAGGGATGCCTCATATTCCTCAAAAGCAAATCAGTGACCAAAATGTACTGGAGGGAATTATAACAACCTAAATAATCAAAGGAAATTTTGTTATATTTCTCTGTCATGATATTGACATAAAGTAAGATGTACATATATGACTGATTAACATCTTTTAGAATATTATTGTTTTTAAAATTTTCCATTGTCCACATAGAAATATGTATTTGAAAAAAAGTTTACAGAGTTCAGAAGTTAAGGATTAAAATTGTAGGGGCATTTAGAATTATAATAAATATCTATATTAAAAATATAGCCTAAAACAGTTAGTGACATTTGTGACATTCATGCATACATTTAGTTTTATTTTGTCCTTAATTCTTTATAGAAGCCTCTCAAGAGAGAATACAAAGTGTTCTTTGAAATCTAAGTGGTGACCTACATGGGGATAATTATGAAAGTATGACTATTCTGTGGGACAATATAAATGCTATACAGTTGAAGAACAGACATATAAACCTATGATTTAAAAGATGGCAGTATTTCATGGTGTTTTGTTTCTGCTTGCATTTTTATGTAATATTTTTCAAATTATAGAGCTTAAGGAACAACTACAGTGTAGGTCAAGATTATATTACCAAAAATGGAATCACTTCTAACTGAAACATGGTATATAACGAGAATGAAACTGTCTTGGTGTCACAGTTCATGAACTGTATACTTTCTTTATGTCTATAAGTGGAAAGGACATTAAATTATTTATTTCTGAGCTTTTGCCTAAAGGAGAAACACAGACGTTTTTAACATCTCATTTTAGCAAAACATCAACGATTGACATTTTTGTCCTAAAGTAGAGATTTGTTTCCCCCCAGATACAGACCACTTAGCACATGATTTTGCATTTTAAATATAAATATTATTTGAAATAGCTGATTTTGTAAATCAGTAAATAAATTCTTAGGATGTTAAATATAGATTTACTTTAAATATGTTTTATGTCTGTTATTAATTAACTCTAATTTTGTGAAGGAAGAACACCTCATGATGCAAGTCTGGCTTAGATGGTATTGTTCTTCTTTTGTAGACTTTATATCTTTTTAGAGCAATATATTTAGAATTGTGAGACATAAAAGATTACCTTTTTATATTGTTGCAAAAGATTTTACATGGAAAACCTGACATCAATCGTTGATAAGAACAAAGGACCAACATAATACACGTACATGTCTTTGAAGGATAATGAAAGTTATCACAACAGGCAATTTTTGTTCAAGTCAACAATATGAATTTTATAGTTAATCTTATATGTAGGAAAAAACCTTAAGTAGTATAAAAAGGTCAAATCCTATAACAAAGAGTTAAGCATAAATTTTCTTAGAAAATAACAAATTCCTAAAGCATATTTCAAAAATCATCAAACCAACAAATTACAAAATGAATTTCTAATATCCACTGACCTAAACTAAGTAATACATTTTTCTCATAAAATGCAAATTCCTTGATATTTATATTACATAAAATAAAATTATAGCAAACTCAGAGCTTATAAACTTAAATTTGGGCCAAATGCCTTAATATTAAGTGCAAAATATGTTTCTTTTTATACAAAATTTAACATACAGAAGCCAAACATTTTGCATCACATTAATTTTATGGTTTTATGATATAAATAGGGGAATATTTTGTTCATATCCACTCACTGAAAAATTGCTGCTAAGTGTTATATTGTAAGTAACCATACACATTAGAATTCAGGTTTATATCAATTTTGAAAATAAGAAATTAGGGTATTTAAATGATTCACTAGGACAATGTTAGAATTAACAATTAACTATTTTGGTTCAGAGTATAGAAGATCATATCAGTAGTTGGACAATTTTGAGAGTATTCCAGGTTAGCAAAGTGAGGGACTTAAGAATACACATCTACAGTGGCCAACTTTGATAGACATGTTCAAATATAAGCTTCCCTTAATTTGGTCTAATATTTCTAATTCTAGGAATGAAATGAGGGCCAAGCTATTTTTTATCCCCAAGTATAGGAGATAGCAAGTCATTCATGTGCTAACTTTTCAGATATTTCTTATAAAATCCCAACACAATTATATACTTTTATGTGTTTTTCCAAATAAACCTGATAACTTTTAAATCAACTTATTGTTCTGAATCTTATTATCTCAAGATAGTGTTGTGGAAAAGTAATTAGATAGTTACCTTTCCTAGAGGAGACACAAACCCTTTACATCTGAGCTGTATTTCTTCAACAAGTAAAATTCAAAACACATTCCAATTCTGACAACAAAGGCCCCACTTTTCTGTATGTGACTCTTCTTTTCATGGCTTGTGAGTGAAATAAATGAGCATGAAGAAAACAATTTCTTGCCTCATTTTCAAATTCAGGGTTTACTTTACACTTTACTGTACATTAACTAAAGCAATTGACAGTGTGGCCCAGATATAAGCTATGGTCCCATGAGGTTCAAATTTCACTCCGAGTTGCATTTAAGAAGGCAACGTTTAACATCAAATACTAATTGAAACGGAATCCAAATTTTATTTACTTTTCTCAAAGCATATTAATGAAGGCTCATTTTACCTCTCAAAGTAACATCTTCAGAATTTCCTTTCTCTATTTCTTAAATATGAATCTTTTCTAAGTTTGACCCACTTACATATCAAATCTTTACTCTTTCTCTATACCTTGCTTAATGTAACTTTAAATTTTTAAAATCTATTTTATGTTTGACTTAGACTCCATAGTCATGTCTAAATTGCATTTTTCTTGGTTTTCTTGTCTTCCTTTTACTGTAGTTGAACAAAGACTTTCCTTTTGTGGTCAGTAGATGACAGTTTTGTGAAAACACTCATCTATTAGGTAATTTTTAAAATTTCCCAATAAATAGGTACAGATTTAATGTTTTTGCATATTTGGAGAGTGATATCTAATTCTACTGATTATTTTAATGATCTGTGGATGCTCCCAAAATTTGAGATGTGATCCAGGTATCCTACAATTACCCTGTAATATTTGCTTTCTCCTTTCAGCACATTCCTTTCCACACCAACACTAAAACTACCTCTGTAGAATTTTTAATTTGCTCTGGGCCATGTATGACAACTAGATATCAAACATATTAAGTATAGATCTCAGGAGTATTTGCATTTTGATAAAAAAATATGCCTTAATGAAAGCAAATCAATATTGAATATTAATATTCTAGACATGAGGGTAAGTTGTTATGGTAGATCTTTTTGAGCAAGAGGCTTTGATACAGGTTGATTTTTTATAAGTAAACATTGCCTAATTGTGCATAACTATATAACTGTGAAAAATGGAGGAGCTTTAACAGAAATGCTACAACCAAAATCAGAGCCATTTGTAGTTTAACTATGCATTTATAGCTCTACTATGATTTAACAGACCACTTAAATAATGATTTAATCTCTAATGTAGGCCTGATCATTTGTATACAATTCTTTCTTCCCAAATCTCTGGTATTTAGTATATTTGTCTCTAATTGTCACAATTAATTTTACTACTTGCATATCTTTCTTTACAAATGTACTGGAAAATAAAATAGTGTAGTGAGGTATGAAAACCTTAATTCCTTCTGCTTTAAGAAATTTTACAACTTTTGACTGATAAAAACATTTAGGGGTTGACAAAAAAATTAAAACTGTTATAAAATCTTTAAGAGATTTCCATTTAAGACGATACAGTCTTTTAGGTTTTCTGACACATTCTTAAAATATGCTACTTTGGCATAAGGGTTATTTTGAGTAAAAGGCACTTGAAAAGCACCAGATGTAAAAGGAACATTCTAATCCCCTCTTTATTCTTGAAAACAAGAGTTAAAACTCCCATATAATTTTCCATTATAAGTTTTCATATGTAATCTTATAAAAATTTTATTATTTTCTCAAAACTGTAAACATTCAAAATTTACCCCTTAAATATTAAGAACCTGAATACCCAATAATCATTAGGAAAGTAAATATGTAATAAAATAATTTCTTCTGCTGCCTTAATATAATGCCAAATCCAAATAAATTTATACATAAATTTTACCAAACTCTCAAGGAACATATACTATAATATTTTTTGAAGAGAAAATTAACATTACCTAATTTATTTTGTGAAAATGTCATAATCACGATAACAAAGGCAAGTAAGAACACTATAATAAAGAATAAAGGACTGAAAACTTTAATAAGTCAAATGTTAAGACCTCAGTAAAAGTTTAGCATATATTTAATCAAGTGGTTTTATTTTTAAAAAATGGATTATGATTAAATAGGTTTATTTAATGAATGCAAAGATAGTTCAATTCCTAAAATTATATTTATGTATATTATCACACTGGCTAAGATAAAAATAGTGATTATCATAAAGAAACACAGAAAAGCATATGAAATATGACACTCATTCATGCTTAGAAACAACAACAACAACAGTGGTTAAATACTCTAAGCAAACCTTTTAAAGTGATACGCTAACGATATTGAAAAATGAACAAAAGAGACACATAAGGTCTCTTTCGTTCATTTGGCAATATCATATGGAGAGATTTAAACAAGGCAATAAGGCTATAAAATAAATCAGAGATACAAAATTGGAAAAGAACAGGAAATATTATTTGACTCTCTAAAATTAAAACAAAAACTATTTAGAACTAATGAAAAAAAGTTTGGCCAGTATGGGTGTACTATAACTAGCCATGTTCCTTTACATTAATATACAAGTATTAAAAGTTATGAAATATTCAATTTATAGTTGCCATAATAACAACTATAAACAACTAAAACTGAGTATTAAACAACAGAACAAAAATATGGAAGCACTTGTGGAAAAAAAATTAAAACAAAATTTTGTTCCACAAGGGGCCATAATTAAACCACTAATGGAAAGGAGATATTTGTGATGCAATAATTTAAGAAAAAATATGTAAGTATACATCTTAAGAATGCCAAAATTTTAAAGGAAAAGGCAACAGAAAATGGGTTAAAAATATTCACAGACAATAGAATGAAAAAGAAAGCTGAAGAATCAATAAAGTAGTAAAAAGATGCTCACTCTCACATGCATATAGGAAAATACAAATTAAAAGCACAATGTACAATAGCATACCATGTTCATCAGTTAAGGAAGAATAAAACATAAAGGTTGACATTACCATGTATTTAAAAAGATATCAGTGAGTTATCTTTTACTGCCAGTTGGAGAGGGTTATAAATTGTCACAAGCACTTTGAAGAGCAATTTGGAAATATGTAATAGCCTAAAAATCACCAAACCTCCTTCAGTGTATATGACCTAGAGGTAGAGGTCATTCCAGAGTCGTTGTTAGAAAATAATTGATTTGATATTTAAGAATAATTTCTCACAGGCATCTATAATTTCAGAAAATCTCCTGTTTTAACTAATACCAGGAAAGTCCAGCTGAAATCATTGGGGTATGTTGTGGGAAGCAAAAGCATGCATCATAGGCACAAGTACCTGCTTTCTGATAGATAGAGGACGTTGGGTGGTACAAATATTTTGGATATGTACCTTGATCAAAAAAGGAAACACTACATTTTTTAAAGAATTGAAACAATAAAATGCAAAGAAAATATATTTTCTTTATGAAAAAGAGGTTGCTCTTAGTGGATTGAGTGCAGATGAGATAGTACCATGTAGACAGTATAAACGTAATAAGCACCATTTTATAGATATATAAATGTACATCGTCTTATAAAGCACACATTTCATACTGAATCAGTAATTAAATAAATAGTACCTCATGTCTTGAAAAATTCCTAATACATGCAATTTATAATAAGCATTAGTTTGGTCCCCAAAACATCTCAATTAATGACTATTCCCCTTTTAATACCATGTCAGTATGTCCATTTGTTATCTTCACTTTCTGGCCACTCTGGTATAAATCTGCTCACGTTTAGTCATGTAATACACAGTTATCACTATTTAGTCAAATTATCTGTGTACTCTTCAATAATATTGTAGGTAGTTTTCCAGTAACTTTTCATGTTGCTTTTTGTCAAACCCTCAGGGAAAGACTGCCCAAACAAGGCAACAAAGTTCATGGCTTGGCAGATGTTTTCCAATTACAGACAAACAATTCAGTCAACTCAAGTTTCCTGCAGGAAGGGATGATATTGATTCATAAAAGTTTTAGTGCCTCACATTGGTATGATTTCGAGATGTTTTAATCACATATTGCTTTGAATCTCTTGACAATGAATGCATTGCACTGAACAGAAAAGTTACAGCCAGTTGGTTTTCTGTCAGGTTGAATAAGTTACGTTCCTTATATTTCCAGCTATTTACTTTTATAGCTGTCAGGTCTCAATACCTACAAGATTAGGAAGGATAGTCAATAGGATACCGCTCAGTAAACCTCAGGTATTGATGAAAATTACATCATTCTATTCATTTATTTTTCAACGACTAATAAATTAATTTTAAAAGAAATATCTTCCTAATACACTGATTGGCAATAATTAATATCACATAGTGGTGAAAGACTTGCTTAATTACAAAATCATCACACTACATTTCCTAAAGATGGTCAATTTATTTTTCTTTTACCAGAAGCAAGTATATATAGTAGAGATGAAGATCACGTAATTAGCTTTTCTAATAGTATTTTTAGTGAAAGATGCAATTTTTTAAAAATTTCTCTGAAAATTCTACTATAATTATATTGCAGAATATTGCTATTCAGTGTATTTTTATTGCCTTAGAGAATGGATGTAAGACAAATACTGCTAATTCTCTAGCCAACATTCAAACACTCTTGATAATGTAGCCAAGTAATGATGTTTCACCTTCCTTAGGAGTCAAGTGTTTTGCCTTGTAACATAGTCTGAGTCAATGAGATATACGCAGAAATGTTCTTTTAAAAAGCACAATAGGATAATATAACACTAGACATGCTACAAGGCAGATAGCTTTTGCAAATACTTTTTCTAATTATAGTAGTCTAGAAAAAATAGAATATTTTATGATCATACCATCAAGCTATAATCACTAAGAATTATACAAAATATACACATACAACAACATACAAGCGTATATCTAACACTATAAGTTAGAGAAGTTCTGGCATAATTATGAACTCCCTGTGCTTTTCTTCTTTCCTCCAAATGTAAAACTTCAACACTTATTTGACCTAGCGTTGCGTGGAATAAGTTATTTTCTGCATGCCTCCACACTTGTACAAAATTTTGCCTAGCTATAGTTTTCTCATGGGCAGGAACTCCAATACTAATATATTTTTCAGGGGAAATTTCAAGGCAAAAAAATCAATAAGAATTTATAGCAAATGATCATGGATAGCTACACCTATACATTTAACACATTTTTTAAAAATCTGAGATAAATATACACAAATAAAATAAAAGTAAAATACATTACACATGGCTGATAAGAAATCATATTTAAAACATATTGATATTAATGTTAAGTAATGAAGCAAATATAATTATCATATAGTTCCATAATAGTATGTATATATTTATATGCATTATCTTAATACTGTAAGTGGGTTATAAACAGGGTATTGAACTCTTGGAGGGGAGTAAGTAGTTTCCATCACTTTACCTAAATAGATAATAGATACCATAGATAATAGGTTACTATGGATAACTGTTATAATAGATTACTGTAATAATAGGTTACTATAATAAAGCTAACATGTTAACCAAAAATACTATATCCTTAGCTACAGAGAGAAAGACCTAGTTAATTGGGTCTATTTCTTTATAACTTACATTAAAAAGCAGAATTTCACATTTTAAGTTTTTATTAAAATTTTTTGTAAAAATAAATATCAGATTTGCATTTTATTGGAATATTTATGCACATTAATTTCAAGGGAACTAATATGATGATTTATTGCCAGAAAATATCATTTTTTCTTTAATAGTCAGGGTATTGTAAATGATTTGGCCATTGTTTAAAGAATTATTAAAATAAAATGTTCATAGTTAAATAGAAAATAGGCCTATAGCACTGAAAGTAGCTAAAGAAATGTCTTACAAATATGAAAAAATATGCTGTGCACATTAGTGGAATGTTTTATTTAAAGAGAATATTTTGCTTTTCTCCATCTGACACATTTCTTTTCACTAGAGTTATGTTAATTTTAGATATAATGTACTTTAGAAAGTAAAGGTATGAAAAAATTTCACTTATTACATCAGTTTTACTAAATTAATATTGTTTAAATATACTGTTAAGCATACAAAATATGGAGCTCAGTTCATGGACAATTGATAACAAAGAATAAAATTCAATCCGCATGTTTAGAGTTATACTTCCTTGTAACTAACTACTGGGAAGACACCACAGATTACTTTAACATTAATAAAATAGGCTTAAAAGGAATGGACAGCATTTCTGTTAACCCATACATTCTGGGCAATTTGTCATATTGGACAGAATGTAGAACACAATGAAACATCACACTGGATGCGTGATGAGCTCTCTAAATTTTGCAATTATTACTTTCTAGTACAAAGTTTATTCTAACGAGTTAATTTTCTCAATTCCAGTATATTAACAAAAAAATTCTAGGCTTCAGGACATTTGGCTAGATGACCCCTAAAAATACCATGCTTATTTAAAAATATTAATTAGTAATTTAGGTTCGCGTAGAATGGACAAAAAACAAGGCTAATATCAGTTGGATTTATTAGTTTCTCTAAACTACTCCTTTTGCCTAATAGGCTGAATCAGATATGCCAACTCATTTCAATTTACTATGAAGCCTGAATAAAAATGGCCATAAAAGATTAAGAAGAGGATCATTTTACATTAGGCAGTTATACTTGAAAATATCTTTAGAAGAGAGAGGAGGGAAGGTCAGTCACATTAAATATGTTACTATGAACCTCATATTCTCTGGTACCTTTATTTCTTTATTATTTTTTCAGGTATTTTATTATAAGTAGTTTTTTAGGTAACAGATGTTTTCCAATAACTTTGCTTTTGATTTCACCTTGTTTTATACCTACTCCTTTTCAACCTTGGAAAATATTTGTCAGATTTTAAAAGCACTGACTTGAATTCTAGAGGAAAATATTTTTGCCAACATTTCTACAGAAAATTTTTTGAGCTGAAATCAAATATATCTACCAGACATTGTGTTTGCTCTATTCACAGCTGAATTCCAGATGATGTAGGCAATTAAATAGTAGTGGAACAAAAAAAAATTGAATTTTGAGTGAGAGTTAGAGAATATTTTCATTGTATCTCTATCTTGAAGTTGTAAAGGCAAAGTGTCACTGACAATTAATCTTTAGCTTTGCTGAAATATCATTTTCTGTAAAGATTTATTTTAATAGGAATATACTCTTATGTGTTATAATTTCATACACTGGTGTTCACGTCAAAAATTTAGTGTGTCCTTTTGCTTTTCTCTATAGATAATAAAGTGAATCTTACAGGATTATGACTGCATTGTTTCAAGTTTAGGGATTTCATTTACCTGAATCTGTGGCTTTTCTAGCTAAGCCGTATATAGAGATAATGATACTATGTATGTTATACAATGAACCATCTAAACTCCCATTGCAAGAAAAAATAGAGCCGTGGCACATACATGGATAAAAGTAACCATGGATAAATTCTTGACTGAAAAGGAAAGAGCCAATAAGAGTATTGTAGCTATTAAAGAGTTAAATGAACAATCCAGTGAGTTTAATTCAGATGTTGAGTGGAGAACAAATGAATAGAACTCAGAGTGTTCCAGGGTCCTTACTGATATCTTACATTCATATCTTACAAGAGTTTGGAGGCTGGGAAAATATGTGGTAAGGCCTAACTAGATATATCATTTCTTTACAGATAAATTGCAACTTTTTTCATATAAATATATTATGTTGTTGTAGTCTTTGATTTACATCAGCTGCATCCATTACAGTATGATGGAATAACATCACACACATTAATTTGCTGGTTTGCAACGATATGGCTGAGAGAGAAGAGATTAAGGTAGAGGTAGATGTAGGAGTAAAGGGACAGATTGAAGAGAACAGAAAGGAGAGGCAGAGAGGTTTTTTTTTTGAAGTAAGAGATAGAATAATTTTTGTTTCAAACAAATCCTTGAACTCTATTATTTCAGGGCAAGGAGGAAGTATTTATATGCATAAATAAAATACAAGTTCTTTTCAGAATCTGAGGTCCTGGGTTTTGTAAATTAAAGGACAATTTATGGGATTCTCAAGAGTAACTCTGACTACATTGTGATTTTTCTTCTGGCAGTATGACTTCAGAATCTAACCCATGAATAAGAGGAGACCCCATTGTATACAAATTATAAACGAGAGATAGTCAAAAGCAATTTGTATTTTTTAAAAGTCAATTGAGAAAATGTCATATGCCTAATCTCCTACCACATTTCACATGGTAGATTAATGTCCATCTAAATTAAAGTAAAAATTCAGAAATTTCTAGAGATTTTTCTTGGTTACATTTGAATTTATGGTCCATTCCTTCATCAGTGTCCATTTTTCTTAATCAACAAGCATTTTACACAAAGATCAGACTGTTCCTTCTTAAGTTCAAAAGGCTCTAAGGTTCAGAAAAGCTTTACCAAGAGTAGCATGAGATTCAAGTCTAAATGTGATTAGAAATGATCCTTAAATGTCGACTTGACTGAATATTATCAGCTTATACCACTGAAAAATGTGTTCTCTCCTGTCATCCTTCTTGGATTTGACAAGGTCAATAATATCAAAGCTGCAGAGTCAAGATAGCTTTTTTTCTTTTTCTTTCCTAAACTACATACCAGACCAGTAGGGGGAAAAAGGTAATATTAGATTGATTTGGCAAAAGTAAATAAATCCCATTTTAGAATTAAATTTAAGAATTTTAAAAAACTCAAAACTTTATTTTGACCAGAATACATAATATTGAAAGAAAAGAAAATAACATCACATGAGAAACAATATTACTCTGCATAGGCATATATATTTTAAGGCATCTTGACCAGGCCATATTAGCTTTGTCTTGTTTGTAGTAATTTTATATAGTTCAAATATTTAATTCTTTAGTTACTGGATTTTCTAATGCCTTACTTCTCTATCATATGTGTCAGTTCTGGCTTACATTTTGCATTGTTCTCCCATTCTTATATAAAACACAGTATCAGAAAAGGGTCACGGCAACATGTTAGAAAATAGACTGCTTGTATAAAATATGGAAAAATTTATTTTAAAAAATGACTTAAATCACTTCTCTGCTGTTTATTTATTAAAGTTTTGATACATGGCTATGACCACAAAATACCAATGGCTTTATGAAAATCATGATTTTTAAAAAAATTTTATTGGAGTATAGTTGATTTACAATGTTGTGTTAGTTTCAGGTGTACAGCAAAGTGCATCAGTTATGCATATACATATATCTACTTTTATTTAAGATTCTTTTCCCATATAGGACATTAAAGATTATTGAGTAGACTTCCCTGTGCTATACAGCAGGTTCTTATTAGTTATCCATTTATATATAGTAGTGTGTATATGTCAATGAACGTTTCAGTCTCAAATGTATCCACCGTAACTCAAAAATAAGGTTACATACTTCCAGTCCAGAAGTAAGGCAGTCATGAACACTTATCTTTTCATTTCTTCATTACACTGGACACTGAGCAAAAATAATGATGTAGATCAGGAATCAGCAGAGAGAGCTGAAGAGTGTGTTTGGGCAGCAGGCTGGTGACTGAGTGCCAATTTCCATAAGTAAAATAAACTGCATGCTAAGTTTCAAAAATTTGGTGGGGAGGAAAAGGAAAGGGAAAACATGAAACTTAGAATCTCTTTTAGGGTACAGACTGGCAAATGAAAAGGAATGTTAGCCTCATAGTGACAATAACAGCCAGCACGATGTGTATATAGATACTTAACCAAAGTCATTAGTGAATTATTTGCAGTGGTTCAGTGATTCTCAATGTTCTTGTCTACTAAATGGTAAGTGCATTAAGAAGTATAAGAATGGCTGTCGAAATTAGTTTCACCTTCAGATAAATAATTAAAGAAGAGATATATAAAGTTCTGAGCAAATGAAAGGTTGGAATTCTAAAACCTAGGGAAGCCATCTCTGCATGAACCTCATTTTCTTTCAGTATTGTACCCATTCTCTTAACGCTGGAACTTTGAACATATTTCTGCATAGAATAATCTTTCTCCCCTTTTAGCTCTTTAATTCATTTTTAGATATTACTTTTATTATCACTTTGTCAAGCCATACTTCACAGTTCCTTAGACTAGGTGAGGTCCCATTTCTTTTCTTTTCTTTTTTTTTTAAAATAATTTTTTTTTTAATTTATTTTTGGCTGCGTTAGGTCTTTGCTGCTGTGCACAGGCTTTCTCTAGTTGCAGCGAGTGGGGGCTACTCTTCTTTGCGGTGTGTGGGCTTCTCATTTTGGTGGCTTCTCTTGTTTGTGCATGGCTTTAGGTACGTGGGCTGCAGTAGTTGTGGCACGTGGGCTCAGTAGTTGTGGCCTGCAGGCTCTAGAGTGCAGACTCAGTAGTTGTGGTGCACGGGCTTAGTTGCTCCTCAGCATGTGGGATCTTCCCAGACCAGGGACCGGACCCATGTCTCCTGCATTGGCAGGCGGATTCTTAACCACTGCACCACCAGAAAGTCCCCCATTTCTATATCATGTGTCTGCTATAACTTCTATTCCTATCTTAAAATGACTACAATAACTTTCTTATCTCTTTTTAGTAGACATTCCAAGGTCTATTTATTAACATCTTTAAAAGCCCTAGGAGAATTTTTGAATACTGAGAACATATCTTGATATAAATTTTTATAGGCTTGAGATATGTCTTTAAACAAGAGGAGCACTTCACAAGGTTTTGTTTGTTTCCTAGCTACAATTTTGCCAAGAATTTTCCAGGATCTTCAAAAAGATTATCTTCTCCAGTTGCCTTGACAACTCATATAACAAAAGGAGCCAAATTTTTCACATCTTTTGTTATTTCAAAATACCATGTAAACTACATTTTATATAATAGGAAGTCTGATTATTCTGAAACACATGCAAGATCATAAAAATTTATAGAGCCATGTATTAAAAATTATGAAAATATATTATGCAGATGTATGTACATGCTATAATCCATTCCAGGTAACAGGTGAGAGCACACTCACATTATTCTCACCCTAAGGGTACACTGCAATTATGTATTGAAATTAAGCCTCTGAGATTGCTTATACTTTTAGCAGTAACGTTAAAAAATGTCCTTAGATAGACCTGAGCAAAGAGAAGCCCTTGTCATTAGCTACATGTTTTAGATGATTCTGCCTACCACAAACATTGAAACATTTTTCTTTTCTTTTTGTCCTTGTAAAACATGTTTTCTGGGCTTCCCTGGTGGCGCAGTGGTTGGGAGTCTGCCTGCCGATGCAGGGGACGCGGGTTCGTGCCCCGGTCTGGGAAGATCCCATATGCTGCGGAGCGGCTGGGCCCGTGAGCCATGGCCACTGAGCCTGCGCGTCCGGAGCCTGTGCTCCGCAACGGGAGAGGCCACAACAGTGAGAGGCCCGCGTACCGCAAAAAAAAAAAAAAAAAAAAAAAAAAACATGTTTTCTGAATTTTTAGCAATTTGTTGAGTACACAATAAATACAGGAAAGGATGTGTGAGATAAACCAGGTTCTCCTGTTGAAAAAATGTGGGTCTGAGAGTGCACCAGTGTGTGCATGAGTTGTGTGTATTTGTGTAGTGTGTGTTGATGGCAGGTAAGTAGAAAAGTATAACCTTGGCCTTGGGAAATTCGACTGTTTTTGTTTTAAGCTGGCCACCCAAATCAATAAAAAAAAATGTGTAACCAAATAGATAACTATGTTTCCCTCCTTCCCTCTGCTTAGATGGTCTTAATTTGAAAGACCTTACTAATTGCCTGGAAAGCAGAACAGGTAAGGTTATTTGTGGGGACAGGAATGCAGTCCATTCAGCTCTCTGAGGAGTGTGACCCACTCAGTCCCTATCATAGTTCGGGAGTCATCCACACAGTTCCAGCTCTGCCCCTTCAGTCTCAGCTGAACCCATGTCACTCCTCTGACTTCCAGCCCTAGGACTGCCGTAGGGTGAAAGGTGCCCTGAAAGTCTCTGGCTTGTACAGGTAAGGTGTATGGGGAGACCTGGTGTCAGGGTCCAAGTCTGGGGAAAGAGGTTGGACAATAGCTGTATCTTGGTTTAAAACTTTAAAATGTTTAGACCTATAGTATATGGTACTCCATCTGTATTGCATGAGCATACATACAGTAGTTGTATGTAAAAAAAAAATTTAAACAGGGAAATTTCCATATGTAAGTGCAGTCAGATATTACAAGAAAAAAAACTGATGTTTCCAAAGAGTTTTCATTAATATTGGAAAACTCTTACAATGATCGGTATAAGGGTATAATAGATAGATAGATAGCTGGCTGGCTGAGTTATAGATAATTCACTATTTGCCTTTATATTTGTCTTTAATTTTATTTAACGTAGGCATTGGAAAATACGTTTTAATTTTAAAAATTCTTCCAAATATTTTTAAATGTCTGCTTGTCAAATTACAAAACCTGGAATAAAATACTTGGTGACATGTAATTAGAAACTCGAAAACATATTTCTTCTTTCAAAATTGAGGGCAAGGGCTTCCTTGGTGGCGCAGTGGTTGGGAGTCCGCCTGCCGATGCAGGGGACACGGGTTCGTGCCCCGGTCCGGAAAGATCCCACATGCCATGGAGCGGCTGGGCCCGTGAGCCATGGCTGCTGAGCCTGCGTGTCCAGAGCCTGTGCTCCGCAGTGGGAGAGGCCACAACAGTGAGAGGCCCACATACCGCAAAAAAAAAAAACCAAAACTGAGGGCAAACAAAGATTGTAATCACCAATTATAGTGTGAACTCCAAATTAATTTGCCTCTCCTCTCTATTCACTTAGCCAAATCAGGATGGCGTTAGAGGTTAAAAAATGTCATTTGACATTAGGCATTTTTTTCAATACTCAGAAAATTCAGGATCTTGCCTACATTATTTTTTAGCATTTTTTAACAGTCTTTATTGAATTTGTTACAATATTGCTGCTGTTTTATGTTTTGGTTCCTTGGCTGCGAGGCGTATAGGATCTTAGCTTCGTGACCAGGTATCGAACCTGCTCCCCCTGCATTGGAAGGTGAAGTCTTAACCACTGGACCGCCAGGGAAATCCCTTGACTACATTATATTCCTATTTTTTGACAAGTACTAGGAATTTCTGAATCTTCAAAACAGTTCAATGAATTCAAATGGCAAGTATACTTGTAAACATTATCCACATTGTAGGCATGTAGAACTATGAATTAAAAAACACCTTGGATTTCTTATTCAATATTAAATCATTAAAGACCACAACATTTTGACTCTGTCTTTAGAAGGATGACATTTCTTAATGTTTTCTATAATGTAACTAAAATTGAAGAAAATAAAGTAAAATGTGAACCAATCCTCAATGTAAAAATGTCATTAAACCTTGCAGTAAATTATTATTCTATAGAGTTTTAAATTTTAAATTAATAAATTATCTTGGTGCTCTCAGATACAGAACTGGGTTTCTGTTCAGATAGGAAAATAATAGGTTTAGAATTTTGAAAACAAATTGTCTGAGTGCTTTGCATTCAACTGTTCACTTGGGCATTTTCAGTTACAGAATTTTTTTCTGACTCATCATATTCATGACTATCAGGCACTTCTGAAAGAATGATTGGACTGGATATAAGTATTAGTTCTATTAATTCACTGTTTAACCACTTCATTTCTCCAGGTAAAGATTCAAAACAAATATGTGATCAAGATAGCTTGGCATAGGGTAGCACTGACTTTGATATTTTCCTAAAGGGTCATTTACTATCTGTCTGTCCAAATCTCTGTTTCATAGCAGTTATGTCTGAGGGACATCCAGGTTTTCACAAAAGAGAGACACAAATAAGGTCTCTATTACACATGAGAAATATTTAATTTTAAGGCCTCTTGTTACTTCAATGTTGTGTTAGGTCTTAGAGAGCCTTACTTTGAACACATGCTGTTCAAGATTCTTCAGTGACCCAGATTGCTAGTACTTCTTGACCAACCATCTCTCATTACTCAGTTCTCTAAATTTCAGTCTTCTGCACCATTCTAAAATTCAATCTATTTTCCTTTACCCAGTGAGACTGTCACTCTCTGTTTTGGCTCTGTTTACCTACAATATTTTGGAAATATTCTCAAGCTAGAAGCTGCAGTGATTGTGGTGCTTGCCTCATGGGCTTCCTTGTTCTCAAGAATCACATCTCTGGGGCTTCCCTGGTGGTACAGTGGCTGAGAATCTGTCTGTCAATGCAGGGGACACAGG
The DNA here is from genome assembly GCF_003676395.1 of Aethalodelphis obliquidens. Classification (NCBI taxonomy): domain Eukaryota; kingdom Metazoa; phylum Chordata; class Mammalia; order Artiodactyla; family Delphinidae; genus Aethalodelphis; species Aethalodelphis obliquidens. The sequence goes on along the minus strand of NW_020837948.1, from coordinate 49,596,120 downwards.
TTCGAGCCCTGGTCCAGGAGGATCCCACATGCCGCGGAGCAACTAAGCCCATGCGGCACAACTACTGAGCCTGCGCTCTAGGGCCCGCGAGCCACAACTACTGAGCCCGTGCGCCACAACTACTGAGCCCCTGTGCCACAGCTACTGAAGCCCGCACGCCTAGAGCCTGTGCTCGGCAACAGGAGAAGCCACCGCAATGAGAAGTCCGCACACTGCATCAGAAGAGTGGCCCCCACTCACCGCAACTAGAGAGAGCTCGCGCGCAGCCACAAAGACCCAATGCAGCCAAAAATAAATAAGTTTATTAAAAAAAAAAATCACATCTCTGTGCTGAAACACTTCTTTTATATATTTTCCTCAATTTTCCATTTCTTTATTGCAGGGGAGTAAGTCAAATTCCAAATAGTCCAGAATAACTAGGACCAAAATTGCAATATTTTCTTTTAAAGAATTTTAAATATGTAAGAAGAAATTATTTATTTTGTGGAAATGTATCAGCCATTTCAATTTAACATCATCAAACCGCTCTAAAATATACATATTTTAAAAAATAACAGCAGGTCTATTCTTCAACTCTGTAAAAAAATGTAACCCACATATCTCTCTGTACTTGTTTTTCAGAATCAAAGAAATAATTTCATCATCTATATTAATGGGTACAAAATAATGATTGAGTGAAAGACTCCACCCTCATTTCCTTCTTTGTCATACCTCTAGATATTCAAATATACTTAATATATTCTTTGCATGTGTATATACCCTTGAAATATATGAAGTTATCCATCCCCAGACACTTAAGTATGCCTAATATATTCCCTTGCTATGTATATATCTTTGAAAGGTATAAAAAATTCCTTATAAATATTAAAGAACTGATATTAATCGTTCTAATATTCACCTTTATAATCCCAAACTGATAATTACTCATGTGCATTGACATCATTTTTTGTATAGAGTTTCCATATGACAAATTACTTTAACAATTGAAAAATACATAAGTGGAATAAAGTTTATATTAGCAGTCATAATTTTGTTTACATTTGCAATATTAATGCCAAAACATGTGAAATGCTGTATGCACGCTAAGCCAAGCTATCTGCTTTTGTCACACATACACCTGATGATACAGTCAGGATAAAAACTTTATTTCAACTATGTAGAGACATATGTGGATTTAAAAGACTTTTTTTCATTGAGAGTTTTAAAAAGGAATTGATATTTTCAAAAGACATCTTGCATTTTACTTGGAAATTTGGATTGTGAGGTTAGAGACATAAATATGTTCATGTTTTATAACCAAACATTTTTGTATTAGCTTCATTAAAAATTCATAAGCATGTCTCCCAAGAAGATTTCATAATAATAGGTATTCTTTTTCTTCCAGTGAGAAAAATGATTTTTTTCCTTCCATGTATACCAATAAGTTATAAACCCTGCCATCATTTGAAAACATATCATATTTTCTTAGTTGTTTGACAGTATTTTTTTCAAGTACATTACACAATATCAGATAATAGTGATAGAGTAACATTAAAACAGTCTCAAACTGCAAACATCAAATATTTCTGCTGGAATATGGTACCATATTTCTACTCCAATGCATGACTATCATTGATAATAATAGAATTATGTGTTTCTAATGGTATGTAATATCATTGTAACTCTATTGAGAAATAGTGGTGTTATCATAAGCTGTACATCATATAAAAGCCAAAGGGCAGAGAAGGAAATCAGATCAGTACCAGGAATAATAAAATAATTTGTGTAATATATTTTAAAAATACATACAAAAATACAGTCTTATTCCTTCCCATTTCTTCTTTCTATCCTGGTCTTAGTGATCTTACTCACTTCCTTTATAGTATATAAGAGAGGAGTATACTAGTTACAGTGCTTTCATTTAACCCCGAAATGTTAATGCTTGTTTAACAGAGCATCACAGATGATATCAATATATGGAAAATAGCAATGGCAGGTTTGGAAATCATAAAGTGAAGAATGGATAAGTTTTAATTCAGAAAATGGGGAAATAGGTAATAGTGCAAAAGGACAAGGGCTAAGTAACTATTACCAAAGTGAATTATGGCAGAGTAACCTTGTAACTTGAAATTAAATTTAACATAAATAATCCATAATAAAAAAATGCTCACAGGGCAAACAATACATGCGGAGTTTAGAAATACTAGTATCTAAAAATCATCTTATGGATTTGAAGTCAGAATCTTAGATTTTATTTCTATCATCACAGTTTTCCATTAAAAGGCAAAGTTTCATTTTCATTTTCATATTCCTTTCCGTTTCACTGGCATGTTATTTCCCCTGTCTCTGTATTCCAAATACACATACATTCCTATTTCTCTCCCAACCAGTTTAATCTCAAAGTTGACCCTAAATGGACCCATAAGTTTACTTCAGACTCATTCTTACTATTCAGTATAGGCATATTCTGTTAGTAAGGTGGGAGGTATATAAATAGAAATATAAGATTATATAAATCATGAAAATACCCTTCTGCTATTTTCCAATCTTCCAAAGAAATGCTATTTCCCCGTCCATACTTCCTTCTACCTTCCATTTGCACAGCTATTGGTCATTTCTCCCAAGTTGTATTCAATGTTTCTAATGTATTTTATGTCAAAGAGCTTCCCTGAAACTCCAATTGCTTGCTGAACTTTACCTCTTTTTCTCTACCACATCCCCGAAGATTCTTGTGCTACTAAAATTTGCATTTTAACACCAAGTCTCTAGTATCACGTGGTTACAAGTTGTCAGCCGATATGTTACAAATTTTCTCAAGAGAATGGCATGAATGGTGAAGAGGAAGGGCCATAGCACACCACATATTACCAAAGAATACTTAACGCAGGATGGTGGGTGTGAGCTCTCACTGGCTGAGCGGGTCATAGCGTGGTGCTTGAGGGCTTACTGCTTGAGAATATCCAATTAACGTGTTGTACAGATTTTCACTGCTGAGACTTTAAATCTGCTATCAGAAAATGGGAAAACTATAGACTACCAGGATACTATAATGGCACATATTTTTAGGACAATATTTTATAGAAAACAGTCCTATGACCAACTGGCACTGGGTTTTATATACTGGATGATTTAGGTATACTTATACCTGACTAAGAATGAATAGATATCTTCATACTTTTCATTATAAGCAAACAAACTCTCTAAAAGTGTGCATTAATATATGTATAGAGATAATATACTAGTTGGTAAGAATATGGACTCAGGGTCAGATTATTTGTCTGTGAAAACTGACTCTTTCACCCTTTTTTTGTGAAACTTTGGACAAGTTACTTAACCTATCTACTTATCATTTTCTTTCCTGTACTCTGGAATTCTTGCTGCTACCCACTTCACAGAATTATTTAAAGATTGAATAACTGCTAAATGCTTGAAAAAGCAATTTGCACATACTAGTACTGTAAGTACTTGTAATTACTGGAAAGTAAGTTTTGCTACATTATTTATTTTAAATAATGTAGTATAAAGTGAGGAGGCATTGCTATCATCTGTGACATGTCTAAATCTGGCACATAACCATGACTTGACACCACTAAAATTCCTGTTCTTAATGGCATATTCACAAGTTCATTTGCAAACATAATGTATGGAGTTTTCACTTCAGTGCTTTTCACAGAAAATTTTTACATGGAATAGAATAGAAGAGCTCAGAGACACAAATTCCTCAATCTGATTGCCCATCTACTTAACAAGTCTAGCTCATTTATTTTAAACTCACATGGTTGAAAACCATAGCTACAAAAATGACAAAGAAGGATACTATGCACTGCCACTTATTTGAAGCTGCTGCACTAAATGGGCTACAATTCTGACTCATGAGAGAAGTTTTAAGAGAAGAGTTTCTGTAGATAAAAAAAAAAAATATGTCAGAAGCTCTTTCCACATGTCATTCAGAGGATAAACAGTCCATGGTGTACTACTTTTAATGATTGTAACACAGGTGTTTATTAGCAAACTAGGTTTTAACGCCCATTAGAGGTGATAGATTAATGGCTCTGGAACATCACATCATCTGTATATTCATGAAAGAGGTAATGAAAGAGGCTTTTATCTATTCGGTATAATACATCTCATGTACAGGAATCCCTGAGCTCTTTATGTACTATGTTACATCTTATTTTCTTGATTTATTTATTTTTAGAATAACTACTGTGTTTTACTTTTCCTGGTTATAATTCTCAACAGCTGATAACAAAAGCATTTCGAGTTATTACCACTTATCATTCTCCCTTTTGCCAAAATACATCCAACAATTACCTGTGAAATATTTATTAAATGAGGCCTATCTATTAAATGTTAATATTTCTTCCTAATTTTGATAATGTATTTTTATCTCATATAAGTTGCCATTGGTTGTGATTCATGCCATTATTTTATTGTGTATACATTAAGAATAAAAGGAACAAATACCCTCACCAAACCAAAACAAGCTGTAGAATATAGGACACATCCAAATTTCTAAATTTCTGATATAATAAAATGTGAAAATATTTGATTTGCAAAATTGATAAACTATATTATTTGGTCCTTCTGGATCATAGTTAAAATGATTATCTTAAAATTATGTCTTTTTGGCTTTATTTGTTTGGTTTTTTTCCCAGTTTCATGAGATGTAATTGATATATAATATCGTGTAAGTTTATGCTATACATGCTGCTTTGAAAAATATATTGCAAATGATTACCACCATAGTCTTAATACCTCCCTCTCATTACATAATTACCATTTTTTGTGATAAGAACATTTAAGATCTACTGTCTTAGAGACTTCCAAGTATATAATACAGTATTATTAACTATAATCACCATGCTGTTCATTAGATCCCCCAGCACTTATTCATCTTATAACTGGGAGTTTATACTCTTTGACCACATCTCCCCATTTCCCCCAAACTTCGGCCCCTGGTAACCACTACTCTATTCTCTGTTCTATGAGTTTGGCTTTTTTAGATGCCACATATAGAGGATATCATACAGTATTTGTCTTTCTCTGTGTGACTTATTTCACTCAGCATAATGCTTACAAGTTTCATCTATGTTGTCACAAACAACAGGATTTTTTCTCATGGCTGAAAAATATTCCCTCGTGTATACATACTACATCTTTTTTATCCATTCATCTGTTGACAGACACATAGATTGTTTCCTTATGTTGGCTGTTGTGAATAATACTGCAATGAACATGGAGTACAGATGACTCTACAAGATGCTGTTTTTCACTTCCTCTGGATATACAGTACTCAGAAGTGGGATTGCTGGATCATATGATATGTTAAGTTTTTGATAGTGTCTAATGAAATTAAATCTGGCTTGTTCTTAGAGATACTAAAATTAGGTTGAAGTTACCTTATTCTGCATAAGATAAACAAGTGAATATTTGTGTGGTGTGGGGAGCAGGTATGGGAGATCAGGAAAAGAGGCACATTATCAAACATTTTTTAGTCCAGACAACTGAATAACAGTAAGCATTTGGAGAATGCTTGGATTTATAAATTCTAGGCTAAAAGTTATGTCTCAAATGAAAAAAAACCACAACAATTCAGCAAATATGTAGTCACCATGATCTCTTTTGGCCTCAAAGTAAATTATTTTAGGAAGATATACCATGTGATGACAACAAAGCCTTCCTTCTGAGTCTTTTCAATTTTCCATTATCTCAGAAAGGGACAAAATTTAAAATAATTTATCCTAAATCCCACACCTTTTGATGCAGTTAATTGGGTGTGTGTGTATATATATATATATATATATAATTGCAAAAATGTTTATGCATGTATATATCTATCTTTGCAAACAAGTATATGGGAAGAGAGAGAGGAAAACTTTCAAATACAATCTTCGTCCATGCTTTTAATGTAATGTGAGTGTGAGGGGCCCAGGAGTTAGGTAACAAACATTTGTGGAGGTGAGAGTGGAGCAAGATATTTTATGCCAGTTATAGTTAGTTGATGGAAAAATAAGAGAAGAAAATGTTTAGTATTTTTCTTCCATCTTTAGTACATTAAAGGAAAAATCCTATTACCCTGACGAACAAAACAAAGCCAGAAATCTTTCCCTTGCCACCCAATCAAGTAGAATTCATAATGGTGATTACACAGGACCTATCAGCTTCCAATATCATGTTCTAGGGGAAACCACCCACCTAGAAACCCCATCTCATAGTGTAAAGAGCTATGAGATATTTGGCACAAGACTGTTAGACGGTGATTACTGGCATGATGTGATTGGCTCTGTCTAAAAGAGGTATAAACTAGTCATGCTGGTTCTTGTTGGATTTTATGCTAAGGAATACAGAGGGCGAGAATATTAGTTGCGAGAAGAATAGTGAATCAGATATATCTTGATAAAATATTTTTTAAACTATCTGAAAAAGATAAAAACATCTTGAGTCAGTAACATTACCTCTAGTCCTAAAAGCTTAGCTTTTTGGAGCCTGTATACATCCATAAATTAGACCAGTTTATGAAAAGTTAATCAGAATGAGTTTCTTGAACCTCCAAGCCCAATACAGTACAGTACAACATCATTTTTTTATAGCAACACACAATATATTTTCAGAACTTTGCTAGATGGTATAGATAAATATAAATAATGAAATATAAGGTATGATTTGTATCTTCCTAGAATTTTACGTTTCCGTTGGCAAAGAAAACTAAAAAACATGAGGTATCAAATTTTTTTTTTAATTTAAAAGTTCAGAATAATGTGATATACTTTTTATTGGATAGAAGGACTGGGCTCAATAGAGATTACAGCATTTTTAAAAGTTTTTGTAGAAGGAAAATATTCACAGAGAGAAACTAGACGTAGGTGATCTTTGAATAGTGACTGAAACAACAGGAAGAAAAGCACAGGAAGAAAAACATTCTAGGTAATGGCTGTCATGATTATTGAATGTGGCAGTTTGTGGGACAATATGAAGACTCTTCTGACTAAACATATTAGAGATTAGGGAAAAATGCAGACAGTGAGGTCGGGGGTAGTTTATCTGAATGCGAAGCAATGTGATTTTAAGTTAGTAAATTAGGAACTAAAAGTTTATTTGTTCATTTGTGTATGTATGACTTTAAAAGAAATATTCCCATGATGAAAGACATGTTTAGGAAAGTTTACTGCTGATAACGGGGTTTCTATCTTAATATCAAGCCTGGGTTACAAGCATGAAGATTTTACTGCTGACAATGGCATTTTAATTTTATTATCAAGATCAGTCCTTATTATGTTTCCAATTAGATAACCAAGTTGTTGCCTCAGTAATTGATTCCATGCCCTATTGTTTTAAGACACTTGAGCACATATTCATTCTGCCAGCCCTCCTTTTTTCCCGGTTTTAAGTTTTTCCCCTAATCTTCATATGGTAAGAAGTCTTCTACATGGTCTTAGATTTTGATAATATTACAGGTTGGACTTTGAAACCCCTAAGCTTTGATTGTTGAGATTAGTCAATATCTCCAGTTGGTTCCCTTTGACCAAACTCTTGCCTATAAGATTTCTTATAGAGTTATCTCATAGACACTCTAAACTTTCTTTGGAAAACTAGAACTGAACCTTTCCAGCTTCAGCACCTCCCTAACACTGCCCTTTCCCACTGAAATAATTAGAAAGTACCAACTTTGCCATCAGATATGCTCACTTAGCAATACAAACATGTAAATAATTTTTGGAGAAAAGTTTTAAACTCTTCTTTAAAGGACAGGGAAAAAAAAGAGCTATTTGGATGAAGAAAATAATTGAAGCTACAAAGCAAAGCACTTGGCAAATTCAACTGTAATAACAGAATTAGTTAAACACAGGGCCTAGACCCAATTTGTTGTCCAGATGTGTCAATAACTGGACAAATATGCCTGTAATGATAATTTTATTTTGCTAATCAGTGCCTCCCTTGTGATAATATTGCAGGCATAAAGTGAATATACTGTATAGATCTATATTAAAGGATGTAAAGAAAGCTGCACTCAGAATGCTGCAACTGGGGAAAGATGGGAGCGCCAATAAGACACTGCTGCTGGGTATATACAGCTCTGTATAGCTTATCTCAGCCAGACAAGACCAAATAGGCAATACATTCCAATCTTTTGATTTGTAAAATGGCTATACCTCAGAACTGTTTTGCTTACTTAAGGAAATGCGGCTATTTTGATAGAAAGGCAAAATATATAATTATTCTAGGACATCAGGCATAGTAGTCCAGAACAGTCCTCGTAGAATTGGGGTATCTTGTCACACTAGTTATATTGCATCTGAATGGCTAATTTAAAGAAAATTCAGATGATGGTCACTACTGGAATGGCATTATATTCACTAGGGGAAATGAGGGATCACCAACTTATTGCCAGGTGGCATAGAAGTCTGGTCCCCACTTGGTCTCATTGATTCCTAAAGTAGTCATCTTGCTACTTCCGGGCAGGAGTGGGACTTATGGCTCATCACTATGCTCTTGCTGATTCCACTGTTACTGAAGGGGTAGAAGTGCCTTGTTATTGTTTTCCATGTGACCTCCACTGAAACCACAGTAGAGTTTCTACTGAAACTTACAGTGGCAAGGCCTTGGTAGTGCTGGGGGGATGGTGAAAGTCCACCTCTAGACTAGGCCTTCTCTGATACCTCCCAGCAGGGAGGCACAAGATGCCTCTTTACTTCCAGGTGTCAATGGAAGTCCAGGCTCTTCATGTGGTCTCTACTGACACATAGGGGAAGGAAGGATCATTAATGCTTGGCAAGGACAAAAGTCCTGGCTCCCTTCTTGGCCTTCTCTCACATCACCCAGTATAAGGGTTGAAGCCTATCATTAAAACATGATGGAGTGCAAGTCTGGGCTGCCTACTCAGCTTTGGTGTAAGCTGGGTAGGGACACAGTTTTTTCCAGTGTCTTTTGTTGGAGTAGAGTGATTATTATCTATTATCTAGATTTTTCTGTCTCTTTAGGTTCTCCCTTTCGCAGTTCTAGAGAAAACTGGCTTCTGTTCTGTGTGTATCTATTGGCATTTCCAGATTACTCAGTTATACAGCAATTAGTCTGGGATATACAAAGCAGGAAAAAAACAAAACAAAACAGAGGGAATTCCCCAGTGGTCCAGTGATTAGGACTCTGTGCTCTCACTGCCGAGGGCCTTGGTTCAATCCCTGGTCACAGAACTAAAATCCTACAAGCCGCGGGGCATGGCCACAAAGACAAAAACAAAACAAAAAAACCAGAGAACTTGAACCACTGAGTTATTCCTTGGGTCCCAAGATCCCTAGCCAATTCACCTTTTTCCATCTACCTTTCAGAGTCTTCTTATGTTTAATTGCTGTTATTTATATATTTTTAAATTGAATGTCCAGAGTTTTTATTTGTACTCTGGAAAAAAAAAAAAGGTAAAAGTACATCTATTCCATCTTCCTGGAAGCAAAAATCTCAATTACTTTATTTTGAAAAAACAAAAAAATTGGTTTAATCTTTGAGGAAATCACACTTGTCTGACATGATCTCAAGTTCACTTGACAGTGTCTTTGAAACAAAAATGTGCCAAATAAATGTATTAATTCATTAATTATTAATTTGATAAAGTTTGGTTAGTTTATTAATCCTTAGTTATTCTTCCGGTAAAATACTGACTGTCTTTGTAAACAGGCCCTTACAAATCACTTTAAAATCAATTTGGTAAGTAGTTGACACTGTTGATAGAGAGCATACATATAAAACTACAGTTTAACAAATCAAAACAAACAACACAGTAGAAAAACAAATGTCTTAAATTTGTGGGAATAGCTATTTAAGTAGTAGGATACAACTTTTAGTAATAATGTCATAGATGATTCACCTTATAAATTAATATGACATTCCCTGGAAAACTGCTAAATTACTGTAGAAGTTCAAATCTGACAAAGAGAGTGATGTCAAAGCTCTATTGAGGAGATTGAATGAAGTTATTTCATAAAAATTACATGGAGAAAAAGAGGTTTAAATTAAATATAATTTAGTATTATATGTAATTTTTAGTATATGACTATTACTTTATCCATATATCTAAAATTTTATATTTGCAGGTTGGCCAACAAGTTTCTGGAGTGATCTTTCATTGGGAAAATAGTGCTCATTTTATATTCATTGTCAATTTATAGTTAGATATGTACAGTAATATGAAATGCTGAATTTTGTTTCAAATATTTTCCTAAGCCAACAGTATATTAATTTGGTCCATGGTCTCTGGAATTTATTAATTTTATTAATTAAAAAAATTTTTTTATTGGGGTATAGTTGCTTTACAATGTGTTAGTTTCTGCTGTACTGAGAAGTGAATCAGCTATATGTGTACATATATCTCCTATATTTTGGATTTCCTTCCCATTTAGGTCATCACAGAGCATTAAGTAGAGTTCCTTGTGCTATACAGCAGGTTCTCATTAGTTATCTATTTTATACATATTACTGTATATATGTCAATCCCAGTCTCCCAATTCCTCCTACTTCCCTTTCCCTCCTTGGTGTCCATATGTTTCTTCTCTATATCTGTGTCTCTATTTCTGCCTTTGCAAACATGTTCATCTGTACATTTTTCTAGATTCCTTATATACATTAATATACGATATTTGTTTTTCTATTTCTAACTTACTTCACTCTGTATGACAGTCTCCAAGTCCATCCACATCTCCACAAATGACCCGAGTTCATTCTTTTATATGGCTGAGTAATATTCCATTGTATATATGTACCACATCGTCTTTATCCATTCATCTGTCAAAGGACATTCAGGTTGCTTTCGTGACCTGGCTATTGTAAATAGTACTGCAGTGAACACTGGGGTGCATGTGTCTCGGAATTGATTAATCTTAAAAGTTGTTAGTTTTAAAAAGTAGCAATACAATAAGACAATGGAATCTTTTAATTATCTTGTTTAAATTTTCTTTTCTGAAAGAAAATCTACTTGTTTGAAAACTATTTCTATTTCAATGTGCAGATGGAAATTTTCACATACTCTTTCAATAATACAGTTTTCTTCAGCGACTTCCATTCAATTCCAGAGATTTGTTAATAGACTTTTTCTCTGATAACTTTTTTCCCCATGTGCCTACATATATTTATTTATAAAAATGTGCAGGAAGTATTCTATAGATTTTTTATATGCATGTGTGGATATTTATTTCTCATGGCCTTCACAAATATTAACTTCACACTGTTCAGAATGTTGGCATTTTATTTTAGACCTACAGAAATCTATTCTAAACAATGGAATTGATTGATAGTTGAAAGTAAGAACTATTATTTCGTTATGGGCAAGACTTTGCATGAATTATCTCATTCACTTCTCACAGTAACTCTAAGAAATGAAAACTATGTTTATGTCCCTTTTCTAGATGAGACAACTGAGGCACACACACACAAAAAAGATGAGGTAACATGTCCAATGACACACAGCTGTATGTTTCTAGGCTAAAGGCAAACAAACTTCTTTTATTAAATTCTGAAAGAAGTTTAGGACAGTATGTAATAGAAAGACACGATTAAAGGGTTGTCTTTTGAACCACTAATCATTGATGAGTATAACTAATTTTTACATCAATATCTCAATATTCAGTAATGTGTATTCAAGTTGGGGTATATAAAGACAGACAGGAAATGTATGCAAGGGATATAATGATCCTTACTGATGTTATATGAACTGACTTTAAGGCCATATTTACATTTCTTGGAGGCAGTGATTTTAATGAACAGGTCTATACATGATAGGACTGATCATAATAAATAAAATATATTAGAAATAAATTGCTCAATCTTCAAAAGAATAATCAATAATCAATTCCTACCAATTGAGTTAGGTATTATTATTATTCCCATTTTAGGTAGGAGGAAGTTAAGGTACAGGGGTGTTCAGTAAGCTGGTCAAGGTTACACAAACAGAAGCAGTTTAATTTTGAACTATGACTCTTTGGCTCCAGGTTCTGTGCTTGTAGCCACTGTACTCCTCTCTACATGGATTTGCTTTAAAAAGAAAAAAAAAGGTCAGGTTTTCCCTGATTCTCCCTGTTCTTTAGCTATGAGGATGATAAATAGGACACTTAAAAATGCTGTTTTTCCCCATTGGGTCTTGAAAGTCTGAGTGACTTTATAACAACAATAGTGTCAGTTTTAGGAACTGGAATCATTAAAGGGGTGTTAGGAAAATATCAAAATTGAACCTCACTTCCCTAAGAATTAGGGATCAGAACCACACACTCTACCTCTATGGGAATCTTTTGATAGGGCTTTACTCAAACTTAGGGTAAATATTTATAGCAGTTCTGAGTCCTCTGGGATTGTCTTTTTTTGCCCAATTTGATGGAAGGTTAAATGAATTTTTAGCACTCAGATAAAAAAAGTCATGGACAAAATTTGTCAGAATATATTTCTCTATGTATATCATAAATCCATTTCACATCACCTCTCAGTGCTTGTAGCAGGCAGAGTGCTGTTTTGCATTTGGCTTTGATTTGAATGTGGACTCTGATCTTCTGCATAAAAATTAGTGACTGATGGGTACTTTATATTAATTAACATATTTGCCTCTAATAAATTTGTTTCCAACAATTCTCTGGTACTAGATATTAAAAGAAATTAGAATTATCAAACTATTAAACTGATGGTTGCTTTCTGATAACCCCTATTTTCTGATTGGAGGCTGAGATGTGATTAATGAAGATAGTGGTTTAATGCTTCTTCTTTTCTTTAATAGCCAGAACTAATGGCAATTTCATGTCCCTGCTGCTTTGACCAGTAGACTGTATCAGAAATAGAAAAACTTCCAAAAGTCAGATTTATAAGACATATTTTTGAGGGGATCTGAAGCTACTTTTCAAAAGCATAATTTATGAACATTCTTCCCTTTATTTGGTCTAACTTTTTGGTAGAAGAGAAAAATCATTTCACGTAAACATATAGTTTCGTTTCTCTAGTGTTCTTTTGTTTCACTAATTGTGTAGACTGTTTTGAATCTACTGAAAAGAGTGCTATAGGTTATATATTTTATGTTGTTCTTCACACAATGAGAATTTTGTCCTATTAAATGCTGTTATAATTATTTAAAACAGTTCCCTGTTAGCACTGTCTTTGTTCCCCATCATTTCTTAATCCAATTACCAAGTTTTAACCAATTGTATTATCACAGTTTTTCTGACTGTAGCTTGTTGCCATCATAGCATATCACACTTTTGAAGAATATTTAGTGTCATGCCATGATCTAAGGCACTTTTTACAATCTGGCATTAATTAATAATCATGTCCATTTTTGTTGGAATGACAAGGGCTTCAGAACCTGTCTCTAATGGAAGCCTCAGACAGACAATTTAAATGGACAAGACATGGCATGAGGGCTGTAGGTGACTTGTTTTGAAGTTTTCTATGTCTGGCCGCACGTTGTAATTTACTAGAGTTTATCTGAATGGCTTGGGTGTGTTAAAGATAATTTATATGAATACTTCCTCATTGTCCCTTGTCCCTTCCAGTGCATACTAATTATTTTGTCCCCTGCTTTCACAATATCCAATGCATATTCTGTGCCTGAGTCCTCACAGTGGCTTTAGGAGAAGCCGTTATTATTTGAATTTCGGGGACATTTTGCTGATAGTAGAAATTAGTCTAAATTGAGATAAAACACTAATGGTTAAAATGTTTATCATTAATTTTCCTTTTATAAAACAATTGTATTTTAATAGAAACCTCTAGTACGTTTTCAGAAAGCACTCCTGGTATAAAGTCTAGTCACTGTATTAAGGCCATATTAGTAATAATAAACAGCAACTTCTCTTAGCTATCACTCTGTGCTAAAAATTTATTTGTATTATACAATTATCCCTCACCATACCCCTATCATGGAATATTACTTCTAAAAAAAAGAAAGTCCCCAATACAAATTTACAATATATTAGAGATAGCATTCAATAAAGATCTAATCATGCTCTTACATAAAACATAGGAAAAAGATTTTGCTGTTAAGGTCAAAAGATGTATTTCATCTCTATTTCAATGTTCTAATCATTAAAGTGCCTTTTATTTTTCAGAAATCATGGTATCTCTTTATCATTTCAGCTTGAGATTGCATCCTAAAAAGGTTTTGTTTAAACTTCAAGTTTGTATAACATGGTCTATAAACTTAATAACATTAGGCCTTATTATACTGACAATGCAATTACCAGCCTATTATGCATTTCCTTGTGGCATGTGTATTTTTTGTTAAATAATCAGGCTATTTGAGAGGTTTGCAACGTTGACTAATTTTTAAACTATGGCATACCCGGTGGGAACAGTATGTGTGTTTTTGGAAAGACTCAGGATACCATATCAGAAGCAACTGAGGTAGGCCCAGGGCTCACAGGAGCAAGACAGCCCTAAGGTGCAATAAGTTCAGCTGAGAAGATATGCATAATAGATGCCATGTTGTATTGGATAGGAGTTCCACCTGGCCCAGTAGCCAATCATAGTCATATCTCCCTATAGTGGGCAGAATAATGCCTCCTTAAAGATGTCCTAATCCTTAGAAATTGTGAATATGTTACATTACATGGCAAAAGGACATTAAGTTTGCAGGTGCAATCAAGTTTGCTAATTATAAACATTTGCGATGGGGAGATTATCCTGGGTTATTCAGCTGTATCTAAACTAATCACTGGTGTCCTTAGAATATGAAGGAGTCAGGGGGATCATCAAAGAGATGAGATATAAAAAATGCAAGAAGGGAACCATGAGCCAAAGAATACAGGTGATCGCTAGAAGCTAGAAAAGACAAGGAAACAAAGTCTTTAGAAAATAATGAAGCCCAGTTGATACTTTACTCAGCCCAGTGAGACCCATATCAGACTTCTTACTTAGATAATAAACTTGGGTTCCAGCCAATAAGTTTGTGGTAATTAGTTACAGAAGCAATATAAAACTAATACACTCCTGCGGTAATTTTATAGTGTTTTCCAGTATGAGTGGCCCCAGTATTATTGGTTGTGATGTCCTCGTTTCAATAACAAAAGTTTTTATGGACCCTCACTTAATATATTAATTGTATATTTAACATGTGTTGTTGAAACACTATATAATGATCAAAAAATATCTAAATCTGTATGTATTTTATTATTCACCCCATCATATATAAAGCTTTAAAATGAAGGGGCAGTTATTTGGTTGATACCAATGCTTGATGTGCAGATTGACTTGCAGTTTGACTCCTGTTAATAACTTAATGAGACATCAGTGATGAAAGCCCATAAAATGTGAAAAGATGGCTCAATGATGTGGAATTTAGGATTTCAGAAGACTGGAGATACCAGGAAAATATCACTTTCACTATTCTATGAATGTATCATTCAAAATAGGCTCCTAAAAGGCTGCAGCAGTGAATTCAAGGTAGAGAGATGGATCATGAGACCATTACAACTGTTAAAGAATTAGTGGTAGATTGGATAAGGAAAGTCTATTCCTGCACTTATTGATTCAAGTTGATGACAGATTGAAATCATAACGGAGCAATCATAGTTGAGACACACAAAATGGAGTTGGGTGGCCATTGAGGATCTGGTTTCAGACACATCCTTGCATCACTGAGAACTTGAACTTTCTGAATTGTACCAAACCCAAGGACAGCACCAGACGTTTTAAGAACAACATCTGCCAACTGCAAACCTGTGGTCTCAAGGTTCCCCTTTGCAACTATGTAACCATTTTGGATCCCAGCTAATCGTTGCTTAACAAGCACCCTTACTTCTTGCCAGCTCCCATCATAATTCTTGACAAACAATTTATGTAACTAACTGTGGCCTTGCAGTTTTGCCTTTATAAACTTCCTCCATTTTTTAGTCCAGTGGAACACAATTCAAGTGCTCCTTGAATCCGTTTCTCCTGCACTGCAGTCCAAAAAAACCCTTCAAATATTTATCTCTTTATTTCAATCAGGTCTTTGTTTCTGAAAATTTTGGTTAACAAACTATTTATTGAGCTATATTGTTTGCCAGTCACTTGACATAGCCCTGAATGTTTTTATGTTAATTATAGGCTACAACATTTACATAGTTTTCATTCATCGCCCACATTTTTCCACATTACTCCATTTCTTTTTGATTTGCAGCTCCAACTTAATCTCCACAAAAAAGAAACTACTGTGAATAGAGTTTCATATTAGGCATTCTAGGGTATTGAATTTTGGATTCCACTGGGAGTAGGTACAGATAACGAAAGTTATTGCGAGTGTTCTTGGGATCAGCACTAGGGAAGAGCAGGGAAGGAAGAAAAATTGGTCAAAGAGAAGCTGAATTGTGATACACTCCAAAACAAGGCTCTCACTCATTCAATGGGGAACTCTGGAGCTGGAATGACCTTCAGAGTCATTTCACATTGGGGTAAGGAACTCTGGCTTTTAAACTCCACACTGATCAATTTTTAGACGTAGGCTGCCCATGGAAGGACACATGACCTTGGGCAAGCCCTACTTTTTTAGCCAATCTGTTTTTTAGCTAACTGTTTCCCACAGTGGATGTACCATCATACATTCCCACCAGTAATTTACAAGGGTTTCAAATTTTGCACATCCTTTCTGATGCTTTTTATTTTGTTTTGTTTTTGTTTTAAATCATTGTCATTCTAGTTGTTGTGAAGTAGTACCTTAATTCATTATTCCTTAATGATTAATGATGTTGAGCATCTTTTCATTTGCTTATTGGCCATTTGAATATCTTATCTGGATAAATGTCTATTCAAGTCATTTGTCCATTTCTAAACTAGTTTGTCTTTTTGTTGTTGAGTTATAGGAGTCCTTTACATATTCTGGAATATTAAACTCTTATCAGATACATGATTTGCAAGTATTTTCTCCCATTCTGTGGGTTGTCTTTCACTTTCTTGATAATGTCCTTTGATACTACATTAGGGTTTTCCAGAGAACAGAATCAATATCATATATATGATATATATGATATCCTATTAACTTACACACAAAAAGGCTGTTGGAATTTTGGTAGCAATTGTGTTGAATGTGTAGATCTTAACAATATTAAGTTTTCCTATCCATGAACATAAAATGTCTTTCCATTTATTTAGGTCTTTAATTTCTTTCAGCAATGTTTTGAAGACTTCAGTGTATAAGTCTCTCATCTTCTTGGCTTAACTTATTCCTAGGTATTTTATTATTTTATATTTTCTTATAAATGCTATTGCTTTCTTAGTTTTCTTTTTGGATTGTTTATTGCTGGTATATAGAAACAGCTGATTTTTGAATAATTTTTAAGTGTTAAAAATATTCAAGGTAAATGCAAAAATTCTCCTTTAGAAAACTATATATTCCTTATTTTTGAAAAAAATTCTGAAGAAATTATGTATTTATCTGCCAGCTATGAATCAGAGACTCTTCCTACATTGGATAGGGAGATAGGGAAAGAGATTAAAGCTGAGATTTACATTCAGACTGTGAAAATGAAGGAGAGATAGAAATAGGTTTAAAGCAATTACTGGCACTTTGTGTTGTGGATTAGTTGAAATGGGATGAAGACAGTTTATTATCTAAATACTTGGGATTGTGCAAATATTGAAGTCTCTATGTCCATCTTGCTAAATATTTGATGTAGGGACTAGGTAGAAACTGAATACCATCTTGAAATAACATAGCATCTTCATATGGTCATAAATGTGAAACATTTTAGTGGATAGATATTAAAAGTATTAAAACTAAAGTTTCTGAATAATTGAATGTCAAAAACAAGTATTATTTGTGTATGTGGGAGGGAATGATGTATGACATGGTTAGCTTTTCCCTCTCCTCTTCAATATTTACTCAGTTTTAAAGTCTCTGTAATAAGCTTCTCTTCTTTGAAAGATTAAACCCTGTCCTGCTCATTTTTTCCCACACCTAACACAATTTCCTGTGTATAATAAGCATTTAATATTTATTGGTTGAATTAATATGCCATATATCCTATGTTTCCCTTCCAGATCTACTCTCTGCTCTTCACCACCATCCTCTCTATCTCAGAAGACTTATCTGATTTATATCACTTAATAAATTTATGTCCTTTGTCCTCTGGATTCCCATAGAGTTTTATCAACAGGGAGTCCTGGCAGGATGTTAGAGGGTGAAGTCAGCATATTTATTCTACTGTCTGCCTCTTTCCTGGATTATCAGTCTAGCATTGTTCCTCACTAGAAAGTGGTAGTCATGTCAAGGTAAAGCAAAACAAAACTAAACAAAAACAGAAGTCTCTTCTTCAGCATTCAATAACTATCCTCAGGGCTTGGTACTATCTCTTTTGGTTTTGTTAAATCCTGCCACACATTTTTGCATAGGTCCTGTAACATTGTTGTAACTTGAATGTGCACACCACTTATACTGGGACTCTGATGGATAATCAAATGGCCATTTATAAGGCTGAATTATTTATATAAGTTAATCCTACAAATAAGCAGCATATAAATATTAGCTAAATACAGTTTATCTTGTTAACAAAACTTCTCCAGTTGATTTTCTTTTCCTTCCTGTTAATCTATGTGATACATAGAACAAGAAGACAGCAGAGAGCTCATGGTGTTTCTTTTCCCTTTAGACCTGTAAGGAAGGTATCAAAACATAAAATAAAATAAATACATTTTTTCACTCTTTCCTCCTCACAATCAGTAAACCCTCTGAAGCAGACAAGGTTAAAGAATAGAAACTTCTTCACAAGTCATTGCATTTAAAGCATAACTCCCACCAGGAAACTGCCTTTTTAAAGTATTCTCTTAAATACTCTTCAAATTGTCTTGGACTGCAATCTGTAATACTGTTTTTATAGTTTAATAGTCCTTGGTCTAGTCTGTTAAAATGTGGCTGTATATCTGTGGTACAATAAGTATAAACTGTGGAGCTGCTCCCAGTATGCAGCATACTCAAGCAATACATGGATTATATAAGAGCAACATTTTTTTTCTTTTGAAGATTGAAAACTTTAGTGAGATAATGATTATTCTTTTGGCTTCCTTCCCACTCTTTTACTTTCCTTTTTAGATAGTGACATTAAGAAACTATTACCATACACAGCTGCTATTATTCACTTGTTTTCTTCCCATTCTCCACAGCAATTAAACAGTATCTGCATCTAGCAGAGATAAACTCTTATCCTTCCAAAGTTAGTGGTAAGAGGCAGTGGGAGCAATGTTCATTAGTAGCTTTGGTCCAAGAATGATAGTCAATGCTTGACATTTCACCTTAACAAGCTTTCAACCATTCCTATCTCAGTCTTAACTCCTCTAGTGAAGAATTATACTTAGGATTACCTGATAATCCAGTTTTCCAGGCATAGATCTTGTTTATGGCTGTTGACATGATATAATCATAGATATGAACACTTTTACTTTCAAAAGTGTTCTGATTTATACAATAAATTATATGATCAACCTAATTATACAATCATATTTCTTGCATTTCATGTCAGACCAAAGGTAGGATTGCCAGATCTAGCAAATTTTATATCTTATGCAATGTTTGGCAGATATTTATACTTAAAAAAATTCATTGTTTATGTAAAATTCAAAGTTACCTGGGTATAATGTATTTCTGTATTTTATATGGTAATTTTACCAAAGGGAAACTGAAACACTGAAGTAAGGTAGCAGCAGTTTACAGCCTGTCTACTAGGGTTCAGTGAATAAGACCCCAAAGTCAAAATTTTTTTAAAAAGAAGGAAATTCAAAATTTCCCTAAAATATTTGTTTTTAAATTATGAAAATAGTGGGCTTCCCTGGTGGCTCAGTGATTGAGAGTCCCCCTGCCGATGCAGGGGACACGGGTTCATGCCCCGGTCCGGGAAGATCCCACATGTCACGGAGCGTCTGGGCCCGTGAGCCATGGCCGCTGAGCCTGTGCGTCCGGAGCCTGTGCTCCGCAACGGGAGAGGCCACAACAGTGAGAGGCCCGC
>NW_020837948.1:49504906-49576104 GCF_003676395.1 Aethalodelphis obliquidens | reverse complement strand
AAAAAAAAAAAAAAAAAAAAAAAAAAGAAAAAGAAAATAGCATATGTACGTGATAAAATATAAATATTTTAACAAAGAATAAATGTGATGCTAATTTTATTTTCTCCCAACGTATTCAATTTTCCCCAGAGGCAGACATAATTAGCAACCTCTTGTGTGGCTTTTGAATGTCTTTTATAAACGCTTTAATTTTGCATACACATATAAATATATATATTTTAAATATTGTAAACGGTAGAGAGAAAGGGAAGTAGAAGGATAAGGAGAAAGAGAGATAGGTATCATATCTGTGGATGCCTGTCATCTGTCATCTCTCAATTTAACTGTTTATCTATCTAAACTTTATTCTATACAAATGTTATCATCCCACAAACAGTTTCCTTATCTACATTTTAGAAACTAACACTGCGTATATAGATCTACCTTCTTCTTTTTCAAAGACCTGGCAAACTTTATTTATTCAGTTCCTTCTTCAAGGCAATTTAAACTGTTCCTAGTATTTTATTATCATAAATTTCCCTTCAGTAAACATTTATATAAATCACTGTATTCATCCAAGGGTTTATCACTAGGATGATTTCCTATTAGTAGGATTACTAAATCAAAGGCTGTGTGCACTTTTAACTTAAAAAGTGTTGAATGTCTAAAGAGATCATATTAATTTACAGTTCCACCAAAAGTGTATGAGTGCCTGTTTTTCCTCACTTGCCTCCCACACGATATATTGTATAAATTTTTGATCTTTGTCAAGCTTTGAGGTCAACGTATTTTAACTGGCTTTCATATTTGTATACCAGTGGGCTTATATATATGTTTGAAACATTTTTAGAAAGGAAATTTACCTTTCTATGAGAATTGCCTTTTTATGTCCTTTTTTTTGCTTTTCTACCATGGTTTATTATTTACAATATCCTTTTTATATATTAATAAAATAGTTATTACATTACAACTGTGGCATCCCGCTATGACTATGACCATAGTAGATTTTTAAAGATAAAAAGTTCAGTTGATTTATAGTCCAATTCTTTCCTTTTTAATTTTTATGTTACTTAATAAATCTTAACACATAATAAAATTATTTAAATTTTTTTCTTATTCATTCTGCTAAACTTACACATTCATTAATATTTTGATTCACTTATATTTCTATTTTTTATCTATGATATATTCAGTCACCAGGAAAAAGTTAAGAATGAAAACTTTTCTATATATATCATGTTTTTTGCCAAGTGTCCAAACTGTTGAATAATCAAGCTTTTCTCTATTGACTTTAAAATCGTACATTGTCACATCATGAGATTCATGGTTCAAAGTCCATTTTTGAAATTTTTTCTATTATTTTGATCTATTTTTTCATGCTCAGAACTAAGATAAGTTTCTTTAATGGTGGTGTTTTATAATATATTTTAGTATTTATTAATCTTGTTTTGAGGGAATTTCTTTGCTTTCCTGTGCATATTATACTGTAGTCTGCATAAAATGTTTCCAAAAAAAAAAATGTAAAGAAAAGAAACAGCTTATTGGAATATTGGGATTTTACTGGAAATTCCTTAACTTTATCGGTCAATTTAGAATAAAATGATATCTACATATTTGCTCCTTACTTTGGAACCAGTTAGCTTGTGCTTATAACAAAGCACCCCAAAGTTAGTGGTTTAGTATACTAATCAAATGTGTGAGTTGGCAACATGACCTGAGTTCAGCCAGGCGGTGCTTTTGCTCTCAGCTGGGCTTACCAGGTGTCTATATAGTGAGCTGCTAAGTCATCCAAAGGCCTGCTGGCCTAGGACTGTGTGATGGTTAATTTTATGTGTCAACATGGCTAGACTATGTTGCCCAGTAGCTTGATCAAACAGTAGTCTAGATGTTGCTGTAAAGGTAATTTTAAATGTGATGAACATTTATAAGCAGTTTACTTTAAGTAAACCAGATTACCCTCCACAATATAAATGGTCCTCTTCCCATCAATTGAAGGCTTTAAAGGCAAAGACTGAAGTTTCCTAAAGAGAAAGGACTTACACTTCCAGACAGCAACATAGAAAATTTTCCTGAGTTTCCAGCCCTTGTACTTAAAACTTCAGTATCAGTCCTTACCTGAATTTCCAGCCCACCAGTTTACCTTACAGATTTCAGACTTGTTTTAACAGACTTATTTAACTCTTTATATTTTTAATTTCATGAAATTTTAATTTTTATATATTACAGATTTTCTTGAATTTCTTGATTTTGAGAGTTAAGATTATCCACTCTATAGAGTTTTGAAAAATCTCTTGAATTTTTCTCTTTGCTTTACTATCTTTCTGGTGTTTAATTTAATTCATATTTATCACTAGCTTTATATTTACTAATACCTTCTTCAGCTTAGGTTTATTTTGTTGTCATTTTCTCAAATTATTTTTCCCAAAGTTTAAAATAGCTTATTTTTATGTTTTTATTATTTTATATTCTATTAATATATTCAAGACTAGAATTTGAGTTCTATTTTACTTGTATTGCATAAGATCATACTAATAATTATTTTATTATTATTACTATTTTGCAATTTTTTAAGTGCTTGATGTGGTTTGATTTCCTCCTTGACCAAAAATTTTTTTAAGAAGGTGTCCTCCTCAAACTTCCCCCTCCTCCAATTTCTTCCCCCACTTCCCCACCCCAGGGTAAAGAATCAGAGGAATTGTTTTCATCTACTTGTACAGAAATAAATATGGATACTTATTTCTACTTTGGCAATATTCACTGAAGTTTTCTTTGTTGACTATTGTATAATCTAGTTTTGTAAGTGCACTTAAAAATACATAAGTACTCAAGCACTTAACAGATTTTTTTTCTATTTTAAACAGCTATTTAACATATCAGATTGTCAATAATAATTGTTTTTGATGTACTCTATATTTGAGTTTATTTGCTTAACCTGAAATGAACCGTAAATACTAATTAATATCACCTACTCTTATTACTGATCTTGGCTCATTTTGTTTTTTATAGAAGTTGATTCTTTGTTATTTGATGTGTTGCAATTTATGGCAGAATTTTAAGTTATTCAACATTTGTTTTCTTTGAATGACTTTGCATGATATTAGTAGTCAAACCTGCTTTGGGCATGTATACGCATGGTATGTCTTCTCCATACTTTTTCATTAGAATACAATGTATATTTTAAATGAATATTTTCTATTAAAAATTGATATGATTCTTTTGTCAAGAATGAGAAATTTTACTTTTACTAGGTGAGTGTGCCCCTTTTTACACTTATGAATATCCATTTGATTTTATAATTTATATATTAACGTTTGATCATTCTTAACTTTAGGTGGATTTTCTTTTCATTACATGTGGTGATTAATTGGATTACAATTTGGCTAGGCCATAGTACCCAGATATTTGGTCAACCATTCTTCTAACTGTATCTATGAAGGTATTTTTAGATGAGATTAACATTTAAATCAGTAGATTTTGTGTAAAGTGGATTACCCTCTATAATGTAGGTGCTTCTCATCAATCAGTTGAAGGTCTTTACAGAAAAAGACTGACTTCCTCAGAATTTTGCCAGCATATGGCCTTTGGACTTGAATTGCAACATTGGCATTTCCATGAGTCTGTAGCCTGCCAGTCTACCTTGCAAATTTTTGATTTGCCAGTCTCTGTGAGTCAATTCCTTAAAATATCTATCTATCTATCTATCTATCTATCTATCTATCTATCATCATCTACCTACCTATTTACACACACACACATACATACACACACACACACACCCTTTTGGTTCTATTTTTCTGGAGAACTTTGACTAATATACTACGTTTATTTTATATATATATATATTTTTTTCCTTCTAAAAATATAGATGATTAATGATTTATTTTATTCATTTTAGTGGCTTTCTTTTAAACTTTGTGAACAGCAATTATTGCATGACTCCTACGATTCCTGCCAAAAATAATGAAGAAATCAATAAGGTGACACTATTCTGCATTTTTGCTGTGTATTCCCCTTCCAATATATATTCCAATATATTTCTTTTATATTTCTATATGTATTATTATTTTACCAACTATTTGCATATATACTTCAAAGAGTCATTTACCTTTTATATTTACATGAAGTCATACTTATCCAACATTCCTCATCTGGCGATATATTATTACAGTCCCAGGGCTATTTGTAGCTACAGTTTACCTCCCAAACATACCCATTAAGTAAACGTTTCTTTTGTACATGGCATGTTTGCATATTTCCCTGTTGGGGCCTCCCTCCTGTGCCACTCCACAGTGGCAACACTGCAGATCCAATGTTGCTGCTCCAAGTAAGGGCTCTTGTTTTTACCACTTCCACATTTGTGTACCTAGTCTTCTGTTTAAAATGCTTAAGGTCTGGAAGATATACATTTTCTATCAGCATCATTTCTTGTACTAGTTCAGTTGTCTATGAATTTTGAAGGCATCCTTCATATACTGAAGTTGGAAATTTCTACATTCTTACTTTCATTGAAGATGGAGTTTTCTATTTGTCAGCTAATTTCATAGGAGAAAGAGGTAGGGAAATAACTAGTTTAACATCTTTAGATGAGGGGAAAGGAATCCTAAAACATCCTTTGGTTCTTAATATTTGAAATGCTTAACAGAAAGGGAAAACATAATGAAATTTAAATTCTAACAATTTTTCTATGATCATTGTTTAAGACTGGGTGAATATATCATCCAGAGATGAGAATATCAACATGAATGATGATTGTTTAGATAGTGATACTGACAATTGTTCTAAAATAGTCTCGCACATCAATACTTTAAAAAAAAGAAACAAAATCAAAGTTTAAAAATTGGAGAGATTTTGAAGAAAAATATGATTTAAGATTTGGAATTGGTGTTATCAATTTTATTATGTTAAAAAGATACTTAAGCACCTTTACCTGGTATGTTTTCAAAAGATAAATTAGCACTTATGAAGTTTTGAAATTTAAGAAATTGCCAAACAATTAAAATAGAGCCCATTTCCTTTACTTTTCTATATTGGCTATGAGACAAACCTATAGTTTCTATAATTTTTCCCATTGCTAAAATATAGATATTATATACCCCTTTCTTTGTATAGATATGCATAGCATTCTTCAGTTTCAAAATCTATTACAAAAGTGTTAGTAGGTGTTTTTTTTCTGCTCTTTAAGATATTTAATTTTGTCTTACTGTAGAACATCAGCCATTTTCTTTTGAAAACTTGGCTTGGGAAGAAATAAGTAGTCTTTACTGTGAAAGTAATGATAAAAATTACATGTAGATAATAAGAAAATATGACACATGGGTAAGATATATATAATTAGGAAATTTGGCTTGAAAACAGGGTAACTAAAATCCATACATAATTTATGTAATTGGTGAGATCCTGACACTTATTTGCCCTTAAATAAGCAGCGACTTCCTCTAATTGAAAAATAACCACCACACTCAGAATTTTCTTAGGCAAAGAGCTTTTTACTTTTTTTTTTAATACATACTCTGCATTGAAAATATTTACTGAATTAATTATCTGAGTTCTAATTTCAGGGTTTCCAGAGAAAGTTTTTTTCTTTTCAATATCTAGGATTATGCCTTATTCATCTCTACTTTGATATTTTAACAAAATGAATTAATAGATATTATAGAAGTTGCTCTGTCAGTATTTAATACAGAGTAAAATTGACCATAAAGTGATACATGTTTTTAAAATTTCATATGGTTACATATTTCTTTATTGATTTTCTGTTCTTATCAGAAAGTGGAGGTTGGAGTAAGTACAGATGTAATTGCAACCTTAGAATATTGATTTTTTAAAAATTAATATATTTTTAGTTCCTCACAGTTTTACTAAATGGAAAATTTATTCTATTTATACTATCACCTAGTGGTATTCCAAAAACTTTACTCAATTTTTTATAATGTAACTCAAATCCCAAGTGGTTGACTGAGTACTAAGGGAAGTGCATTGGTGTTATATTAATACCAGCCAGGAAAAATGTACAGGAATTTTGTTCATATGAAAGAGCACATGTAGAAATTAGCCAATCCTATTATTACTCTGCAGGATAAACTTCAACAGGCATTTAAATATGGTTGGGATCTTAGAAAAAAATGTTATGCCCCCATTTATGGGGTAGTAATGTGTAAGGCAGAGATCATGTTCTGAAGATCACATCAAGAGTCATAAAATATAGGATATTGGTGTGGTCCTTTGGCAGTTGCCTTGGCATTATCTATGTTTATTTTTTTCCTATGAATGGTCAATTTGCATTATAGAAAACTCAAGAAAATGAATGTAACCAGAGTGTTTAATAAGCAGAAAATGAAGCAAATTATTATTTTGCCATCACTGCTTTTATAGTATTTCTGTTGGATCTCTCCCCCTTATCCTTGATTGTAATCCTAGGGATAACCCTTAGTTTCCCTTGTCACTTTCAACTCTTAATGAACAATTTCATTTTCAGGCAATAAAAGAATCTAGTCCTGTCAATGTTAAAATATTGATTTTTTTATCCAATTAAAACTCCTGTGTTCCTGAGCACAGACCTGATGTTTTGGAAATCTTTAGGGAGGAAAGAGATTAGAACATGTCTGACTTCTACCCTCTTCTTTGCTATTGCCTGACATGTTTGCTCTGTTGTTTTCTGTTCTTCTAGGGTCAAGGTCCAGGGGATTTAAAATCATTCTTATTTTCTTGAGAAGTGCTAAGATTTATTGGGATGGCTGGATTTCTTATCTCTCACTTAAATTCTAGCATCTACAAAGTTTTGCTTATGTTGTTTTATCAACTTGACTTCTGTTTTACCAGCAGGACTTTATTTTCTAAACTACAAACATCATATTTCTTGCAAATTCAAAGTATCATTCATTAAACTCTTACATAAAACTGATTTTAGGGAAAAGTTTTCATGGCAATGAACAAGGACTAATGAGTTTGTTATCTGGACTTGCTTAGCCTTATTTCAAGGAAAGTAATCCAAAGCCAGTTCTCAGAATATATGGATTGTACCTCCACATGAAAAGCAGGAAAATCCCAAATAGAATGGACCCCAATTCCAATTTCAGTCAAATTTCTTTTCTACTGGTGCTAGAGAGGCAGAGAAGAGAAAGGAGGTCTCCTCTAAGATGATGGGAACACTAATTCCTACAGGTACAGAGACAGCACAGTGTTGTGGTTAATAGGACATACTCAAGAGCTAGAGGTCTCCACCTCTAACCAGCTGTGTGCCTCAGAAAGTTACTTCAACTCCCTCTGTTCATTTTCAACAATTGAAAGCGGCGATAATGGTAATATCTATTTCAGTGTTGCTAGGAGATTTAAATGACTTATTTGTAAAGTTCTTCAAGCAATGTCTGGCTCAGAGTAAGCAGACTCCCTAAGCATACATGAATAGGCAGATTTGGATGATGTGAAGTCATATAGCTTGAATACAATGGAAAGTTACCATCTTGAGCAATAGGATATCGGGAATACATGAATATAACATTTTGGGGTCACAGAAGTCTTTCTTCACCTCAGGGCTACATTCTCTATGTAGTTTCCCATTCAGCAGTAAATGTAGGAAAAGAGAAACAAACAGGAACATGTTTCCTGGTACTTATGAATACTTCTCTGTGTGTTCTGTATTAGTAATTTTGAAAACATCTTTTCCTATTTCTCTCATTGACAAACTGTAGAAGGATTATAGTCTAGTATGGGAAGGCTCAATAAATGACACACTATAACAAAGTAAGAAAGTAGTTCTAGGAAAAACATATAAATGGAAACCAATTAAGATTGAATATTGGACATTTAATACAAGTTATTTTGCCAATTTGTGGCAGAAAATCTCTCCATGTTCTCTAACAGTGTCTTCATATCTTCTCAGAAACAGTGCCTCTCAAAAAACAAATGTCTTTTAATTTATCATATATCATAATTTTGCATAATTAAAGAATTTAATAGGCTTACCTGTTCAAAATAATCTATTATGACCCATCATCCCAAACTTCATAAATAAAGCAACACCTTTGTATACAGTAATTTATCTTTCTGTTATACCTATTTACTAGAATTATTAACTATGTCTAATAAACAGCTATATTGTTTAAATCTCTACCAGAAATTCTAAGAACTTTTAGTGTTCTGTTATTATTATAGATCCAACATTTCTCTTACTGAACTCATCTTTTACTTTTTGCCTTAGAAGTCTCCTTCTTGTATGTGTCACTTCTTTGAGGTAGTCAGAATTCTAGCAGTGACATACGTAGGACCTAACTTCATGCTTGGGTCCTCCTTTCAATCTCACACAAATCTGTCATGGTGTCACACCAATACTTCAGTGGTTATATGTCTTCCAATAATTAGTTCTTGTTCCCAGTGGCATTGTGACAGTCTTGGCTTCATCACAAAAGCACAAGGAATGACTGAAATAGCCACACAGATTTTCTGTCTACATCTTCTTAACATCTCTTAGACATATCCTCTGTCATTTTCTCATACTGATATAAAGTGTGTCACAAACCTCAACAGTTTTTAGTGGCTGCTGAAAAGTGGTCATCTTTCCTTGTGTTAGTCTCTTAGATGGCAATTTCACAACAGTCAGTCTGGTCATTACATCTCAGGCCCTCATTGGGCATATATTGAACTTTGAGCCTTAACTCACTTCCTTCTCCCTTCCAGGATTTTCCTTGTTTCTCTGCCTAGAAATTCCTCCCCTCTCCTATTGGTCATTCAATGACCATTTGAGACACAGTAAATCCTTCCTTCTCTCAACTCAATGATATTAGTTTCATTACCAAATATGACAGTCATATATTGTCCTATGAAATATAAAATTCTTTTTGCACTACTGTTGTATTCCTTCCGAGTTCACAGTGGCTAGTTCAGTGTACTTCATTTTCTAGTTGAAGTGGACAGTTATTTTTCTTCAGATTTTAGAAATTAAAAATGGCAAAATTACAAGTTTGATATATTTTTGTCAGAGTTCTATTTGCATGATTTTACATTAATGGAATGTGTAATATACCTCCTACTGGCATAATGCTGCAGGAATAAAAAATAGTTCAAGGGCTTCCCTGGTGGTGCAGTGGTTGAGAGTCCACCTGCCGATGCAGGGGACACGGGTTCATGCCCCGGTCTGGGAAGATCCCACATGCCGCGGAGTGGCTGGGCCCGTGAGCCATGGCCGCTGAGCCTGCGCGTCCGGAGCCTGTGCTCTGCAACGGGAGAGGCCACAACAGTGAGAGGCCCCGTACCACAAAACAAAACAAAAAGTTCAAAAGTAAATCAAAAGTTAAGAAAATCAATACTATCCAAAGCCAAATTATGAAATTTCATACAATATAAAATTGATTGCCAACTATGTAACACTGGATGATATAGAATAATGTATGTTTCTTGGTTTCAAGTTTCATCAAATACCCAGAATAAAACATCAAGAAACTGCACAATTGCTTCACATATCTTTAGGAAAGGCAGATTTGACCTTATCATACTTTTTTTTGAAAGCTACCTTGAAAAAGTAAAATAATAAGGTATAGAAAGAAGATGGTAAAAGAAGATATATACATATTTCACGGTAATGAGAACCATGATTTCTTAATATATTTATGTATTTTTGCATAAACTCTTTGATTTTTTTTCACCATCAATGTAAATTTTCATTCTTTGTTTTTATCATTCACAAAATCCAGTTTTCATTTACAAAAAGTGATTGGTTTATTTAATACATTGTATGGAGAAAAAATATTCAAATTCATTTTCTTCCTTGATTTTTGTCATTATTTTAAATGATGTGACAAATTTTTCCATCTTTTAATTTAATTATTTAACTGTGGTTCACCGATTTAAACTGTGAAAACAATGACAAGTGGTAAAATAAAGGAATTAAATTGAGTCATTTACAAATAAATCATTCTAAGTGGTTCCATGTATCTCCTATATAAACTATGTAGCAAAAAGCAATAGCATAAAAGTCTCCACAGTAGGGGGAAGAAAAAGAAAATTAATAAATTGGATAAAAACAGCAGGATTTTAAATGGGGAAAGAACAGATAAAATAAGGTTATTTTTGTTTTACTGTCTATAGATTTTCAGAGAAAAGTTTCACATGAAACAGAGAGAACCAAAACTGTCACTTGGTAGAAAACTATTTTCCTAAGTGACGGTTGGATTTGAAAACTGCTTTTTCAGTTTATACATTAGCTGAAATTGTAGGTTTACTATCATCACAACTGAAGCCTGTCAGATCAAAATATCTGAAAGGATTTTAGCTTCAGTTCACAGATTTTTAATCTATGTGAAATCTAATACAAGGGCAAATATAAAGTATGTTAAAAAATTGATTTCAAAAATATTAGATAGTCTTTGGATTTTTTTTATAGAGTTGAGGATGAGGTGTACCTTCTCTATTTTATTTAGAAAAATAATTACTATTAATATTTTGTGAAGTTTATGGAAAGGCTCAAAGTTGATTAGACTATGTGAGAGCTCTCTTGGACAAATTACCTAAAATTACTTTGAGTTGTTGCTTTCATTTATCAGGGATAAGGGAAAGTAGTTTATAGCAGTAAGCAAAATTAACATTCTGGTGGACCATATATATAGTAATTTAGACTTTATTGCTATCTGTTTTTAACTCTATTACACAAGGAGAATGATAGCTACTAATCAGTAAAAATGCACATGTATTGTCCTATACCACTTTCTTTTAAAAACACAATTAAATTTGGGACCATAAAAGAGAATAAATCTAAGGGGCCTACACAGGGATCTCAGTTATTATATTGGTAAACAATAACATCAAAATGTATTTAAATATGTAACTTGGTCACAGTCATGTTAATTATAAAAATACTGTCCTTGTTATAGTTTTAATGCTCTAAAGAGCAATATAATATTTCATCATAGATTATAGCCAGAATAAATTGAATTCAGGTTTAGATATGTTTGAAAACTCAATTACATTTCTACTATCCTATAATCAAGCATTAATAGTAATAGCTGCCTTAGAATGTTTGGCTTGTCTTGTGTAATTTACCTGAAAAGAACTCAAAATTATAAAATATTATTGAGAATTTAAAATATCATACTAGGTTCTGTAGGCATTAAGGTTAATGCATTGAACGTGACCTTAGCCTTCACTGAGTTTACAGTCTTGTATAAAGTTGTAAAAGTATTAGGTACTATAAAAATTGTGTAACAGAGGCTTTTAATGTAGATTAGAGCATGAGAAAAAGGGAGAAAATGGAATAGGCAAAAATGAGAAAATAAGGAGTCCTCTGTGAAAAATTGACTTTAATGTTCAGACTTAAATTAGGGACATAAGTTAGCTAAATGAAGGCATAGGGTGAAGAATATTTCAGATAAAATATTGATAAATAGTGAGGGATAGTAAATAAAAACAACAAAGAAAAAAATTGATTAAATTCCTTCAATTTCTAGTAGAGAATGCCGTAAGGCATTTTAAAGTTATGATATCAGAAAAGAAATGTGGGTTAGACATGGTGGTAGAGAGTTTTCGGCACATAGATTGTGATTGAAGCCATCAAAATGGTAGAGATTTTTGAGGGAGAATATGCCAAAAGATAGGAGCTCTGGGATATCTGATCTTAAAGCATTCTGTAGAGAAGGTAGGACATTTGTAAGAAGCAGATAGGAATGTCTACAGAATTTAGGAGAAATCCAGGAAAATTTGAGCCCATTGAGACCAAATAAAGAGGTGTCATCCACAGTATTAACTATTTATGAGTTTGATATAATGATAAAACAATACTGTCATTATTCACCAACTCATAGAGGATCATATGTGTTTTCCAAATGTACATAAAATACTAGATGGGAATGCATAAACATAATACAAAAATTTTTAATCCATGAATATTGAGTATATTTTCTTCTTTTTAGCTTTCCATATTTAAATTTTCTCTATCATGTGATAAATCCAAAATTACTGTTTTCAAAACTGTTTAGACATGATCCTGAGTTGCTTTTCCCTGTAAGGCAGAGATATTTTAAAGTAGTCTACTTTAGTGTGTCTACTAAAATAAACCCAGTGAAAATTATTAGTGAGTTCTGGCAGTTTTCAAGGAATTGCTCATTTTAAACAAATTCTAGGCAAAGAAGTGAACACACACAAATGAAATTGGCATAGTTGAACATTTTTAAGTGTTTTTAAAGTGAGAACCAAAAAACCAAACAAAAAAGAAAATTGGAATACTGGAAGAATATTTTCTTCTAAAATATTGGAAGAAAAAAGAAAATATTTAAATATTAAGAAAGAGATAAAGTAAGTAATATTCAAGACAGTGAAGAGAAGGGAAAAAATGGGTTTTAAGACTGCATTCATGAGATATGAATGTGCTTAGCAAACTCTGCTGGGTTTTGCTGTCCTCTACCTTAGGGAGAAATTAAAGTTTATTTTGTCTTGAGGAAGAATATGAAGTAGTCCCTTGGTACACCTGGATATTTTACCTTTAGATAGGCAATGCTTACTACAATAAGAGATGTTACCCAGTTTTTCTTTTATAAATATCCATATTTCAGTGGCAACTTTAGGAACACATTGGTAAAAACATTAATAGTCCAGTACCAATAGAATCTTAGATATATAACTCCATAAATCTAACTACATTATTCAAAGTACCAGTAAATAAGCATAGAAAATAAATTACCAATCCTTAATATTATTAACTTACAGAAGGACACTAAGCATATACGGATTTTAAAAGGAAACATATTCTTGTCTTAGTAGATTAGAAGTTAGGAAGTTAGAATTAGGAATGTTTTCATAAACTTTTGTTAACATACGTAGTGTTTTCAATTGTCACCCGATGCCAGAAGATTGGATTTGTGTCAAAATATAGTACTTTTTCATCTTAATTTTGTCATTGGAACTCTGGAATACAATTTAGTATAAAACAGTACAGTTTAAATCATAATAAAAATGTTCTGTTACTAAAACACCAATGAAATCTTGAAAGTGGGTCTTGGTTGTAATGCGATCTGACACTCTGACTGCAACCCTAATGGATAGTCTTTTTTTATGAATGGTTAAACACAAGTGCAAAATCAATCAAAGAAATTTTAAAACATATCTAAAGTGAAATGAATCCATTAGGTTTATACTGAAGTTTCTTTTGTATTAGGGAAGTTTCTTCTTGGGAGTATAAGAGATATTGGACAGAATTTGGGCATTGTTTTCATATAATCCTCAGCTGATAAAATGTGCTATGATGAGATGCCAGAAAATGGAAAAACATTTCCAAATCCTCTGGATATTTATAGTATTTTGTCAAAACACTGAAAAAATGTTCACCAGACACCCAACTTGTTGGCATTCTAAAGCAAGAATCATTATGTTTGCTTCTTTACAGGTTGACCAGTAAAGAATGAGTATGTCTCCTTGTAATTTACTAATTTCCTATATGAGTTTTAAGTAACATAATGGGTATAGAATTTTCTGGATATGTTTCATTTCTACCAACCAAGATAATGAAATTTTATTTTCTGCATTGAAAAATCCATGATTTAGATATCAGAAGGCCCTTAATAAAATTGATATAGTTTGCTGATATAGAAAAATTCTGGTAGTTTAATTGTACTTAGTTTGAAATCTATACTATTTTACTGAATTAACAGACATACTCAATATGAAAAACAAACAAACAGAGAGCACCAGAATCACAACTAACTACTGAATAATCATCGACAGGAAGACACTGGAAGTCACCAAAAAAGATACTCCACATCCAAAGACAAAGAGGAAGCCACAATGAGACAGTAGGAGGGGTGCAATCACAATAAAATCAAATCCCATAACCACTGGGTGGGTGACTCACAAACTGGACAACAATTATACCACAGAAGTACACCCACTGGAGTGAAGGTCCTGGCTTCCCAACCTGGGGGTCTGGCAATGAGAGGTGGGATTCCCAGAGAATCAGACTTTGAAGACTAGTGGGATTTGATTGCAGGGCTTTGACAGGACAGGGGGAAACAGAGACTCCACTCTTGGAGGGCACACACAAAGTAGTGTGCTCATCAGGACCCAGGGGAAGGAGCAGTGACCCCATAAGAGACTGAAAAAGATCTACCTTCTAGTGTTGGAGGGACTCTGGCAGAGGTGGGGGTGGCTGTGGCTCACCATGGGGATAAGGATCTTGGCAGCAGAATATTTAGGAAGTGCTCCTTGGCATGAGCCCTCCCAGAGTCCCACTGTTAGCCTCACCAAAGAGCCCTTAGCCTCCAGTGCTGGGTCTCCTCAAGCCAAACAACCAACAGGGAGGGAACTCAGCCTCCCCCTCCACCCCACCCATCAACAGACAAACGGATTAAAGTTTTACTGAGCTCTGCCCACCAGAGTAATATCCAGCTCTACCCACCACCAGTCCCTCCCATTAGGAAGCTTGCAAAGCCTCTTACATAGCCTCATCCAGCAGAGGGCAGACAGCAGAAGCAAGAAGAACTGCAGTCCTGTAGCCTGTGGAATGAAAACCTCATTCACAGAAAGGTAGACAAAATGAAAAGGCAGAGGACTATGTACCAGATGAAGGAACATGATAAAACCCCAGAAAAACAACTAAATGAAGTGGAGATAGGCAACCCTCCAGAAAAAGAATTCAGAATAATGATAGTGAAGATGATCCAGAACCTTGGAAAAAGAACGGAGGCAAACATCGAGAAGATGCAAGAAATGTTTAACAAAGACCTAGAAGAATTAAATAACAACCACTTACAAGAATTAAAGAACAAACAAACAGAGATGAAAAATACAATAACTGAAATGAAAAATACACTAGAAGGAATCAATAGCAGAAAAACTGAGGCAGAAGAACGGATAAGTGACTTGGAAGACAGAATGGTGGAATTCACTGTCACAGAACAGAATAAAGAAAAAAGAATGAAAAGAAATGAAGACAGCCTAAGACACCTCTGGGACAACATTAAATGCACCAACATTTGCATTATAGGGGTCCCAGAAGGAGGAGAGAGAGAGAAAGGACCCGAGAATATGTTTGAAGAGATTATAGTCAAAAATTTCCCTAACATGGGAAAGGAAATAGCCACCTAAGTCCAGGAAGCACAGAGAGACCCAGGCAGGATAAACCCAAGGAGAAACATGCTGAGACACACAGTAATCAAATTGACAAAAATTAAAGACAGAAAAATTATTAAAAGCAACAAGGGAAAAATGACAAATAACATACAAGGGAATTCCCATAAGGTTAACAACTGATTTCTCAGCAGAAACTCTACAGTCCAGAAGGGAGTGGGACGATATATTTAAAGTGATGAAAGGGAAGAACCTACAACCAATACTACTCTACCCGGCAAGGATGTCATTCAGATTCAATGGAGAAATCAAAAGTTTTACAAGTAAACGCTAAGAGGATTCAGCACCACCAAACGAGCTCTAAAACAAATGTTAAAGGAACTTCTCTAAGTGAGAAACACAAGAGAAGAAAAGGGCCTACAAAAACAAAACAAAAACAATTAAGAAAATGGTAACAGGAACAGACATATCGATAATTTCCTTAAATGTGAATGGATTAAACACCCCAACCAAAAGACACAGGCTTAGACTGTGCTGATAGCACAGTAGTTAAGAATCCACCTGCCAATGCAGAGGACGTGGGTTCAAGCCCTGGTCTGGGAAGATCCCACATGCCACAGAGCAACTAAGCCCATGTCCCACAACTATTGAGCCTGCATTCTAGAGCCCATGAGCCACAACTACTGAAAGACAAACACCCTAGAGCCCATGCACCACAACAAGAGAAGCCACCACAATGGGAAGCCCGTGTACCGCAACGAAGAGTAGCCCCCACTTGCTGCAACTAGAGAAGGCCCGGGCACAGCAATGAAGACCCAATGCAGCCAAAATCAAATAAATAAGTAAGTAATTATGTAAGTAAGTAAATAAATAAATAAATAAAAGAAAACCCAACACACTATTAAAAAAAAAAAAAAAGACACAGGCTCGCTGAATGGATAAAAAACAAGACCCATATATATGCTGTCTACAAGAGACCCACCTCAGACCTAGGGACACATACAGACTAAAAGTGAGGGGATGGAAAAAGATATACCATGCAAATAGAAATCAAAAGAAAGCTGGAGTAGCAATACTCATATCAGATAAAATAGACTTTAAAATAAAGAATGTTACAAGAAACAAGGAAGGACACTACATAATGATCAAGGGAGCAATCCAAAAGAAGATATAACAATTATAAGTATATATACACCCAACACTGGAGCACCTCAATACATAAGGCAAAGGCTAACAGCTATAAAAGAGGAAATTGACAGTAACACAATAATAGTGGGGGACTTTAACACCTGACTGACACCAATGGACAGATCATCCAGACAGAAAATTAGTAAGGAAACACAAGCTTTAAATGCCACAATAGATTAGATAGATTTAATTGATATTTATAGGACATTCCATCAGAAAACAGTAGATTACACTTTCCTCTCAAGTGCACACAGAACATTCTCCAGGATAGATCACATCTTGGGTCACAAATCAAGCCTTGGTAAATTTAAGAAAATTGAAATCATATCAAGCATCTTTTCCAACCACAATGCTATAGGATTAGAAATCAATTAAAGAGAAAAAAGGTAAAAAACACAAACACATGGAGGGTAAACAATACATTACTAAATAATCAAGAGAACACTGAAGAAATCAAAGAGGAAATCAAAAAATACCTAGAGAAAAATGACAATGAAAACACAATGATCTAAAACCTATGGGATGCAGCAAAAGCAGTTATAAGAGGGAAGTTTATAGCAATACAATCCTACCTCAAAAACAAGAAAAATCTCAAATGAATAATCTAACCTTACACCTAAAGGAACTAGAGAAAGAAGAACAAACAAAACCCAGTTAGTAGAAGGAAAGAAATCATAAGGATCAGAGCAGAAATAAATGAAGTAGAAATAAAGAAAACAATAGCAAAGATCAATAAAACTACAAGCTATTTCTTTGAGAAGATAAACAAAATAGATAAGCCTTTAGCCAGACTCATCAAGAAAAAGAGGGAGAGGACTAAAATCAATAAAATCAGAAATGAAAAAGGAGAAGTTACAACAGACACTATAGAAATACAAAGCATCATAAGAGACTGCTACAAGCAACTCTATGCCAATAAAATGGACAACCTGGAAGAAATGGACAAATTCTTAGAAAGGTATAACCTTCCAAGACTGAACCTGGAAGAAATAGAAAATATGAGCAGACAAATCACAAGTGATGAAACTGAAACTGTGATTAAAATCTTCCAACAAACAGAAGTCCAGGACCAGAGGGCTTCACAGGTGAATTCTATCAAACATTTAGAGAAGAGCTAACACCCATCCTTCTCAAACTCTTCCAAAAATAGGCAGAGGAAAGAACACTCCCAAACTCATTCTACAAGACCACCATTACCCTGATACCAAAACCAGACAAAGATACTACAAAAAGAAAACTACAGACCAATGTCACTAGTGAATATAGATGCACAATTCCTCAACAAAATACTAGCAAACAGAATCCAACAACACATTAAAATGATCATACACCATGATCAAGTGGGATTTATCCCAGGGATACAAGGATTCTTCAATGTACACAAATCAATCAGTGTGATACACCATATTAACAAATTGAAAAATAAAAACCATATGGTCATCTCAATGGATGCAGAAACAACTTCTGACAAAATGCAACACCCATTTATGATTAAAACTCGCCAGAAAATGGGCATAGAGGGAACCTACCTCAACATAACCAAGG
This sequence comes from Aethalodelphis obliquidens, assembly GCF_003676395.1. Taxonomy (NCBI): domain Eukaryota; kingdom Metazoa; phylum Chordata; class Mammalia; order Artiodactyla; family Delphinidae; genus Aethalodelphis; species Aethalodelphis obliquidens. The sequence goes on along the minus strand of NW_020837948.1, from coordinate 49,558,347 downwards.
CCATATATGACAAACCCACAGCAAACATCATTCCCAATGGTGAAAAACTGAAAGCGTTTCCTCTAAGATGAGGAGGAAGGGAAGTTTGTCCACTCTCGCCAGTATTATTCAACATAATTTTGGAAGTCCTAGCCATGGCAATCAGAGAAGAAGAAAGAAATAAAAAGGAATCCAAATTGGAAAAGAAGTAGAACTGTCACTGTTTGCAGATGATATGCTATACATAGAGAATCCTAAAGATGCCACCAGAAAACTACTAGAGCTAATCAATGAATTTGGTAAAGCTGCAGGATACAAAATTAATGCACAGAAATCTTTTGCACTTTATACACTAACGAGAAAAGATTGGAAATATAAATTAAGGAAACAATCCTATTCACCATTGCAAGAAAAAGAGTAAAATATCTAGGAATAAACTTACCTAAGGAGGTAAAAGACCTGTACTCAGAAAATTATAAGACCCTGATGAAAGAAATCAAAGATGACACAAACAGATGGAAAGGTATACAATGTTCTTGAATTGGAAGAATCAATATTGTGAAAATGACTATACTACCCAAAGCAATCTACAGATTCAGTGTAATCCCTATCAAAATACCAATGGCATTTACAGAACTAGAACAAAAAATCTTAAAATTTGTATGGAGACACAAAAGACCCCGAATATCAAAAGCAATCTTGAAGGAAAAAAACAGAGCTGGAGGAATCAGACTCTCTGACTTCAGACTATACTACAAAGCTACAGTAATCAAGACAATATGGTACAGGCACAAAAACAGAAATTCAGATCAATGGAACAGCCCAGAGAATAACCCATGCACCTATGGTCACCTAATCTATGACAAAGGAGGCAAGGACATACAATGGAGGAAAGACAGTCTCTTCAATAAGTGGTGCTGGGAAAACTGGACAGTTACATGCAAAAGAAATAAAATTAGAACACTCCCTAACACCATATACAAAAATAAACTCAAAATGGATTAAAGACCTAAATGTAAGACGAGACCCTACAAAACTCTTAGAGGAAAACATAGGAAGAAAAATCTTTGACATAAATCACAGCAAGATCTTTTTGACCCAGCTCCTAGAGAAGTGGAAATAAAAACAAAAATAAACAAATGGGCCATAATGAAACTTCAAAGCTTTTGCACGGCAAAGGAAACTGTAAACAAACGAAAAGACAACCCTCAGAATGGGAGAAAATATTTGCAAACGAATCAATGGACAAAGGATTAATCTCCAAAATATATAAACAGCTCATGCAGCTCAATATTGAAAAAACAAGCAACCCAATCCAAAAATGGGCAGAAGACCTAAATAAACGTTTCTCCGACGAAGACATACAGATGGACAAGAGGCACATGAAACACTGTTCAACATCACTAATTATTAGAGAAATGCAAGTGAAAACTGCAATGAGGTATCACCTCACACCAGTCAGAATGGCCATCATCAGAAAATCTACAAACAAATGCTGGAGAGGGTATGGAGAAAAGGGAACCCTCTTACACTGTTTGTGGGAATGTAAATTGATACACTTACTACTATGGAGAACAGTATGGAGGTTCCTTAGAAAACTAAAAATAGAATTACCATATGACCCAGCAATCCCACTACTGGGCATATACCGAGAGAAAACCATAATTCCAAAAGACACATGCACCCCAACGTTCATTGCAGCACTATTTACAATAGTCAGGTCACGGAAGCAACCTAAATGCCCATCAACAGATGAATGGATAAACAAGATGTGGTCTGTATATACAATGGAATATTACTCAGCCATAAAAAGGAACAAAATTGGGTCATTTGTAGAGACGTGGATGGATCTAGAGACTGTCATACAGAGTGAAGTCAGAAAGAGTAAAACAAATATCGTATATTAATGCACATATGTGGGAAATGGTACAGATGAACCAGTGTGCAAGGCAGAAACAGAGACACAGATGTAGAGAACAAATGTATGGACACCGAGGGGGGAAAGCAGGGAGCAGGGGTTGTGGCGGTGGGATGAATTGGGAGATTGGGATTGACATATATAAAATAGATAACTAATAAGAACCAGCTGTATTAAAAAAATAAAATTCAAAAATAAAAACAACCCAATCAAAAAATGGGTAGAAGACCTAAGTAGACATTTCTCCAAAGAAGACATACAAATGGCCAACAAACACATGAAAAGATGCTCAACATCACTAATTATTAGAGAAATGCATACCAAAACTACAATAAGATATCACCTCTACCCATTGGAATGGCCATCATCAAAAAGTCTACAAACAATAAATGCTGGAGGGAGAGTGGAGAAAAGAGAACACTCCTACACTGTTGGTAAGAATGTAAATTGGTACAGCCACTATGGACAACAGTATTGAGGTTCCTTAAAAAACTAAAAATAGAGCTACCATATGATCCAGCAATCCCAATCCTGGGCCTATATCTGGAGAAAACCATGGTTCAAAAGGATACATACATCCCAATGTTCACTGCAGCATGGAAGCAACCTAAATGTCCATCAACAGGTGAATGGATAAAGAAGATGTGATACATATATACAATGGAATATTACTCAGCCACTAAAAAGAATGAAATAATGCCATTTGCAGCAACATGGAGATTATCACACTAAGTGAAGTAATTCAGACAGAGAAAGACAAATATAATATTGCTTATATGCAGAATCTAAAAAAAAATGATACAAATGAACTTATTTGCAAAGCATAAACAGACTCACAGACTTAGATAACAAACTTATGATTTCCAAAGGGGAAAGGTGGGGGGCCTGTAAATTGGGTGTTTGGGATTGGCATATACACACTACTACATTTAAAATAGATAACCAACAAGGACCTACTGTATAGCACAGGGAACTCTGCTAAATATTCTGTAATAACCTAAACGGGAAAAGAATTTGAAAAAGAATAGATATATGTATATGTATAACTGAATCATCTTGCTGTACACCTGAAACTAACGCAACATTGTTAATCAACTATACACAAATATAAAATAAAAATAAAATAAAATAAAAGACATGCATTGTGAACTAGATTGTTACTTATGTGATAAAAGCAGCAGATGTGTTTGGAAACAAAAGAATCTATTATCAAAACTGCATTGACAGAACTGCTAGCACTGCCACAGTGGCCTAAGAGTCCAAATTGTTAGTGATTCTCATTAACTGTGGGCTGGCAGAACATCAAGAGTAACTTGTGTAGGCAACAGCAAAACACATCTGAATAAAATACTGGCAAATAGAACTTTTAATAAAAAGTCAGTTAAGGCATTGTAAAGCTGCCTCTTGGGAACCACTAAACCAATTAGGAATATAAAACACTACTATTATCAGCATAATAATATATTACGTGTTCTTTAATGTAAGGCCCAGGCTTGATTGGAGGCCAGGAAATACACTTAATGTTACATTCTCCATTCATTTCTGTTTGAATGATCAGTCAAATAATCTATGAATTTCTACATATGAATTTGATTTTCAATTGATCAGAAATAATTGTGTAAATATTGAGAGTCCATGGAATTTTAAAGCCTAGTTACCATTGAGATGCTAACCTTATTTTACAGATGAATAAACAGATTAAACATAAACCTAGAACATGATTTTCTGATTCTCAAACTAATGTTTTTGAATGTAGGGTACTGCTTCCCAAATCAGAGATATTCAGACAAAATGAAAAAATAAAAAAGGAGTCTGGATGAGCAAAATTTTCTCAGTATATTATTCTAATTTTACTTTTTTCTCTTTCTTTTCTCTATTCTCATTTTGTCATTATTTAGTCACATTGATGTTTAGTTAATCATAGTTTACTTGAACTCTTTTTCTTTATTTGGATTTCATTAATATCTACTAGTGTCCTTTACAACTTGCAACTTTATATGATATAGTTTTAAATTTTTTTAAACTTGTGGCCTAGAACTTTGAATTGAATCTGATCCAGCCACTGACTTGTTCAAATGCAAATATGTGAAAATATCTTAACCATTCCATATTTTAACATTGTCATGTAAAGTGGGATAGTTGGATTACATAATCTCTACAATTCTACCAGTTTTAAAATATCTGTTTTTATGTTTTAAGTCAAAGTTGTATAGGAGCAGTAATAAAAAGAGGTTTGTACTATAAGAAGAGAGACATTTGTATTCATATAATAGAGAAACAGAGGTTATTTCTTCCCATATATGTATGTCGTAAGTAAAAAAATTCATTACCATATATAATTGTAGAACTCATGAGAATAAATTCTTACTGATGTCTCCAACTATAATCCATTACCACATTGATCACTCTAGTTTGAAACATCAGTATGCACTCATGTTTAACTTAATTTATACACAGATAACTTCATACCGAAAGATTTTATGTGTGTACATAATTTCTAATATTCTCAGATAAAAGGAGCCAGGGCTGAGACTAAGACTGAAGCAGGAAATATACAAGATGATCTTGGAATATATTCTCATGCCAGAAAGTAAGAAAGTGCTAACACACACACACATACACACACACACACACACACACACACACACACACAGTGATGGAATATGTCAAAGCGACACAGGAACCAGCAGAAGGAGCTGCGAAAGGCCAAAGATTGAACAATTTGAACAATAAAATAAAGTAGTATTATTTTATAATCCACAGTGTATAATAAAATATTGAGAGACAACACAAATATAAGTGACTGAATAAATAAATGGAGAAGAGACTAATCTCATATGAAGAATAATTCCAAATAATTTATGTAGATACCCCACCCTCAAGCAGCTAGAGCATAACTCCCCATTCCTCCAGTGTAGGCTGCACATAATGACTTCCTTCCAAAGAGTACAGTATGGAAAATGGGGGAACAAAGCATAACTTTGCAGTGGAGAAAACCGTCAAACTCTACCTCAACCACATAGTCAAGGTCAACACCAATAGTTATAAGTTGATAGTGTGTACCTTTTATACGATGAGATGAAAATGGCACATTACTCTGGTCTTTCTCCAAAAACCCCATATCCCCAGTCCAAAAACATCTGACATATTTCAACAGGGGGACATTCTACAAAGTAGAATACTGACCAATACTTTTTAAAACTGTCAAGGTTATCAAAGAAAAGGAAAATTTGAGAAAATTTCACAGCCAAAAGTAGCCTAAAGAGACATGATGGTTAAATGTAATGTGATATCTTATAGGAGATCCCAGACCAGAGGAGGAGACTAGGTAAAACTTAGGAAATATGAATAAAGTATGGACTTTAGTCAATAATAATGTATCAATACTGATGCATTAATTGTGACAATTGTACATACCAATGTAAGATGTTAATAATAAGAGAATTAGGAGTGGTATATAAGGGGAACAATTTATCCTATCTTTATACTTTTTCTGTAAATCTAAAACTGTTCTAAAATGTAAAATGTATCTTATCTTTATCTACACACACACACACACACACACACACACACACACACACTCTCTCTCCAAGTGTGGCGTAATGTCACAGATAAGCCCCTTATCATGGAGACCAGACACACTGCCTGCTTATCCCTAACTAATGGGTTTCAGTTTCCTGCCAGCTGATGAATTATTGAAATAAGAAAATTTCATCCTCTTGTGAAACACAAAGATCACCTCACTCTCTTATGACTACAAAGCCTGCTGCCCACAACCTTGCTTGTTCACTCTCTTCCTGAGTGAAACCTCTATGTGGCCCTGAACGGCATAAATGTCCTCCACCCCAGGATGTGGGTATACCTGACTAATAAACTTCTGTAGATCTCATCTCTCCAGTCTGGTGTTGTGTGTTTGGCCATCTCCATGACCCTGGGTTAAAGAAAGAGATAATCAAAACACCAAGAGAAAGTGCCCAAAACTTTAGAACCGGAACTCTCCCACTTATACCTATCTTGTAACTGTTTCCAATTTCCTGACTTTTCAAGCTGTGCTTCTTTATTTTTTGCCACATTTTCTGCCCCTCCCCCTACTTCGTTTCTAATCTTTATTTCTTGAATATTATCATTCTTTCCACTTATAAAATCTGGAATCCTAAAGAATTTATGGAAGCTGGGTAATGACCCAACCACTACTTGTAATCACTCTGAGACATTCCTTATTATATCTTCACTTCAAGGACGTCCTTTCAATTAGACTTTTGAAAGCTTGTGGCTTAGACACATTTGGTAAAAACATTGCCAGTCTATTACTACTATTATTCTTTTTCTGAGTTAAATAGTGAAATGAAAACTTTTAAAAGAAATTATATCAGTTGCTATTTTATGTTAATTGTCATATTTAGATTTAGTCTAAATAAGAATTAACTTTGTAAAACTTTATTTTCTAATCTATTCATGCAAATTAATTAAAGATTTCTGACAATTTATTGTCATTCATGATTTAAATTTGTTTATATATGAACAAAAGGACTTAAATACTTCATAAAATTTCATCTCAACAATATGTATGTTCTTTAACAAAAGCAAAGTTTGGTAGACTTTGGAGTAAAATCTACAGTTGCAGGTGTCTATATTGAATACTAATGATGTATAGCTGTTGCTTTTTCTGTATAATCAATCTCCTTAGGCATATGATATATGTTAGTTGTCCATATGTTTATTGATATTGAATAAAATAATCTGTGTGCATTTCTGCCTTAACTGTTTCTATGAAGTAAGTGAATGAAATGGTTCAGACACAAATATGACAAAACAGGAAAATAATCCATAGATTAATAGTTTTAGCAGGTAGGAAAAAAACTGCCACCACTAGTAAGGAGCATGATGTACAATGTCGTGGTTCTTTGCCAGCCTGTATGCTTTGCTTGTGAAACCAGCTAAGATTGGTGTTTTTTGTAAAAGTTGCTGTTTGATAACTTGATCTGTTTAAACTTCCTCCATGGGGTAAGTTTTGGTGAATTTTATCTTTCTAGAAAGTCTACCATCCAAAATTTAAAATATATCTTCATAAATAATATATTAACCAGGAAGAAACGGTGAGTGTTGATGAAGATATATTGAAGGGGGAAAAAAAAGAGAATTGCTGAGAGTACTTACCTGACAGTCTTCAGTTACAAGACATGTTGTCTGTGAGATTGGATGGGATAGGGAGTTGAGGAAAATAAAGCTTTGAAATGGCTATTGATTAAAATAAGAGGAATGAAATAGGTTTGCTAAATAGTAGTGGCTCCTCTGAGATTGGATCAGAATATTCTCTTTGAAATGTCTTTCACTTTTATCTAAAACTATCCAAATTCTACATTTGTTTTTAAGCACTTCAGTCACTCCTCCACCATAACATAACCAGGCCATATTTCTTATTTTCCTCAATTTCCAGTTTCTGTCCAATTAGTTCAATTAACTCTATAATGGAGGAATTTTTAAGGACCCATATTTTCTACAATTTATCAGAGTCTGAGATTAACATATACACACTACTATATATAAAGTAGATAACCAAAAAGGACTTACTGTGTAGAACAGTATTATTCTGTAATAACCTACATGGGAAAAGAATCTGAAAAAAGAATGGATATAGGTATATGTATAACTTAATCACTTTGTTGTACGACTGAAACTAACACAGCACTGTAAATCTACTATACTCCAATATAAAATAAAAATTAAATTTATAAAAGCTGCAGTTGATTAAATATTATATTATAAACTTCTTTTACATTTTTGACCCCACCAAGGACAGCATTTCATTGATTTCTACATCCATTTCACTGTCCCTAATACCACTTCCCTCCTCACTCAGCTTTAACTCTGTGTACTTTCATTGCAATCATGCCTTTGCAATCATCCTCAATAATTTTGTCTACCTTTCTCTCTATCATACTCAACTGGAAAAATTCCAACTCAAGCTAAATTCAATTCTCCATATGTAAGTATGGTCAAAACATATATACATGTGTGTATCACACATATTCACACACACACCAGTACAGCTATCTGTCATTTTAAATCAGGATCACTAATACCAAGTAAAATTTTAGTCATGATAGGAATTCTTCTGCATTGTCTAAAAGCCCAGTGCTTCCAATCCTTATTAGTCAAAATAATTTAGGTTATTCTCTGTTAATAAGCACCTGCTAACCTTCAATGTAAGCATACAAACAATAGCTTACTTCTCACTCACTGAAAATATTTAGCAAGACTGGGAAGCTTTCTTAGGCAGCTGTTGGCTAGGTGATGGCTCAGCAGCATTCATCCCTCACAACATCTTAGGATTCCACAATTGCAGGGTTAGGGGAAAAGTTCTTTGGGAGATCTATCTCACACAATCAATTGTTTGCCTGAGAAACAATTTACTGTCTGAGATAGATTTTCCAGAGAAGAGAAACACATTTAAATGGCAAAAATGAGTCAAATGATGACACGTAACCTCAAGATAAAAGTGAAATTGCTGCAGTATACAGGCACCGTATTTCTCAAATAAAAATGTTCTCACCAGAAAAAAGATAAATATGTGAGCTGATGGATGTGTTAATTAACTTGATGGGGGGAATCCTTTCACAATGTAGACATATATCAAATCATCATTTATATACTTTAATTATCTTACAATTTTATCTGTCAATTATACCTCAACAAAGCTGTAAAAAGAATGCAGGATTGCCAGTTAAATTTTATTTTCAGATTAAAAAAGAAAAATTTTAATATATGTCCCATGAAATATTTTGGAAAATGCTTATATTAAAATATTATTATTGTTTATCTGAATTTTAATTGGGTATCTTGAATATTACCTGGTAACCCTATACCCAAGTACCCAAAGGGAAAACTGCAAAATATTAGTAAGCAGTGCTATGTACGCCATCCCAAACTTTTCGTAACAGAAACCATATTAAAAAAATCACAGGATCTGCTACTGGAGCCCCGTTTGAGCCTGTTCAAGACAACAGGTGACCGGCCCTGGGGTTTCAGGTGTCCCAAGTCCTGGCCTAGTCAACTTGAGAGATGAAGTGAATAATAACATCATTAGGAAAGTTCTACCCTAAACTATTCCTTCTACCAAATCTCCTGAAAGTGTTCAATTTCGTAGTTATATAACAGTTGGTTATCCATTCATTGGTTGATGGACACTTTTCTGATACTTAAAATTTTGTTATTAAACAATGCCAGATATTGAACTTCAAAGTGGCTAACTTTAATAAAGTAAGTAGTCAGATATCTTCTAATTAACCAAATAGACAAAGTAGAGCTGTGTAAAATCTCTGACCCTAGGGTCTGGGTGTCTATAATTTCTTTTTAAAGTTTATGTCAGAGTGACAATCACTGAACTAAACAGATCTTAAAATATGTTGCTTTACATACTCTTCAGTTCACCAACCTAGATTCAAATGATGCAGAAAATCACTTTTTAGAAACAGAGGTCAAAAGAAATTCACCTTTTGAATCATCCATTTTTCTCTCTGCATACAAGCATTAATGCTTTAAGGAAGTACTACTCTCAGTTTCAAGTGTCTGGTTGTTTACCAGGGCTAGATAAACAGTTTAGGAGTCCATTGACAGTTTAGGAGTCTAGCCTAGGAGCAGTAGTGAGCTCCAGGGATTATTTTGTCCTTGGTTGTTGTTCCAAACAACATAGCTCAGAATTGTGTATGTAATGCGAACACTTTAAATTCTTGATGAAAGAATGACTGAAAGTGAAATATATCTAAATATATATCTAAATATCTATATATATAAATATATATCTAATATATCTAAATATATTCGTCAATACCTTCCTTAGAAAATTGATCCTCAAGGTCTTTTACCGTTCTAGTAATTGAAACAATAGCTTCCAAATAATTCTTTGCATTCAAATATGATACTTTAAGTGGAAAAAAAATCTCTAATATATGATTCAAACTCGCTCATATTTTATGTGTCTAATACAAAATCTGGGTGCCCTATCTTCCTTTTCAAACCTCACCAATCCATTTTTTTGATCATGTTACTGAGAGAAGACAGTAAAAAAAAATACTAAAATATTTTTAAACATTTTGCTTCTGTGATGACAGACTATACAAATATGCAGCAAAGAAAATATCTTTAAGTCAAATCAGGCCCACATTTTATTGTCACACACAAAAAAACCAACTTGCCATCTGCATGACCATTACAAAATATTTAAAATATCCCACTTCTGGCATATGCCAAATTCATATACAATTCTATTTCACATAAATTTGTTACCTGGAAACAAACATGTCTAAAAGAATATGAATTGGTATCTCATGGCGCTCAGTATATTTGAGTATAAATCTGAGAAGGGATTATCACAGAGCACTTAGTTATGGTGAAAAAAACATGAAAAAGTTAACATTCACAGTACTATTATTTAACTCTCTCTACATAAACCTTTTCAATGCAAACATTTTGAGTGATTCATAAATTAGTATTCTATCCTTACTAATGATTACTTTTAGATAAACACCCACCCACACACACAAATTCCTTCTTGGATACCTTTTTTGATTTCTACATATAGTTATAAGGAGAAGTAACTATTATCAAGGCTGTGTAAAAATCATTCATTTTCTCAAAGATACATCAGGATGGCCATGTGAAAAACTGACAGTATAGATAATAGAAATACCTATGAAATAGACATTTATCTCAGGATACTTTTCATTTTTACGTTATTAGGAAATGAAATCTATCACGTCATTTTATTGCCTATAGTAATCTAAATATCCAATTTTAGTCTCTTACAGGTTGTAAAATGAAGAATTGGAACTGAATTAAGATCAATATCTGTTTGACTCCAAAGTCTTCCTCTTTCCCATCCACCAAAACCCCTAACAGGAAAATGCATTATAGTTACATTATTAGAACTTGGTTTTCAAAAATGTTGAAAAGCATGCCCATATGCAATTGTACATGTACATGTATGCACATGAATATTTGTTTTCAAGATTCATGGATTTAAATTAAGGTAGTCAGGATTCGGTTTGTCCCTTAGTGTTATTTTAAATGCAGATGCAGATCTCATTCTCTAGAATTGAATGAATTCATAGTGTTTTGGAATAAACATTTACTGTTAAAGACTTTTAAAATATTTTCTCCCAAGACCTCTAAAAGATATTAAATTTCACTTGAAACTAAGAGAGATTCAATAGTTGAATGGAACCAGCCAATGATAATATTATCATGGATACACTAAGTACTATATGGTTCTAAGACTAGTAAACACTTTAAATGCTTACTTTTACTGGATATTGGTGCCTGGAGAATCATTGATATTTTAGCACTTTGAAAATTATTAGGGTATTATTTGGATATACCTTGATTAGCAGAGGCCAAGGTTTTGTTGTTGTTGTTTTTTAAACGAACACTCTTCTAAATAATCTGGATTTAGAAACCCGAGTTCACATTTCAATTATTGCTAGATACACTTATTTATTCTTTCAAGGATGGTGAGAACTGTCCTAAGTGTAGGTGGATGGGGTATTATCTGTCCTTTGTCTGCTGGTTTGACCTTTCCCCAATACAAACAAACACACAGGCATACACACTCACACACTGTTCCTTACTTTGTGGGTACATATAGTACTACTCATCTAGAAAGCCAATAATACTAATTATTCCTTTGAGTGGAGTCTTTGGCAGAATATGGCACAATGCAATTTGACTGATATGTTTCCTTTTTTAATTATATATTTTATAAAATTTTTCATTTCAAATAAACTAGCTCTATGAAAGGATTACCAAAGAGAGTATTTTGCAATAATAAATCTATTTGAAAAACTTAGGTGATGCCACACATATAATCAATTGTGATACAAAGATTATAAGAGCAAAATCATAGTTACTTGAATGCATTTTTGAATGCATGAATGCATTTTTGAATGAATTTCAAAACAATATGGCATGAAAAATTTCAGCATGTAGAATAAGCTTAAGTCCTATTCTTGTATCTGGTTTTATCAAATTGAAAACATTGTGTGTGTTTGTTAATGTATATGTCCTATAGGATGAATTCAAATGTACACTATAAAAATATTCATCATGTCTAATCAAAAATTGCTAACATTTACTGAGCATTTACTTTGTGCTAGGCAAGAAACAAGTAGGACAAAGAAAAATATTATATTTTCTCAAAACTGATGCTTACAGAAGAGCAACATGGTGGTCTCACTGCTAGTAAACGTTAAAGTGGGGATTCCAATCAAAAGCTCTTTTACTTCAAAGTCTAATGTATCAACATTATATTATATAATTTTTCAAAAAAAACTGCTGGAACTAATAATCTGAATATTAAATATTATTTACAAAAAACAAAAGACTCAGATAAAAATTATAGACACTATATGTATATCTGCCACTATAAATAATAATAGCCGAGACATAGTATTAAAGCAAAAAAATCTCATTTCCTTTAACCCAGAAATATGCTTACTTCTTCTGACTTTTATAATTCTAAATGTGAATCACTAAATCATCTAATCTGTACTTTGGACAAATATATAAATGATTCATTAAATAAAAACTTATCTATAAGTAATAATCATTATTTATAACTTCTGCATGCTAATTAGCATTTCCAAATTTTGTATTTATGATGAATCTTAAAAATATTCAGGGAGTTTATCAAATGAGTTTACCAGATCCTCTCATATATTTTAATATTTTGAAAGGAACTCTCATTAGATCCTCTTTTTTCCCCCAAATAAAAATATGTATTTTTTTTCTTTTACTAATGGGGCCTGGAACAATTATGGAAAATACTCCACATTGTGAGGTTGAATTGATTTAATTCGATCACACACCACTATAAGGGAGTATTTTTTATCCCTGGGCACCCAGTTGTCACTACCTTCCATTTATTTTCATTGCCTAAATGCCCAGACCATTCATGTTCCCAAATGCATGCTCTGTTGTCCTCTTATTGCTGCCTTGCTCCATATAGTCCCAATATTCCATTAAACTCACTTTCACTCTCAATGATTTATAGGAATCAACAATAGAAATCACTTAGCAATCTATTACTTAAATTCACTTGCCAATGTCAAAGAAGTGAGTAGTGATAGAATCTAAGCACCTAACTTCTAACCTGTATTTACATAAACTTAGTAATCAATTTACAAGTATAAATATATGAATAAGTACATCTGCTCTTCTGTAGCTATCTCATGAATCTAACATTTCAACAATATAAGAGATTATAGGGGGAGGTAGTTAAGTCAAAAAATGCTTGCTCCTGTTTATTGAAGACTATTGATAGTGATGAAGAGAAAGAAAGGTGTTAGGTATTTCCAATTCTCCCCATGTTCCAAGATAAAGCATAAATTATTTTTTCACTTCTAATATACTGGTATTAATTAGTTCAGGCAAAATACCATGGACTCAGTGGCTTAAACAAACAAGTATTTCTCACAGTTCTGGAAGGTAGAAGTCTGAGAACAGTATCACTTCTTATGAAGGCACTAACATCATGAGGACCCCACTCTCATGACCTTATCTAAATTACCTCCCAAAGGTCCCATCTCCAGATACCATCATAATGTGGGTTAGAACTTAAACATATGGACTGGGGGAGGGGGACACAATTCAACCATATGATCCCTCTATTAAATGCAACTTTATTCAATGTCTCTCTACTTTGCTTGCACTCACATCTAATCTAATGGAACAAACAAGTCATCACTGAGCTTCATGCTCATCCATAAGCTTAAATCCATCAGGCCTAAGGAACTTAGTACAATTCCATCAATCAGTGGAGAATAAAGCCTCATTTCAGAGGGAGAAGCTGGCCTGGGTTTCACCTGTGTAGCAATGTCTACCTCTACTCTTGCCTTTTAACACCCAACAATTAGATGTTCCTAAATCACCTGGACTCTGCCTTGGCCTCTGCACTCAATTCAACCAATTCAACTTTTACCAGTCATGGATGACTAACAAATTAACTGTTTCAATAAATTGTTTTAAAACTGTTTTAAATTCCATTCTTTAAACAAGAGATACCCAATGCTAGTTATATACCAAAACTTCAAATAGCGCCTTTGAAAAGTGAGAGTGTTCACAATGTAGCCCAGAGATTTCGATTCAAGAGGATTGAGGTAGGGTTCAAGTATCTAGGTAAATTTAAAAGGATCACAGATGATTGTAATGACAACCAGGCCTGAAAACTTTCTAATCTTTGAACTGAAAACCCAAACCACATTTGGATCTTTTGGTCTCACTAGACAATCTTGGTCTGGAGAAACACACACCACATATGTATTTAGTTGTTATTTTGTTTTGTTAATTGTAAACTGAGACATTGATAGTTCAGTCTTAAAAGAATAAAGTTGCAAATCCTGCTCTAATTCCATGCCTGGCTCCACGATTTTTATTGTTTGGGAGATCTTGATTGTAGAACTCTTTATTAATCATTTAGCTTTCTTATGCAGATGTGGAATTTTTTATGACTTGGTTACCTTAAATTTCCCCTTCCTTTCCATGCTTCACTAAGTCACCCATCACTATATAAGAACTTTAAGAATCATGTTATTTAGTTTCTCAAATAACCAATTCCTGCCATTCTTCTTTAGCGATGTTTATCTTGAAGCATGATTTAATTTGATTCTTCATCCTGCCCTTCCTCAACAGAGTATCAAGAACATTAAGTCTGTCAGCTTTTCTCAATTCTCTATGCTCTACACCCAAACATCTTCCAAGGAACGTTTAAGCAACTTTTCAATTTAAAATAGAAATTAGAACTAAAAAAAAAATTTATTGTAGTATATTTGCTTTATAATGTTGTGTTAGATTCTGCTGTAAAGCAAAGTGAATCAGCTATACGTATACATATATCCCTTATTTTTTGGATTTCCTTCCCATTTAGGTCATCACAGAGCATTGAGTAGAGTTCCCTGAGCTATACAGTAGGTTCTATTAGTTATCGATTTTATACATACTGGTGTATATATGTCAATCCCAATCTCCTGATTCATCCCACCTTCCCTCCCCCCCACGCCGTTATCCATACGTCCATTCTCTACATCTGTTTCTATTTCTGATTTGCAAATAAGTTCATCTGTATCATTTTTATAGATTCCACATATAAGCAATATTATACAATATTCATTTTTCTCTTTTTGACTTCACTCTGTATGACAGTCTCAAGATCCATCCACATAACTGCAAATGACCCAATTTTGTTCCTTTTTATGGCTGAGTAATATTCCATTGTATATATGTGTCACATCTTTATCCATTCTTCCGTCAATGGACATTTAGGTTGCTTCCATGTCCTGGTTATTGTAAATAGTGCTGCAATGGACATTGGGGTACATGTGTCTTTTGGAATTATGGTTTCCTGTGGGTATATGCCCAGGAGTGGGATTGCTAGGTCATATGGTAGTTCTATTTTTAGTTTTTTAAGGAACCTCCATACTGTTCTCCATAGTGGCTGTATCAATTTACATTCCCACCAACAGTGTAAGAGGGTTCCTTTTCTCCACACCCTCTCCAACATTTATTGTTTGTAGACTTTTTGATGATGGTCATTCTGATTGGCATGACGTGATACCTCATTGTAGTTTTGATTTGCATTTCTCTCATGATTAGTGATGTTGAGCATTCTTTCATGTGTTTGTTGGCCATCTGTATATCTTCTTGGGAAAAATGTCTATTTAGGTCTTCTGCCCATTTTTTGATTGGGTTGTTTGTTTTTTTGATATTGAGCTGCATGAGCTGTTTGTATATTTTGGAGATTAATCCCTTGTCAATTGCTTCATTTGCAAGTATTTTCTCCTATTCTGAGGGTTGTCTTTTCATCTCGTTTATGCTTAGGGTTAGGGTTAAATGTTTGATTCACCAGAGTCAAATAAACAAATATTTTAGCTATTTCTGTGAAGTTTTCAAAATAGGTAGCTAATTTGGATGTAGTAAAAAATAGTACACATATAAATGCATGTGCTAGATTACATTTGTTTTTAGGGTTTATTTAATTCCAGTAGGGTCTAAATATACAGACCTGCTCCATATATTTAGTTGTTAAAGACAACTAAGTTCTACCAGAGCCATCTGTATATAAGATGGCTCTGGTAGAGCTTAGTTGTCTTTAACTTCATTTGAAACAATTTTGTTAGATTGTATGTGATAGCTGTCACGTTAGTGTGCATTTAAAAAAAGACTTAACAAAACTGGTGAATTTTTGTGTTGCCATTTTAATATTGAAGATGGAAGAAAAAAACCAACATTTTTGGCATATTATGTTTTATTATTTCACGAAAGGTAAAAACGCAAACGAAACACAAAAAGAGATTTGTGCAGCGTATGGAGAAGGTGCTGTAACTGAGCGAATGTGTCAAAAGTGCTTTGTGAAATTTTGTGCTGGAGATTTCTCGCTGGACGATGCTCCATGGTCAGGTAGACCAGTTCGGGTTAAGAGCAATCAAATCGAGACATTAATTGAGAACAATCAATGTTATACCATGCAGGAGATAGCTGACATACTCAAAATACTCAAGCTTTGAAAATCAATTGCACCAGATTGGTTATGTTCATTACTTTGATGTTTGGGTTCCACATAAATTAAACAAAAAAAACCTTGACCATATTTCCACATGGGATTCTCTACTGAAACGTAATGAAAACGTTCAGTTCTTAAATTGTGACAGGCGATGAAAAGTGGCTACTGTATAATAATGTAGAATGGAAGAGATTGTGGGCCAAGTGAAATGAACAACCACCAACCATACCAAAGGCCGGTCTTCATCCAAAGAAGGTGATGTTGTGTACATGGTGGGATTGGAAGGGATTATGAGCTCCTTCTGGAAAACCTAACGATTAATTCCAACAACTTCTGCTCCCAATTAGACCAAATGAAAGCAGCACTTGATGAAAAGCGTCCAGGATTAGCCAATAGAAAACTCATAATCTTCCATCAGAATAATGCAAGACCGCATGTTTCTTTGATGACCAGGCAAAAACTGTTACCAGCTTGGCTGGGAAGTTCTGATTCACCCGACGTGTTCAGCAGACATTGCGTCTTTGGATTTCCTTTTATTTAGATCTTCACAAAATGCTCTTAATAGAAAAAATTTCAATTTCCTGGAAGCCTGTAAAAGGCACCTGGAACAGTTCTTCACTCAAAAAGATAAAAAGTTTTGGGAAGATGGAATTATGAAGTTGCCTGAAAAATGGCAGAAGGTAGTGGAACAAAAGGGTGAATACGCTGTTCAATAAAGTTCTTGGTGAAAATGAAAAATGTGTCTTTTATTTTTACTTAAAAACCTAAGGTACTTTTTGACCAACCCAGTATTTATATTTATATGGAGATTTTATTATGAGGAATTGGCTCACATGATTATGGACACTGAAAAGTCCTACAATATGTAAGCCAGAGACTCAGGAAAGCCAGTGGTGTAATTTAGTCCAAGTCTGAAGGCCTCAGAACAGGGGAGCTAATGGTTTAAAATCCAGCTGGAGAAGATGAAATGAGGTTTCAACTCAAGCAGGCAGGCAGGAAGCAGAAAAGAGTAATTCTTCCTTCCTCTGTCTTTTGTTCTATTTAGGCCCTCAATTGATTGGATGATATTCACCCACACTGGGGAGGGCAATATACTCCACTGATCAACCAACACACCTGCTAATCTCGCTCAGAACCATCTTCACAGACACACTTCAAAATAATGTTTAATCTGGGCACCCTGTAGCTAGTTGACACACAGAATTAATCATCATGAATATCATCATCTAACTGGGAAGTTATGAGAGATTAAGCTCTCTGTTATACTGCTGGTGGGTATGCTACATTAAACGATGCCTATGAGGGAAATTCAAAATATCTAGAAAAATTGCATACTGATGAATTTATCCTTTGACAATCCTACTACCAAGAATCTGAAAATATACTGGCAAAATTTGAAATAATTTAGGACCAAGATTATCCATTATAGTATTTATAGAAATAGCAAAAGATTAAAATGAACACAGTGTTCATTGGTATAAGCCTGATTGAATAAACTATAATAGCACAACCACTGAATGGGACTGTAAATATCATAAAGTGATAGAAAATGATAAATTCTTTATATTCTCTCATGAAATAATTTTCAGGATTTACTTTTAAATTAATAAAAGTATGGTACAGAAGAAGATAGTTGCAGTATTATACCATTTGCATATCCCTTTACTTTTTATACAAAATATTTATATACCCACATACATATAAATGCATATATATGTACATTTGCTTATATTTGTCACAGGAAATAGTGACAGTGGGGAAAGAAAAGCTGGGAACAATAGAGAATAAATGGATATCACAGAGAGTAAAGAAAGAGTTGTCTAAACATGTCATTATGTAGTTAAACTTGAAAACAATTTCAGAAGATATATTCAAAAAGTAAAATTAAATAAAAAAGCAATGGCTGAAAATTACAAAACAAACCAAAACAAAAAACCTAAGTTTGTATCAAGTTGGTGACATATCCCATTTGAGAATAATTATTTCAAGTGGTTTTGGAGTATTTACAGTATTTTGTGTGCACATTTGTTGTTAGAATATATTCTACAGAAAGAAAAAAACAGATGAAAACCTTCTTAAACTTCATGCAGCAGTCTAAATATTACCTAGTGTTGGGATTATTATGTTAAATGTCCATGCATATGTGGATAACTGAACATACGGAAAATTTCAACTGCAAAATTAGTTAAAATATCCAATACTTAAATAATCTTAGTGTATACATACATTAATGTTGGCTTTTATTTTGAGTATTTACCTCTCTATATTTTCATATTAACTAGAATATAAACTGTAAAATATGTTTCTATTGGTTTATACTCAGGTATGAAGAATAACTGTTATTTTAAGATATGAAGAGACGAATTAATCTAAAGTTATATTTAGACACATGAAATACTTAGCAAATTAAGCTGTGTAATGCATTGCTTTACAAATAAAAAGCACGGAACTTTATATTGGCATGTATATATGTAATATGCTTATGTATCTTTATTATTACATTGTAATAACTTAGAAACAAAACATATCTTTATTATTACGCTGTAATAACTTAGAAACAAAGCGTATTTTCAAAATGTAAACAATTTTGAATTTCATCATCTAATTAGAGTGTGTGTGTGTGTATAAACTGGTAAATAATTACACTGCGTGAGGTGACATAATGTGTGTATGTCCTTACAGAGAGAGGATCATTTTATTTTAATCTCTCAATGATAATTTGGATTTTTCCAAAGCTGAATTCTTTGACAGTTTTCTCTTGCTAAATGTGTTTTCCTTTTTTCTTTTTTTCCTTTGCTCTAATGTCCTGGCTCTCCTCTTATGCGATTCTCTTTGCATTGACAGATATATTCCCTAGGAATCTTGGGAGAAGGGTAAATGTGTTTAGTGATATATGACATTGTAAAATTCAACAACTTGTACTATTGCTCTTATGACTGACATAGTCTGAACAATGGCCTGAAGAAATTGAATCACTGAAGACATGCCTTTTCTGACAATTATTTTCTCTTTCAAAATGTGATTTTTTTCTTTACAATTAAAAAAAATCGATTCTGTATAATGATTAGACTTTCATCATTGTAATGCTTGGCCACTTGTGTAATTGCTATTTGAGTCTAATAAATTTTTAGTTGTACAAGTACTTCAAAGATTTTTAACAAAATCCCACTATTGATAAAATACAAACATTTGAACATCTCTTCAATTTCTTTCACTTTATAAAGATAAAACATGCATATTTTTTAAAAAGTCATTGAAGGCATATTTTAAAAAATTATAACTCAGAAAAAGTTTCCCTGACCTACTCTCCAATTCTGTTCCATAGAGGCCATTTCTTATACTGTTTTAAGACATTTCTTCTTGTATCTTCGCTAAATAGCATGCACAGACTCGTTATTGGATAGCTCAATTTTAGAATTTACCAATTTATTTTCTATTAATTGGATGGAGATTTAGTCATCTTAAGCTCCTGCTAATAAACTCCCATTAAAACATCTTAAGTATTAAAAAATTATATATATAAATTGTGTACATATATATTAACAGGCTTATCCATCCATTTTGGAAATGCTTTAAAAATTATTTTATATAAGTTATGGTAAATATAAGATACAATTAGAAAAATACTATTTCATAAGGTTTTCAAAGACATTTGAGACATGGCTTTCTACTAATCATTTAGCTTAACTAAAAAATTCCTCTTTAAAGCAACTGGCCAGATGAAGTTCCTTTGAAAACTTTTTTTCTAGAAGAATGCTTCAGGCAAAATGATTTTACTGACATAAAGCTCTGACAGTGCACCGACTCATACACAGACTTACAGTCTTTGCACAGAGTCATTGTACTCTGCAAAGAGAGATTTCTAATCCTTTAATCTTTCCTTGTGTGTTCTTAAATTGCAATTTAAATCTATCTTTGCAAATTCTAGAAAATTTATTTTGGCTTTGCATAATTCATTACTGACAAAAATATCATTTAGCATACTTAGTATGCCTCCAACAAGGAGAAAGTTTTGAAGTTTTCATTGCACTCAATCTGAATACAATTTAGGCCAAAATTATTTTTCACTAAAGCAGTATTTAAGCATTTGATTCACACTTGATTAATATCTTTCATTACAGGCACCAACTTTGGGAGGTGAGTTAAAATGAGTGAAACTGACTACTTAAATATGACACTGAAAATGCAGGTGGACAATAAAATGAAAACATCAAAATTTGTGGGATGTTGCAAAAGCAATGTTTAGTGGGAAATTAGTAGATTTGAGTGTTTGCATTAGAAATGGAACAAAAGTTAAAATCATTTCTCTAAGCATACACATTAAGAAGTTACTCAGATTTCCCTAAGAAGTCTTCTTGGAATGCCCAAAGATATCTTTCATTCTATTTCATTAAGTAGGAAATGGTGACATAGCCACACCTAGATCCAAGGAAGTTTAGAAAATAAAACATCTAGCCTGACACAGGTCTACCATAAATACAATTGAGATTTCTTGTGAAAGGAGAAATGCCACACAGCTAAATACAGAGATTATACCTAAGGCTCTCCTTTTTAGTACCCCAAGAAATGACCCTTTCCACATACATCTATATTCTCCTAGGCAGAAATAAAATTAAAAATTGAAACTGACAGCATTCTTTGAGGGATGATTTAGACCAAACTACAGCCCGAAAAATATGTGAAGGAAAGAAGAAAAGGATAATAATATCTATTTTGTCTTGTTTAAAACTAATTCATTTAATCCACAAGTATATGGAATGCCCACCTCAGGACAAATCCTAGTTTACATATCGAGAATACAGAGATAAATAAGACAGACAAGGTCCCTATTTATAAGGAACTTATATTATGCTGAGGAGGCATACACTAAAAATAAAGAATAATAATCTACTATAAGTACCAGGAAGAAAATAAAACAGGGTGGGATAGGGTAGCAAGTAGGGATACTTTTTGGTGGATGTTAAAGACAATCTTTCTGAGGAGGTGGCATTTGAGCTGAGAATGGAATTAGTTAATGACAATGATTGTGTGTCTCCAAATTATTCTTTATTAATAGCTACTGGAGTCATTTATTTTACATACTGTGTACTAGCTCTCCAGATATAGATACAACTTATAGTTGCCTTACACTTTAATCAGCAGTATCATCAATGATACTTAAATTATTTAAATTACTTAACATCCCTGAATGCTTCCTATCTTCAAAAGGGATAATTCACCCAACCCTGTAAAACAGACAGGTTTGGTCAGCTAATATTTGAGAATGGAACCAAGAATACTCAATAGAGAAAACACAGTTTCTTTAGTAAATGGTGCTGGAAAGATTGGATATTCACATGTAAAAGAATGAAACTAGACACCTACCTTACACCATTCAAAAAAACTCAAAATGGATTAAAAGTTAAATATAAGACCTGAAACCATAAAACTCCTAGAAGAAAACATAAAAAAAATATATCTTTGACACGAGTCTTAGCAATGATATTTTTGTATGTGACACCTAAAGCACAAGAAACAAATTTTTTTTAAAAAAAGTGGAATCACATCACTAAAAATCTTCTTCACAGTAAAATTAAAAAAATAAAAAGGCAGTCTACAGAATGGGAGAATATATTTGCAAATCATATACCAGGTAAAGGGTTAATATCCAAAATATATGAAGACCTCATACAACTCAATGGCTAAAAAACCCCAAAGTCATAAGGTGGGCATTACATATACTTGTGGATTAAATGAATTAATTTTAAATGAGACAAAATAGATATTATTATCTATTGGTTATCATCAAAAAGACAAGAGATAACAAATGCTGGAGAAGAAGTGTAGAAAAGTGAACTCTTGTGCACTGTTGGTGGGAATGTAAATTTGTACAGCCACTATAAAAACAGTTTGGAAGTTCCTCTAAAAGTTAAAAATAGAACTACCATATTATTCAGCAATTCTACTTCTGGGTATATAGTTGAAGGAAACAAAATCAGTATATCGAAGATATATCTGCACCCTCTTGTTGATTGCAGCATTATTTACAATAGCCAAGACATGTAAAGCACCTAAGTGTCCATCAACAAATGAATGAATAAAGAAGTGATATGTGTGTGTGTGTGTGTGTGTGTGTGTGTGTGTGTATACACACACAATGGAATATTACTTTGCCATAAAAAGAAGGAAATCCTGCCATTTGTGACAACATGGATGGACCTTGAGGGCATTATGTTAAGTGAAATATGTCAAACAGAGAAAAACAAATACTGTATGATCTCATATGTGAAGCCTAAAAAAAAAAAAAAAACCTCATTAAAGAAAGAGATCAGATTTGTGGTTACCAGAGACAGGGAATGGAGGGTGCATGGAAGAATTAGGTGAAGGTGTTCAAAAGGTATAAATTATAAGATAAATAAGTATTGGGAATGTAATGTACAACATGATGACCATAGTTAACACTGTTGTATGGTATATTTGAAAGTTGTTAAGAGAGTAAATCCTAAATGTTCTTATCACAAGAAAAAAAACAGGTTTGAAGTTAATATTTTTAATTATTATTGTGGTAAAAAATAACATTAAATTTACCATGTTAATCATGTTTAAGTATATAGTTCAGTAGTGTGAAGTATATTCACATTGTTTTGCAAAACATCTCTAGAATTTTTCATCTTGAAAAACTGAAACTTTATACCCATTAAACACTAATTTTCGCTTTGTCCTCCTCCAAGTCTTTGGAAACCACATTTTTACTTTCCATTTATATGATTTTAACTACTTTAGATGTTTAAACAAGTGGAATCATATAGTATTTGTCCTTTTGTGATTGGCTTATTTCATTGAGCAAAATGTCCTCTAGGTTCTTTCATGTTGTAGCATGTGATAGCATTTCCTTTTTTATTGTCTTCATAATATTCCATTATTTGTATACATTATATTTTCTTTATCCATTTATCAGTCAATGGACATTTAAGTTGTTTCCACATCTTGTCTATTTTTAGTAATGCTGCAGTGAATGTGGAAGTGCAGATATCTCTTCGAAATCTTGATTGTAATTATTTCCCACTTATACCAAAAAGTGGGACTGCTGGACCATAGTAGTTCTATTTTTAACTTTTAGAGGAACTTCCATAACTGTTTTCTATAATTGCTGCAACATTTTACTTTCCAACTGACAGTGTAAAAATGTTTCAATTTCTCTACATATGCCTCAACACTTATTATTCTCTGTTCTTTAATAATAGCCACCCTAATGGATATAATGTGATCTCTCGTTGTGGTTTTGATATGCATTTCTTTTACAATTAATGATATTGAGCATATTTTTCCTACATTTACTGGCCACTAGTATGTACTCTTTGGAGCATTGTCTATTTAAGTTCTTTGTCCATTTTAAAAATTGGTTATTTGTTCTTTTGTTGTCGAGTTGTATGAATTCCTTACATTTTCTGGATATTAATCCCTTATCAAATATATAATTTGCAAATTTTCTTTCCCATTCTGTAGGCTCTATCTTCACTCTGTTGATTGTTGTTTTTTCTTTTCTGATACAGAGAAGTTTTTAAGTTTGATATATTCCCATTTGTCTATTTTTTTTTTCTTTTGTGGCCTGTGCTTTTGGTGTCATATCCAATAAATAATTACCAAATCTAATATCCTGAAGTTTTTCCCCTTGTTTTCCTATGGAGGTTTTATAATTTTATGTCTTACTTTCAGGTCTTTATACTGCTTTGAATTATTTTTTTTGTGGTGTAAGGTAAGGGTTCAATTTCATTTTTTGCCTGTGAATATCTAGCTTTCCCAAAAACACTTACTGAAGAGACTATATTTTCCCCATTGTGTAGTCTTGACACTTATTTTCAAGATCATTTCAGCTATTCAGTGTCCATTGAGAGTATTTAAGGTGAATTTTTCTATTTAAAAAAAAATGTCATTGTAATTTTGGCAGAGATTGCATTGAACCTGTAGATAACTTTGGGTGGTATGGCCATTTTTACAATATTAAGAATACCAGTCCATGGTATTGGGATGTCTTTATATTTCTTTTTGTCTTCATTAATTTCTCTTAGAAATGTTTTGTAGTTTTCCGTGTATAGTGTTTTGCTCCTTGGTTACATTTATTTCTAAGTATTTAATTCTTTTTGAATCTATTGTAAATAGGATTATTTTCTTAATTTCTTTTTCAAAATACGCATTGTTAGGATACAGAAATACAGCTGATTTTTGTGTGTTGATTTTGTATCCTGCAACTATGCTGAAAGTGTGTATTATTTTTCACAATTTTTGTAGAATCTTTATGGTTTTCTACATATAAGTTCATGTCTTTATAATCTCATACTCTTCCTTTCCAATTTGGATGTCTTTTTTTATTCTTTTTCTTTCTTTTTTTAAAAAATTGTTTAATTGCTCTGGCTAGGACTTCTAATACTATGTTGAATACAGCTGGCAAGAGTGGACCTCCTTGCCTCATTCCTGATGTTAAAGAAAAAGCTTTCAGTCTTTTATCATTCCGTATGATGTTAGATGTGGGCTTATCACACATGCTTTTATAATGTTGTGGTAGTTTCCTTTTATTCTTAGTTTGTTGAGAGTTTTTATCATGAAAAAATGTTAAATTTTGTCAAATGATGTGGTTTTTGTCCTTCATCTGTTAATGTGGTGTATTACGTTAGTTTATTTTCATATGTTGAACTATCCCTGCATTCCAGGTTTAAGTAAATGTTTTGATAACACATTTTCTAGAAAGAACCTTTTTCCATTATAATGTGATTTTCTCAATTGCAGCTATATTTAAGTCTTAGTTTAAACCCTGCTTCTGATGAAACAGCTGATGTCTCACCTTGGCTAGATTCTGATGACTAAGAAATCAGTGTGTGTGTGTGTGCGTGTGTGTGCGTGTGTGTGTGTGTGTGTGTGGGTGGGTGTGTTTATGGGGGTGAATACTTTGTACAATGAATGAGAATAAGTAGAAGATAGTAGTTTGAGAATGTGAGCTCTCAAGTCATACTCTATGAGTTTAAATCTCAGCTCCTCAGTAATTTGAGGTTGGACAGATTATTTAGCATGTTTGTGCCTCAGTTTCTTCATCTGTAAAATGGAAGCATTAACAGTAACCTATCTCATATAGCCACAATAAGAATATAATATACATAATTTTGGAATTAGAATTTGCACCCAAGTTCATTGCTGATATTGGTGTTGATTTTTAAATAAACTTTAAAATTTCAGATTTATAGCACAATTGTGATGATAGTGCAGAGAATCCTAATATTCTTCACAATTAGTTTCTCCTATTATTAGCATCTTACATTAGTATGGTAATTTTCACAATTGAATGAACTAATGAACTAGTATTAATACATTTCAAATTTATTCAGATTTTTTAGTTTTACTCTATGTATTCACTTCTTTCTAAGATCCCATACAGATTACCACATTATATTTAGTCATCATGTCTCCTTAGGCTCTTCTTGGCCATGACAGTTTCCTAGACTTTCACTGTTTCTTATGGCCTTCAGAGTTTTCATAAGTACTAGTCAGGTATTTTTCTAGAATATCCCTTAGTTGGGAATTTTCTTGTAGTTTTTCTCATGATTAGACTGGGGTTATGAAGTTTTAGGAGGAAGACCACAGAGTTACAGTGCCATTTTCATCACATCATATCAAGGGTACACTCTATCAAGATGATTTATTACTGTTGAAATTAACCTTGATTACCTGTCTGGATAGTATTTGTCAGATATCTCCACAGTAGAGTTACTGTCTTCCTTCATTTTCTATACTATATTCTTTGGAGAAAGTCACTCTGTGCCACAGCCCACAATTAATAGGTAGAGTTGTGTCTTTCTCTTGGGGGGTAAACTATCTTATGGGGTAAAGCATCAATTATTTGGGCTTATTCTACATGGGAGATTTGTCTTTTCTCCCCATTTACTTAAACATTTATTTATATCAGTGTGAATTCAGGGATATTTATTTTATACTTTGGACTATAACCCTACTACTTCATTGCTCAAATTGTTCCAGCTTTAGCTATTGGGAGCTTTTTGATTGGGTTCTGTGTCTCTTTCAGAGACTCTCATCACTGTGATCTGTTTTGTTTTCTTTGTTTTATAACACTTCCTTACTTTCTGGCATTACAAGATACTTCAGGATCCTCTTGTATATTTTCTACCTGAGTTCTGGAATCAGCCACTTCTTCAAGGAGCTCTGGTTCCTTTTATTGGGGAATGGTATTAGTAACCAAGATCCAGACACAAGGACTGCTTGTTGGTACTGGTATGGCTTTCTAGGCCCAGGATACATTTATATTTGCCACAACTCATATTTATATACTTCAAAAGCCTTCCTTATTCAAATAATCAAAAAAAGAAGACCAGTTTACATAGATACTATAGAAAATTAATGACAATACAGAATTTGGAACTGTATGTACGAAAATAAATATTTTATGGATATCTATCAATTTTAGAATTGTAGATATTTTTTCACATGCTTTCTATTTCAGTGGAAAAGCACTAATTCTGGAAGGCAGTCTGGCAGTGGTTATATGTGAACTCTGAAGCCAGAATTCAAATATTATCATTTTTTAATATTGACAATAGCCATATTCATATTAGTATTTAGAAAAACGTCTATTTCATTACTCTACAAACAATTTGGTATTTAAAATTGATACATCTTTCTTGATCTTTTGTTCTTTATCTATATTATACAAATTGAAAACATACTCAATCTTAAAAGAACATGATATCATTATATAAATAACAATTAAATCGTTCTAAACATTTAAGTTGTCCCAACAAAATGACTTCTTAAAATGTTTGTTACTCCTTTCAGATAATAATATGATAATTTACTTTATATAGACACAAATGTTATTTAAAAGTCCCTTCTAGAGATAGTACAGTATTTTGCTTCCCTAGAAATATATTGGTTACCTTTCTTAAATATAATTTAACCACATATTAAAGTATTGACCCATTGCACAAATAAATGGTATTTACATATTTTATAGGTCCCTTTTTAAAGATACTTTATCTTTCTTACTTTCTGTACTAACATCTATCTAAAAGGTAAATTACCTTCTTTTAATACTATTAATAATTAAGTGAAAGAAAATTTCAAAACAACTCCTACTATTGTTTTATTCTATATTTTGCTTCTGTATACTTAATTTCTGACTAAATATGAATCTTAGCCTCATAAAAAAATTAAAATTTGGAAAGGTCAGTAAATTGTACAGTGAATTTTTGTTTTTGTGTCTTATATTATTTTGTATCTTTTCAGTACTGTTATAAACCTACCAGTGAACTGAGTCAAATAGCTTGTCAACTCAAGCAAATACTTAAGTTTACCAATGTTTGCCTCAATTACTGAATCACTAGATTGTTTTGATATTTTGTAGACACATCTCCAAATTATAGGAAAACACCTTTACAGATGCAATCTCTTTGACAACTGAGCAACTTATAAACTTGATATTTCCCCCTGTTATTAGGGAAACAGCTGCAAAAATAGCCTAATTATGCTTATAAATGTGCTGTAGGGTTAACTTCTGAATGAATATGTCATAAAACATTTTGCTCATAGAAAGTGCCAGTGTAATTCTAAATATCAGGCTGGCTCTTATCACTACATCTGAAATGAAGCTAGAAAGATCTGGACAGGGTAAAAGCAGAAACCTCATTCCAATACCCTCATATATTCTTTCAAAATGAACAAATATCCAATCCAGTGATTCCAATGCCTCAAATACAAATTGGGGATATCAACTGAGGCAATGACCACTTGAAAACAAAAGAAAACCAAAATCAGTAATTATAGAGAAGTAAAAAAACTTTGTCATATTTTTTTTTTAAATGCCACACACAAATTCAGGTAAACACAAATACACATAAAATAATGAATATCCTAGAGAAGAGCTGGCACACTTTTTCTGTTAAGATCCAGATTATAAATATTTTATGCTTTGTAAGCCATATAGTCTGTGGTATTTACTCAATGCTGCCACTATTATGCAGAATCAGATACAAACAACATTTAATGATTGGGCATGGCTGTATTCCAATAAATTATTATTCATGGACACTGACATGAAAATTTGTATAATTTCTATGTCTCACAAAATATTGCATTAAAATTGTTTTTAAAATCATTTACAAATGAAAAGCTATTCATAGCTCATGGATTATATAAAAATAGGTGATGGTCTGGGTCTGGCTTTGGTCTTCATGCCATCATTTGCCAACCTCTGGTTTACAGTGACTGCTGCAGGGCAGTTTATTTCATGTAGAATGAAGAAAAATAGCATTTATACATCTCTGGTTATGCTGCCACCAACTATAATTGTATGTGTTGCTCCTTTTCTTATATTTTTTACTTCCAATAGTAATGACCAAGAATTTTACCAATGTCATTTTTCCATTTTGTTCTCTTGGGAAAGTCATTTATTCCCTCTGGAACTTAGTCTTTTTCTAAGTGGCAAAATAATGACTAATTCAGATTTATTATGAGGTTGATAGGAACATCTAAACACTGACTAGTGCATAATAGAAGCTCAGTACATTTTCAAATGATTATGAATCTTGTTTTTTTATGTTAAGCTTACTTTATCTAAAAAAATGATTATGAATCTTGAGGGTCACATTTTTATTGACTTTATTACCTGCCTATTGCAGAACTAGCCACTGGCCATACCAAAAACATTAGATGTTTTTCTTTGTTTTTACTGAGGAGCAATGAGGTAGAGAGATTTATAAAACATGATAATTTTTATAATGTGGAATAAGTATGCACTGACTTTAAATAAATAGATGAATAATTGATATAATTCCTTAAATGTACCATCTTTCTCAGTTGCAATAATTACTAAAGAGATTAGAGCCAGTTCATGATGTTTATCACTATACCTAGAGATACACATGTATTGATAGAATTTACTTTCAACAGGTTGGTAAAAATATAAATTATTATCTTCTACTCTTTCAAGTTACCCAATTTAATAGGGTACTAAAAATACCTATGTAGAATTTTGCTACCGATAAAGTGATTCTCATGTACTTTTAAAATTTGTTTTATCTTAATATTTAAAAATATTTGTTGCTCAGAGAGGGTTTTATTAATTTAATTTTACTAAGAAGAAATATGAAACTCGGTAATTTATTCCATTATACAATCTAGTCAAAAGAAGCATTTAAATTAGAAAATACTTCTACTGACTATCTGCTTGGTACACCTTCAACAATATCATATTGCTTCTAATATTTTCTTTACCTTGATAAGGTAAAGAAAGATCTAATTTTTCTTTACCTTTCTTATTGCTATGAGTAAAATAAAATCATACAATATGACATCATAAGGACCAAAAAAGATTCAAAATGGTGCTGTAGTTAAAGAGGAACCATACCTATCAAGTGTGGATCATGAAATATAGCTGCTTTCTTCTAAATATGATCCAAGGCAAGAGCCAACATCTGTGGATTTTAAACGCAAACATAAAATCTTTTGGGCTTTCATATCAAATTCTAGTTGGTGGTTTAGGGAAAAATTAATCACTTTACGGAAGAAAAAAAATATGGTCATGCAATATAGACCAAAAAGCAAGTTCCGCTTCCAATGAATGCAAATTAGGTAATTTGGATCAACTCTTCTGCCTGAGACAAAATATATAAAATTATTTGCCTGTAAACATTAAAGACTTAAGAAAATTGTGAAATAATTACCAAAAGAGAGAGCTTCTGGGGGAAGGAGTCCAGCAGTTGGTACCCCTTTATCCCCAAAGGAAAGGCCACTGCTGAAGAGGAAAGACAGGAGGCAGACTTTTTTGTACTCTGGTAGAAGTACTAGAAGCCTCAAAGGGCTAGAGGGGTATGAACTGTTTTTTTGCTTGTTTTTGAATTAGTTTTTGTCTTTGGTGAATGCTCTCTCAATGTGGGGAGGGTCCTCAAAAAGTTGTAGCATATGAGCTTATAATTTGTATGTTCAAGATGATAAAATGCAAGGCTGTGAATTTCAAGAGAGAACTAGTAACTATGAAAAGTAACCTAATAAAAATTTCAACATTAAGTAATAAAATAACTGAAATTAAGAATTGTTTGGATACTTTTAACAACATATTAGGCAGCAGTAAACAGAGAAATTAATAAATTGAATAGGTCAGAAGAAGCTAAATAGAGAATTAGTAAATTGAATAGGACAAAAGAAAACATACAGAGTAAAATTGAGACAGATAAAGGATATATTTTTTCGAAATATATGAAACACAGAGAAAAAGTAAGGGACTTCAAAGATATGAGGAGGTTTAAAAAAATATAATTGAAAATTAGAGCTTCCAAGGAATAAGATAAAAGGAATGAGTCAGTAGCAATATTTGAAAAGATAAAGGAAGAGAATTTGCCAAAGTTGATGAAAAACAAATTCACAAATTCAATAAATCTTACCCACTCTCAGATGGTAAAAATTTTAGAAAAATCATACATTGTCACTTCATGATGAAACTTCTCAAAATAAAATATTAAAAACATTAAAAGTATTGAGAGAAAATTAGAGAAATTATCAAAAACACAGAAATAGACTGGTGGCAGAAACAATGGAAGCCATGAAAAATAGAATGATATCTTCAATGTATTGAATTAAAATAGGTTCCAGCTTAGAATTTTATCCTGTTAAATATCTTTTAAAATAAATATAAAATAAAAACAGTTTCAATAAAATAGAAACTGAGGTAATTCATACACTTACTAAACTGAATGAAGTCCTAAAAAGTACTGTTCAGTAAGAAGGTATAAATGTAAACATATATGTGACTGAAATAAAAGAGGAAGAACATATATTAAGATTTTCAAAGTCCTTTACATTATTCTAACAAAAGTAAATGTATTACTAATAATGAAAACAGATGATTTAGGAATAAGTGCCGTAATTTGCTATATAAGCATTAAAAAATAGTAAAGTATTTTATAATTACCAATTTAATTTAGGTATAAGGTAAAATAATGAAATACCAAAATAATATAAAATGCACAAAAAGAGAAGAAAAGAAACATACTGCAGGTAGAATAAATGAAAACTTTTAGAAAAGTAATAGATATAAATCTAAATATATCAATGATAATATTAAATGTAAATTAGATAAACTCTCCGGTTAAAAGACCTAGATCTTTAAATCTGATGAAAAGAAGAAAATGCAACTATTACTGTTTATAAGAACACTCCTAAAACTTAAGTCCATAAAAGAGATTGTATTGTTTCCTAGGACTGCCATAATAAAGCATCACAAATTTGTTGGCTTAAAACAACAGAAATGTATTCTCTCACAGCTCAAGCTACAAGTCTGAAATCAAGGTATTAACAGGGCCATACTTTCTCTGAAGGCTCTATGACAGAATCCTTCTTTGCCTTTTCCTAGCTTCTAGTGGTTGCTGGCAATCCTTGTATTCCTTGGCTTGTAGACAGTTCACTCCAATATCTGCCTCTGAATTATATATGGCATTCACCCTGTGAATCTGTCTGCATCTGAATTTCCCACTTTTTATAAGGACACCAGTTACACAGCATTCAGGACCTGCACTAATCCTACATGGCCTCATCCTAACTTGATTACATCTGCAAAGACTATTTCCAAATAAAGTCACTGCTTTAGTTCATTGGGCTGCTATAACAAAATGCCACAGTCTGGGTAGCTTATAAACAACAGAAATGTATTTCTCACAGTTCTGCAGGCTGGGAAGTCCAGTATCAAGGTGCCAGCATTGCTGTGTCCTGGTGAAGGCACTCTTCCTGGTTCATAACTGATGCCTTCTCACTCTGTCCTCACATGGTGGAAGTGGCAAGGGATCTTTGTGGGTTCTCTTTTATTTTTTTTTTTTGTTGTTGTTTTTTTTAAAAACTTTTTAAATTGAAGTTTAGTTGATTTACAATGTTGTGTTAGTTTCAGGTGTACTGCAAAGTTATTCAGTTATACATACATACATATCTTTTTTTCAGATTTTTCCCTTATAGGTTATTATAAAATATTGAATATAGTTCCCTGTGCTATAAAGTAGGTCCTTGTTGTTTATCTATTTTATATATAGTAGTATGTATATGTTAATCCCAAACTCCTAATTTATCCCTCCCCTTGTGTTTCCCCTTTGGTAACTATAAGTTTGTTTTCTATGTCTGTGGGCTTATTTCTGTAAGTTCATTTATATCTTTTTTTTTTTTTTTAGGATCCACATGTAAGTGCTATCATATGATATTTGTCTTTCTCTGTATGGCTTACTTCACTTAGTATGGTAATCTCTAAGTCTATCCATATTGTTTCAAATAGCATTATTTTGTTCTTTTTTATGGATGAGCAATATTCCATTGTAAAAATATACCACATCTTTATTCAATCTGTCTATGGACATTTAGTTTGCTTCCATGTCTTGGCAATAAGAACAGTAATCCCCAGGCTTCCCTGGTGGCGCAGTGGTTGAGAGTCCGCCTGCCGATGCAGGGGACACGGCTTTGTGCCCCGGTCTGGGAAGTTCCCACATGCCGTGGAGCAGCTAGGCCCGTGAGCCATGGCCGCTGAGCCTGCGCGTCCGGAGCCTGTGCTTTGCAACGGGAGAGGCCACAACAGTGAGAGGCCCGCGTACCGCAAAAAAAAAAAAACCACTAATCCCCTTTATGAGGGCTCCACCCTCATGAGACCTAAGTACCTCACAAAGGCCCCACCTCTTAATACCATCATCTTTGAGGGTTAGGATTTCAACATATGAATTTTGGGGCAACATAAACATTTAGACCATAGTAGTCACATTCAATGATTCTGGGTAGATATGAACTTGGGAGTAAACTAGTCAACCCAATATAGTCCTCCCTTCAGCTCTCAAATACTCATCTCCTTCCTGCCTGCAAATTACTTTCACCCTATATCAACATCTGCAAAAGTTATAAACTATTCTAGCATTAACTCTAAATCTAAAATTTCATCTGAATATCATCAACTAAAAATAAATAAAATTGGTAGAATATCACCAAAAAGTAAACACACAAAGAAGCATATCAGAATTCAGACAAAAGTAGAGGAAATTAACACAGCAAGTGTCCTTTTGAAACATAAATGAAATTGATCAACTTCTAGAAATACTGATCAAGATAAAAGGGAGGTACAAATTTTCAATGTTAGGCATGAAAGTGAGGGTATCATTAGAGAGATATCACAAATATTAAAAGGCTAATTCAATAATATTATAAGAAAATTTATGACACCATGACAACTTAGATGAAATAGACAAATTCCCTGAATTGCACTAATAAACAAACTGATACAGTATGAAACATAAATCTAAATAGCCCTTTATCTTTGAAAATAATTGAATTATCAATAATTTTCTGCTAAGAGAACACCAATTTTAATGGTTTCACAGATAAGTTCTGTCAAACACTTGAGGAAAAAATAATACCTATATTGCACAAACTCTTTCAAAGAAGTGGGGAGGATGGAACTTCCCAACACATTTTATGGGGCCAAAACAACTCTGATACCAATACCACAACTGGCAGACATTACAAGACATTACAAACCAATTTTCTTTCATGATCAATAATCCTTAAAATATATTAGCAAATAAATCTGGCAGTATAAAAAAAAGTATAAAAAAAATAAAAATTAAAAAAAAGTATAAAATATCCTTACAAGTGGCATTTATCTCAGGAATTCAAGGCTGGATTAACATTGGAAAAGTGATCAGTGTAATGCTCTGTATTAACAGAATGAGAAAGAAAAACCACATGATTTTCACAATAGATCCAGAAATAAAATCAATTTAAAAAAGTCATCACCCATTTATGATTAGAATTCAGAACACTCAGCAAACTATATTAAACAAGAGTATTTCCCCTTGATAAACAGAACCTATGAAAAATCTACAGTTATCCTCTTTCTGTAAATTGGCTCTTAACTATATATATATTGTGTATATATGCTTTTGGCCCACAAGAACTAAATAATTCATTCTTTTGTCCAAATTTTGAGTACCCAGGAAAATATGATTGAACTAGCATTGATCAGGTAGCCATCCCTGTGGTGACTGGCTTCACCGTAGAGTTATGTATTCTGCTACGCACTCAAAAATTGCTGAGGAGTAGATTATCCGACAAGGGAACAAAACCCATCTCCTATACTACTGAAACCTGAAGTAAGATTAATGATTAAGTGTCAAAAAACTCCTTCTTCTCTCCCAGAGGTGGATCATGAAGGTTTGCAATGATCAGAAAAAGTTTTAGATGGGAGAAGAAATGTCTCTTGAATAATAAAAGTTTAATCAAATATCAAAGTTCCACCTCTAGTCTTTCTTCTACTTAGATTGACATAGAATTTAGACTTTTTTCAAAGCAGACTTAATTGCAAGCATTAGAGTGATAACCCATTTTCCTACCTTTGATGATGCTTATGAAAACAGCCACTTTAGGATTAATAATTTGTTTCACGATACTGAAAAATGTGTATATGAAATTTTTGTTTGAAAATTCCTGGATTAAAAGATTCTCATGGAGTCTCTGGACATTAATTTTTTAGACATATTGGGAGGCCTTTGATATAGCAATACTGACCTCTGCTTGGAATAGGACTTGTATGTATTAAGACCACTACCTCAATTGTTTGGTTTTTGTTACAAAGGAAGCCATAAAATTTTCAGTTTATTCACAAAGCACAGTCTGATAGAGGCATGGTGTGCCTCTGTCAGCAACCCTGCAACTTTGAAAACCATCCATTATCTTTGCATAGTACATAGTATCTTTGCAGTGCTCCACTCTTGACCATGAGAGCAAAGCTAGCTTCTCCTGGACCCCTTTTGCACGTATTCTTCATTAAATGCTTTAAGTTTTCTTTACTTTTTTTGTAAGATCCAACAGTGTTAGTGGTGGTGTAGAGGGTGGATTTAATAACAAGGCTCAATTACTGTATCTGACTTATAGAAATAAGTATGAGTATGAGTATTTGACCAGATTGCATAGAGGAGTATAGATAATTGATCCATAATATATTTGGAGTCAAAACATATTAATTGCTTAAACCCTGATCAACAGTGTCACTAGTAATTTTGTATTACAAGAAAAAGAAACCAATATATCCTAAAAAGAAAAATGTTTCAATATATAATCAAACATCCATGTCACCTTTCTCATTCAAATCCAGGTTACAATTCTAATCAGACTAAGAAATTCTGTACAAAGAATTAATCTGAATTACTTCACTAACAGAAAACACACAATTTAAGTGACTATTTTGTGGTAGGTCCATGAAGAGTAAACAAATAAGCATTTAAATAAATAAAAATAAATAAGCTCATATACCATCTACCAGAGAAGATAAGACATGTGAAGAATTTGCAGTAAAATAGTTAATTAGTGCTGTTAAATGAGTGACAACATAAGCAGAGGAAACATAAGAAACAGAGGCATACAAATGCAATTCTTATTCAAGAAAACCACAAACTTTTGCTGCAGTTAGAACATAAGGAAGACATTGCAATTAAAATCTGGAAGGTCAGTTTGCAATCAGATAGTAGAAGATCTTGAATGCAGTGTAATGGATTTTGGATTAGAAAAGGTCTTAAGGGTTGGCAAGGGAAAGTGATATGACCAAATACTAGTTTTAGAAAGAAACTGGCTGGCTTGTGGAACATGGTTTAGAGTGAGGAGAAACAAACAAAAGGGGGAGTTTTTTGAGCTCAGGTGAGAGACAGAACTGATATAGGGCAGTAGAAATACTTATTTTACAATAAAATCATTGGATTCTTTATGCAGTACTAGGAAAAGTGAAAGGAGAAAAAAGGGACAGTTGATAAAGAAGAGTGTAATGGAGTGATGGAGTTTACATACACTGGCTATAGAATCTAAGGAAATCCAGAGGTTGGGGTAAAAATTGGAAAAGGACAGAAAAGTAGATAAAGGATGAATAGGAAGTCACAATTCATATTGATACTTTCCCATTGTCAAGTAATTATTTTGGACCATATACATTTTTTTTCTGAAACAACTTACTCCCAATTGTTTGCCCTATGAGATGATTGTACAGTATCACAACTCAGCAGCACTGCTTCCAGAAGTCTTAAAGTCTAACAACTAAATTGTTTTCCTAAATTCAGGCCATTTTTGTGACCATACCCATCAGGCACTATTGTAAAATTGGTTTCGTTATTAGCCTTGGGCTTCTAGTAAGCACTCTTGCTTTTTTAAAAGGTGACTATCACAGACCCTGTACCCTAAGTAACTGAGATATCAGTATAGCCTTAATTTTATTCATAGAGATTTACATTCAATTTCCATTAACCTTAATAGGAAGCCATTACCTAACTGGCATGGATGATTGGTAATTCAGAATAATTCAAGATAGAGTTACTTCATTTGAACTAACTCAAACAAATGTCAACAACTTCCATTTAAAACTAAGTGTGCATCATATTATCTGCTCCTAGGTAATTTTCTACATAGGCAAAACAATTCATTTTATAGGATATTTTAATATTAAAAATTTTTGAACCATTTAAGGATGTTAAGATATCTTTAAAAAATAAAGCTATTTTAATACTCAGGTCTTAAAATTATTTTAAGAAATATCTACTTAATAACCTTGGAAATAATCTAAGGGAAATTTTCTTCTTCATATCTGAATATGAATTCAAACAACAAAAACAAACATTATCACACATATCAAATAGAAAATTAAACACAAAGTCTTGCTGTTAATATTAATTTTTAAAATATGCTTATGAAGTTATATATTTGGGTTGACTAAATTATATGAACTCAAATATATGAGATGGGAAGCAGAAAGAAATGGATTTGAACTTAATTTGTAGGAGAAATATTAAATTATCATGTATATGTATGAATTCATTAACAGTGTCAGTTCATGTTCATCTAAGGTTAGGGTAGTTGTAGAAAAATAAGAAAAGAACCACTAATATCACCATTAAATTCTACCTTGATAATTAAATGTTGTGTGTTTAGCCAACATTTATAGTTATATGTTTTCCATGTATTTCTGGCAGAATGAATTATTATAGAATAATTAACAGAAGTATATCCCACCTTCCACTTGCCACATAGTACATGCAACAAAATTAGAATAATAAAAGCAAAAAGCCTCTATTCCTAGAAAATGTTTCTCTTTCTCTCTCTCTGTCTGTCTCTCTCCTCTCTCTCTATATATAATACCAAATATATATATAACACCAAAATATAACTAGTCGACTATAAGTACTGGGCAAATTTCCAAAATTTAAAGCCATTTTAATGTTATAATAGTAATACATTAAATTCCTAAGACTATTGTTTTAACTATTTTCTAAGGACAACTTTATGAAAAATCAATGAATGGGCCTAATATTTAGCAGTGTTTGTATTACAAGTAATCTTGGCTCTGATAATCTTTTCACTGTTCAGATCAGACTTGTGATATGGGCAAGAGGTAGAAAAACAGATAGAAGTGATATATAAGGGATCACAGTCTTCTGGGCCAATGTTTTTCAAAGACCATTGGGCATTCTGCCCTTTAGGGCTTTTGTTTTAATGCATATCTAATTCATTAGATCTGGGGTGAAGGGTCTAAGACTACCTTTAATCAGCCTCCCAGATAATGCCAATTTTGCTGGTGTAAGGTCCATATGTTGAGTAACAAGCCCATTTCTCCTAATTTTCCAAATGAGTAAGTACATAAACTGAGGGAATCCCTTAATTCCCAAAGATTATTAAATCTGTAATGGGCAGAACCCTAACTATATTGTCATTGTTATTCTATTAGTGACTTGTCAAAAGTTCTTTATTTTTCTCAATATTAGTTATATCATTCTCTTTGTCACAGAATTTATATTTGAGTTTAATTGATTTAATTCAGAACAAACTAAATCACTGTTTGTGATTTTCTCCAGCAAGTATACTGTTAGTAGAGGGAGAAAAGTAAGTTAGGCAGAGCGTTGACAACGCTTAGGAGAAGTGAGAAATTAGACCTAAACTAGTGTTTGGAGGAATAATGGCCTATAATAACATTATGATGCCTTATGTGCATCTGTGCCATGGCTGGTTTAATACAGAAGTACTGCATTGTGTCTCAATTTTGGCATGATGATTCAATTCAATTGGCACAAAAATTTCATTTGAATCTAATCTTTAAACCTTTGTACATATTTCCCCTTGTGAGTTTAGTCAACCATGCCAAATCATTGCAACAGAGTTCCCTACCCATATAGAGATTTTCTTTAGCATGTATAATGAAGTTCATTGTGAATTGGAGTAAGATTACTGCTAGGTCTGCTAGCTTGCTTTAAGTTAGAATGAAAAGGCATAGACAGTTGATTTGTATTGATGTAATCTCTAATTTGATTATGTTCCAATCTTTCCAAAAGCTTTTAAAATGTGTTGTGGAATGAAGCTGGATGATTACACATTGCCTTCCACTAATACTAGGTATAAATTCAGTACATTTTAAAAGCCTGCATGAGAGCATCTGTTTACAAAGTGATATTGATATTATCCAGAGTAATGCAGTTCAAGGAGGAAAAAAAATAAGATAAATGGAAATACAACTATCTTTTGAACAGACTCTTTCTTGGGGAAAATTTCCACTTATGTTTTTATAGTTCTTAATGGAAAATAGTAACCTAGCAGGCAGTCAAAAACAATTGATGGTTTGTAGTAGTTTGAACTCTTCATCAAGAAATGGGCTCATTCATATACTGACAAGTCTCCAAGTAATGTTAACTGGGTCATGGCATCTCCTAAATCATTCATTTTCACCCTTGGCATGAGAGACAGAAGCACATAGCTGAGAATAAGTAATAATAAAAAAGTGTTCTTAATGTCCCTTCCTTTCCCCAACTTTGACTGTTTGGGGCCCTGTACTTGGTCCAGTTCTCCCAATAACACTCAAGCTCTGGATTCTTCTACTCTCTTTCCCCTTCCAAATTAAGAAAGGACATTTGTCTTCCATCTTTCCAACTTGATCTCCTGTTGACAGTGTAATCTGTTTCAATGTATTAGTGGTTCACATTTATACTCGTTTTTATCAATAACGCAAATGAAATTATGGAATACACAGTTTTGATTATAACACAAAGTACTGAATTTAGAGACTATGATGTATTACTCTTTCATTAAATAAATTTATATTTAATGCATTAGTGTTTCAATGCATTAGTGGTTCACATTTATACTCAATTTTATCAATGCATTAGTGGTTCACATTTATACTCATTTTTATCAATAACCCAAATGAAATTATGGAATACACAGTTTTGATTATAACACAAAGTACTGAATTTAGAGACTATGATGTATTACTCTTTCATTAAATAAATTTATATTGTGTACTTAAGATTTTTAACACATTATGCTTAGCAGGACTAAAATTACAGTAGTATGTATAATATTTAATACCCATTACAATCTAGAAAGTAACAATAAGCACAGAAATTTCAGGCATCTTAAAAATCTAGTGGGCAATCCTATATATGTTATTTTGGGATGTTTGAGCACCTATAAATTGTAACACATAATTAACTGTAAGTTGTGTCTATATATAAGACTGTTCTATGGAAAAGTAAGACAGTTATATGAGTCACATTTTTTTTTTATTCTGGGCCTTTTAATTATACAATTAAAATGGAAATACATTACTATGTGACTAGTACAGAATGAAATGAAATATTAGCAATTTGTGCAATTAAAAATATTAGCAATTTATGCAATTAAAAATGTATGTACAATTGTATTTCAAGAATTCATTTTATATTACTAGGATCAAAGATGACTCCAAATGTAACCTTGTAACTCAAAATCAATCTAAAATCCAAAGTTAGTAAAATTTACTCAGAGCTGATAATACAAATATATACTTGAGGGCATACACACACAAAGTCACACACGTATGCACACATATGCTGGTAGCTGCTTGTTTGTTTTTTTAACCCCAACATAACAATGGGAAAAATGATAAAAATATGCGGGAGCTATTGTAGAAGAACATTTAGATAACTTCACAGCAGATAAGAAACTAACAGCCTGGCCCTTAAAGCCACTGGCAACATTTCTACACATCTAGTAATTACACACTTGAACGTCTTTCTAGAGTCAACATGAAGTTAAAGCTCACCTCAGGGCTTACTAAAATTTAAGCATAGTCAAATCTTAACTTTCTTCTGCATGGCTAGATGGAATATTGATTTACTGAACTCTATAATCTGACATCTAAGCTGTAACGTTCTTTAAATTGGTTTGTCTCACGAGAGACAGAGTTTATTTGTGCCTATTTTGGTTCCACTTTTGCAACAAACAAAACCATAAAACAGTATTATTTCATTAATATTTGTTTGCTTTCTAGTTATCCTCAAAAAGATTACGTATACATTTTTATCATATAGTTGTATTTTCCAAACCCTTTCAATTCAGCAGTTAATTCAAAAAGTCTCTCTAAAGATAGATTGCCGCTGTTTTGATTAATATGTCTTGGCATAACAGCTTTCCATTTAGTTGCAAAATTGTATTCTAATTAAATTCTTTCTAAGAAGCTATGCAAATTATTGGCAGACTTAATGGTCCCAGAGTGTATCTTTCCTCCCATTGCGAGATTTCAGGAGTTTTATGCACAATTAATTTACTAGCTACAATATATTTGTGTGTGATTCATAATACTATATTGTTTGGAGATATCTCTTTCTTTGGAAAAAAAATCCAGAGGATACAGACATTTTTCAATTTTCATTTTTTTTCGCCGACTGCAAGTTAACTTCATTTGGAGGATGAATTGAACTTTTGGAAAAACCATACTTCTACAGAATGTTTTCATTGATGACTTTCTATCAAAGCCCAAGTTTCAAATAGGCACAGACATTCTTTTCATTCTCTTCATTGTTGCATTCTTGTGAGTGTTAGCAACCAGCACAAATTCCTGTTTTCTTTATTCCACTTTATACCATATATAACTCCTTTCTCTGTAAATCCAATTATGCTATTCCTCTTTTTTTGGTCCCCACCAATTGCCCATTATCTTATTCTAGTTCAATTTTGGCTGGCCAGAAATTAAGTAATTTATGGCAGGTTAGCCAGAAATGAACTAAATGCAATTTAATTAATTTTTTGAACTCTTAAAACCCCAAAATAATTGGGACAAAGGCTCTTAACAAACATTTGTTGAATGAACTTCTCTGTCTTTGCCATGACAAGACAGCATTTCCCATCATTTTTCCTAATAGATGGACTCACAGAAATTTATTGGCAATTATGATAATAAGGCTGAATTATCGTAGTCAAATTCCTTAATCTCTCTGTGGCTCAACCTCTTTGCAGCAATATTGGGATAAAAGTAATATTTATTTCATAGAATTAGTTTGAGGATTAAATTATATATATATATGTGTGTGTGTGTGTATATATATATATATATATATATATATATACACACACAATGCTTGGGTCAGTGTCTGGAAGATACCGTACATCATCATCATCATCATTGTCATCATCATCGGCTTGTCCTAACGTGTCACCCTCAGTTCTTTGAAAGAGAAATAATGCTAAGATAGATAGTAGCAGACATGTGGCATGGATAAAGCCAAATTCAGAAGCTGAGAATAGAGAAGGCAAAGATCAGAAATAATATTAACATTTGACAGGTTGAATAGAAACTGAAATAAGAACATGGGGTTATAGGCAAAACCTGAATTTGAGTGATGTGGGGTTGATAACAAAATGGCAAAGGAGAATGGGAAATTACAGGGCTGATGAGTATTGCTCTTTTGAATAACAACATAGAATGCAGCAGGATGGGAACAAGAGAACCATTATAAATAACCCCCCACAAAAAAAAGAACCCAAATATTAACTTAAGCAGTACCAAAACCCTTTTACCCAGAACACCCATCTCTTTTAGACAGACTGATCAAATTCTTAGTATAATTCAATTGAAGGGAAGCAGTATAGCATATCATAATTTCCCTTTTGTAGTAACACATTTTGCTCTGTTTCTTACATATTTATATCTGATTCCACTTTTTAGACATTTACATTTTTAAATGAATTTTTCTTATTGTTGAAGTTAGGCTTTGCATATCTTATTTACCATATACTCTGAAATTCCCATCTCAGAGTTTTTCAACCAATTGCATTATTAAAAGAGAATAACAACAACTATGCATTTTAAGTACTTATATGTACTAGTAACTGTTTTAAACCTGTTCTAATCCATTTAATTCTCATTGCAGACCAATGGAATACTAATGAGAGGTGAGGACAAAGGTAACTTGGTCTTAGAGCCCATATTCTTGATCAGTGTGCTACTGTAGTAAACAAATGAAATGGAAGCACTGTGATGAACATAGAGGCACCATTAGAATATTATTGTGGAATAACTTCTTAACTGACTCAAGCAATTTATAGATAGTTTATTTTATTCCTGGATATTCCTCTCATATGTTTTCACACCATTAAGTACATGTTATATAGGCCATCAAATTGCCTATGACCAAAAGAGGCCAACCTGGGTATTTTGCAGTGAGAATTGACCCCCAGACATCCCATTCAACTACTCCTATCCCAGGTAGCACACTTATACATTCAAACACATTTCCTTTGAGAAGGACATGGTTGAAAATGGATTTAATGGCTCGAGGTGGACCAGAGCTTAGATGTATAACGTGAGCCGAGCTTATTTTTACTCAGAGAACAAGAAGAGTCATGATGTA
Source organism: Aethalodelphis obliquidens (assembly GCF_003676395.1). Taxonomy (NCBI): domain Eukaryota; kingdom Metazoa; phylum Chordata; class Mammalia; order Artiodactyla; family Delphinidae; genus Aethalodelphis; species Aethalodelphis obliquidens. The sequence continues at coordinate 49,515,206 of NW_020837948.1, read as the reverse complement.
TTTCAGTGTATTATTCCAAGGAGGATAACATACCTTGTACAGTAGTACCAGTCTGCAGCCAGGAGGACACACGGCTGTGATAATGTCCCCTTTCTTCCAGTTCTTCACTGTCACTTTCTTGTTCAACGCTGATGCATCACAAGGGAGAACTTTTCCCCAAGTGGTCACTTTCCTCCTGAGATTGAGAGAAATAATGAAATAATAAATATTAAATCAATTCCTTTATCTTACTTAGGGAGAAAGCTCAATAAATCAGAATAATCCTTTGCTTTTCTGAGGTATGTTATATCAATGCATATTAATATTTAAGCATAAACATATAGAGTATGATTTTTTCTGATCAAAGAGGAGATAATCATATATTCTATAACAAAATGGCCAAATTCAATCTGACATACTTAAGCCTTTCCATATGAATACCAAGGTTAAATAATGGCAAACAGGATTTTAAGATATTTTCCATTAAAAATGTTTAAATACTTAACATCTCACTTACAGTATTGCCTTTATAGTTGCAGCAGTATCCATTCAATATTTTGATAGTTTAAGATTGTTTATTCCTCTCTTAAGTCTCTTGTTCATCTTTATTTTCTAAAATACACTGAAATCAAAGGAGTATTTTTCCACAGAGGATATATGTAAGGAGATTAATCACTGCATAGCAGGAAAACCAGTGGCATAAAAATTATGCCCCCCTAATGTTTAATATTGGTATCCAGTAAATACAGTTTTCTGGATAAAGTCCAATAACATACAAAAAATTAGAAAAACATATGAAAATCACAAAAATATAGATGATATATAAATAACAAAAAGAGATTGTAAATGAGAAATAGATTTCTATATCCCCATGTGCTGAAAAAGCCAAATTCTGTGTGACTGTTTTAAATATATATTTTTACTCATCTGTGATAATTTTAGTTTATAAATCTGTCATTTTCCCCCCAAGAATTGCAAAGAGAGTTCCATAGCTTATGGGGAATAACTTAGAGCTAAATGACATAATTACAGGCACCCCACGAATGTACCTCTGTTGAGCTCCAGGAAGCAGTTTGCATAGTGAAATTGATCTTTGATGAACTGGCAGCCATAATAGAATTATTAAAGTGACAGTTTTTGTTTGCTTGTTTTTGTTTTTATCATTTGCTGAGCAGCTGTGTTCCTATTCAACTCAAACTGGTATAAAACGATTTCAGAAAGCTGGGCAAATGAAAGTATTCCAGGTGATGAAATCATGAATCAAATATTTTCACATTTGTTTTTCACAAAACAAAAACGCCTTGCTCTTAGATTCTACCAATCATATTCTACCTACATAGAAAGCACAGAAAGGAAATCTTCATGTTTTGAATATTGCCTTCCAGTTAGGAAGGCTATTGATATTTCAAATTCCTATTACAAGTTTAATTGACAAATCAAGGGACATATAATTTGATACTAAAATCATAAGGAAAAAAGCATCATCTGTTATGACCTTTTATAGCAGTTTTAACTAAAGTTAACTTGGATGCATACAAAAATTTTATCTATCAAAAGACAAAATGTATCAATGTTACTCTCAGGTAATAGAGAAAATTAGGCATCCTAAGGATAAAAAAAAGAGGACATAAAATGCAAAGATCTCATATCAAGCAAGTTCTACTAATCAGATAAGAGTTGATATGGAACAATCAGTGATGAAGAAAGCCTTCAAAATTTCAGGGCAATTCAGGAAGATAGAGTTAACAACAGAATCATTTAGAGGCTAGCATAATTTCATGGAAGTAGAAATTGTGTGACCATTTCATTTGATGGCACCAATATATTACAGTATAGTTTCCACAAAAAATTCACCCAAAGGTGTTTTGTTATAATGCGTTCACTGGTCCTGTTTAATATAAATATTTAACTAAGTGTATTTCATTATGATTATCCAAATTGTAGATTATCTAGGCACTGTGCTTTCAGGCTAATTATCCTATAGCCATTTAACTGATCATTGGGACTTCCACAAAAATTCAAGACTAGTTATACTGATGTTCTTAACGAGTAAAAAGCTCTACCCTCAAAACATAATTTTCTTCATAAATTAAGGAAAAAAATTTTTTGACAAGTTAAATTATATTTTAAAAATTTTAATATATTTTTGTATTGGTAAAGTAAAATTTAGCTGTGTAAGGAAATATGTCATAAAAGATGTACACGTTAGGCTAAGAATTTCAAATTAAACGAAGATATTGAGGTAATTTCTTTCATTTAAACATCTTAAAATCAGTGAAATACAAAGACAGTGATTTGGTTCAGACTAGTAAATTACTTTGTTGGCACAGTTATAATTCAGAATTGCTTAGGATAACAAAATAAGAAGAGAGCAGAAAGTGAGAAAGTGGTTATTTTTAAAAAAATAGATTTCCAGTTTCCAGTCTAACATATAAAGAACTTAGAAGGCATCACTCCTGTTCTCACAAGAAAAAACTGAACACACTGAAGATCAACTCTTCTTAGATCCATCAGAGAATTGAGGTAACAGGGCAAACCACCTCCCTGAAAACTGGAGAGAACGGAGGATACCAAGAATCATAGCTTACCAGAAGCGAACAATTCAGAAGCAGAAACCCATCACTGGAGCCAATATTAATAGGAATTTTTAACTATAATCAGTGAATTTCTGGAGAGTCGGTGTGGGCAAGCTTAAGCGTTAAAAACTCTAGAGAACCAGTGTTCAGGGGAGCGGGGGCACACTTTTGCATGTTTTACATTTAGGAGACCACTCATGTTTTCCAGATGAAGATCTAAGAAAAATTCCCTAACCAACCTAAGAAAAATACACAACTCCAGCCCCCTCTAGCATTCCTGTCTCATGAAAGTGTGCAGGGTGGGTTGGGCAGAGAGCTGACAAGCAATTATGAAGGTCATAGACTAGGGGCACGAGATCACTAAAAGACTGAGATACAAGCATAAGATTATAGAATATTTTTCTCCCTGCATCTTACCACCACATCAATCAGGCTTCTGCATAATAACAGTGGACTACATCTAAAAGAACTGCAAGTCTCAGACCCTATTTTAAAAAGTCTCTAGGGAAGCACAAGATACCAGGTGAGACTAAAACAAGGATGCTAGTGGAAATTTTAGCTCTTAACACCTACCATTGCAGAAAACAGTGAATACAGCCTCTCTCCTAGCCAGAAAAACATAAAATCTCACACTAAAGTCCTGTTTACCACAGTTCCTTTCACAAGCTAATCATATGAAGTTTTCAACAAAAAAGTTACAAGTCAATCTAAAAGGAAAATAAAAACAGTTTGAAGAGATAAAGCAAGTATCAGAACCATACTCAAATATGGCAGAAATTTTGGAATTATCAGACTGGGGGATTTAAAATTACTATGATTAATACAGTAAGGGCTCTAATAGGAAAAGTGGACAACTTGCTAAATCAGATGGATGGCTAATGTAATCAGAGATGAAAACTCAAAGAATGAATAAAAAAGATATAAAAATCAAAATGGGGAGGGGTGGTCAAGATGGCAGAGTAGAAAGACCCTGAGCTCACCTCCTCTCACAGACATACCAAAATCACAACTATTTGTAGAGCAACTATTGATGAGAAAGAACAGAAGACTAGAAGAAAAGGTCTATGACTAAAGATAAAAAGAAGGAATTACAAGATGTGTAGGAGGGGCAGAGATGTGCTATAGTCAAGACCTATACCTCTGGATGGGTGACCCACAAATGGAAGTTTAATTACAATTGCTCCCCAAGGAGCAAGGGGTCCAAGGCCCACACTGGGCTCTCCAGACTGGAGGTCCTACACTGGAAAGACAGGCCACCAGAAAGTTTGGCTTTAAAGTCCAGATAGACTTATTTTGGGAAAAGCCATAGGGCTCTAGGGAATAGAGACTCCATCTTAAAATCTCACATTCTCTAGGACGCAGGGCAGAAGCAGTAATTTGAAAGGAGCCTGGGTTAGACTCACCTGCTGATCTTGGATAGCCTCACAGAGAGGGGAGAGGCAACTGGAGCCAAACAGAGGGATATAGATACTGGGGCAGCCATTTCTGGGAGCTCATTCTACCCCATGGACACTGGTCAGAAAGCACCATTTTGGAATCCTCCCTCTAGCTTATTAGCTCAGGGATCCAGCCCCATTCACCAGCCTCTTGGCACTAGTACTGGGATGCCTCAGGCCAAGCAGTTAGCCTAGGGCGGGCACAGACCAACCTACCAGCAGGCTAGCTGCCTTAAGATGTCCTGAGACCACAGCTGCCCTGAAACTCAGCACTGTGCATGAGATAGCCCCAAATATTGCTCTGGATACCAGTGTATCAGCAGTTGCCCCAGAACCACCTAGGCCCCTCAGCCAGATGTCAGGACCTGGCCATGCCTACTAGCAAGCTAACACTAACTTCAGGATGCACCAGGGCCCTGCAACCAGAGAATCTGGGACTCAGGTCTGCTCACCAGTGGACAGGCTCTAGCCCCAGGACTGGCCTCACCCACCAGTGGGCAGGCATCAGCCTCAGGATCCCTTAGTCCCTTGCTCCATCCACCAGTGGATGGACATCAGCCCCAGGACCACTGCAGCCCTGCAACCTGCCTTGTCAGGACCCAACACACCCACCAGAAAGCTGGTACCAGCTCCAGGACACTGTGGCTCCCAGCCAGCACAAGCTCTGGAATGCCGGGGGTCCCTCAATCAGCTGCCCCAGGATCCAACCTCACCCATCAGTGGGACAACACCAGGTTTGGGTAATCTCAACTCACACAGCCAACTGTATCAGGAACTGGTCTTGCCCACCATTCCTGGTCACCTCCACACAAGGCAGGGCCTGGAAAACAACTGGACCAGGGGCCAGGCACACAGACCACCCACAGTAATCTGCCTACCTAAGTGCCCATGCAGCTCAAATAGGGGACCATGTTTAGGGCATATAGCTCTGGTGACCAGAAGGAAGTGCACTGCTGGTTTGCATAGAGCTTCCACAAAAGGACAATTCTCCAAGGCTGAGAAATGTAACCAACGAAATAAAAACAGAGATTTTGGCAAAATGAGGCAACAAAGGAATATATTCCAAAGGAAAAAGATAAAACCCCAAAAGAATTAAGTGAAGTAAAGATAAGCAGTTTACCCAATAAGGAGTTCAAGGTAATGATTATAAAGATGTTCAAGGAACTCAGGAGAAGATTGGATGAACAGAGAAATTTTTAAAAAGTAGAAGTTATAATGGACACCAAAGATAAACATAAAGGAACATAAGAGATTACTAGAAACAATTATACACCAATAAAATGGACAACCTAGAAGAAATGAACAAATTTCTAGAAAAATTCCTAGAATCTCCTAAGACTGTACCAGAAAGAAATAGAAAATATGAACAGAACAATTACCAGTATGAAACAGAATCAGTAATTAAGAAAACAAAACAACCAACAACTCCACAAAAACAAAAGTCTAGGACCAGATGCCTTCACAGGTGAATTCTACCAAACATTTAGAGAAGAGTTAACATCTACCTTTCTCAAACTATTCCAAAAATTTGGAGAGGAAGGAATGCTTTAAACTCACTCAGCAAGGCCAGCATCACACCAAAACCAGACAAAATATCACACACACACACACACACACACACACACACACACACAAACACACACAGAGAAAATTACAGGCCAATATCACTAATGAACATAGGGGCAAAAATTCTCTGAAAATATTAACAAATGGAATTCAACAATATGTTAAAAGGATCATACACCATGATCAAGTGGGTTTAACCCCAGAGATGCAAGGATGGTTCAACATCAGCAAATCAATCATCATGACACTGTACATTAACAAATTGAAGAATTACAATAATATGATCATTTTGATAGATGCAGAAAAAGCATTTGACAAAATTCAACATACATTTATGATAAAAATTCTCAACAAATTGGGTAGAGAAGAAACATACCTGAACACAATAAAGGCCATACATGACAAAACTACAGCCAACATCATACTCAACAGGGAAAAGATTAATGTATTTCCTTTAAGATAAGGAACAAGAGAAGGATGTCAACTTTCACTACTTTTATTTAACATAGCATAGGAAGTCCTGGCCACAGCAATCAGATAAGAAAATAAATAAAAGGAATCCAAATTGGAAGAGAAGAAGTAAAACTGTCAGTGTTTTCAGATGACATGATACTATATATAAAAATCCTAAAGACATCACCAAAAAACTAGTTGAATTCATCAATTAATTCAGTAAATTTGCAGGATACAAAATTAATATACAAAAATCTGTTGCATTTCTATACACTAACAGCAAAGTATCAAAAACAGAAATTAGGAAACAATCCCATTTACCATTGCATTGAAAAGAATTAAATACCTAGGAATAAGCCTACAAAGGAAGCAAAACACCTATACTTCAAAAACTATAAGTTGCTCATTAAAGAAATTTGAAGACACAAACAAACGAAAAGAAATACTGTGTTCCGGAATTGGAAGAATCAATATCATTAAAATGACCATATTCCCCAAGGCAATCTACAAATTCAATGCAATCCCTGTCAAATTACCAATGGCATTTTTCTCAGAACTAGAACAAATAATTCTAAAATGTATATGAAAACAAAAAAGACCCTGAATAGCCAAAACAATCTTGAGAAAGAACAAAGCTGGAGGAATCACACGCCAAGATTTCAAACTATACAAAACTATAGTATTCAAAATAGGACACTATGGGCTAAAAAACAGACACATAGATCAATAAAACAAAATAGAATGCTCAGAAATGAACCCACACATATGGGCAATTAATATACAACAAAAGAGGCAAAAATATATCATGGGGAAAAGGTTTGTCTTTAACAAAGGGTGTTTGGAAAACTGGACAGCTACATGGAAAAGAATCAAATTGGACTACTTTCTCACACCATATACAAAAATAAACTCAAAATGAATTAAAGATGTAGATGTAAGACTGTAAAGAATAAAGGTGCTTTCCTAGAAGAAAATATAAGAAGTACACTTTTTGACATTGGTCCTAGCAATATTTTGGGGGGATCTGTCTCCTTAGACAAGGGATAAAAGGAAAAATAATTAAATGGGACTAAATCAAACTAAATAACTTTTTCACAGTGACAGAAACTATTGACAGAACAAAAAGGCAGCCTACTGAATGGGAGAAGATATCTGCAAACAATCTAGCCCCTACATCTTCAAGCCCACCTCTTACCAAGGTGATAGCTGACAGCATACCATGGGGAAAGATATGACTTGTGTTCACATCAAATCTAGCTCTCCCAGCAAAGTCTATGGGCACATGCACACCATATGGGGATGTTCCCACCCAGACAGCTCCTCAAGAGGTAATATTTTCACCTAATTTTCTAGAGACAGAGAAAGTTAAGCAAAGTGAGAAAACAGTGGAATTTGTTTCCATTTAAAGAGCAAGAAGCCCCCACCAAAAAATACAATTAATGAAACAGAAATATACATTTTACCAGATAAAGAGTTCAAAGTATTAGTAATAAGACTACTAACTGAATTCAGGACAAGAAGAGGAACACAGTGAGGATTTTAACAAGGAACTAGAAAATATAAAAAAGAAACAGAACAGAAGAATATAATAACTGAAATTTAAGCCACAATAGAAGAATTTAACAGCTGAATAGCTTATACAGAAGAATGCATAAATGATAGAATAATAGTAATCACCTAATCAGAACAGGTAAAACAAGAATCAAAAACTGAGAACTATTTAAAAGATTTCTGGGATAACAACAAGCATACCAACATTTGCATTATAGGGGTCCCAGAAGGAGAAGAGTGAGAGAAGGGGGTCAACAATATATTTGATGAAATTATGGCTGATAAATTCCCAAACCTGAAGAAGGGAACAGATATCAAAGTTCAGGAAGCACAGAGCGTCCCAAACAAGATGAATCCAAACAGACCCACAACAAGACATATCATAATTAAAATGTCAAAAGTTAAAGATAAAGAGAAGTCTAAAGGCAGCAAAAGGAAAAAAGTCATATACAAGGGAACTTCAATAAAGTTATCAAATGATTTTTCTGCAGAAACTTTGCAGGCCAGAAGGGAATGGCAAGATAAGGGAAAAATCTGCAACATATAATATTCTACCCCGAGCAAGATTATCATTTAGAATTGAAGGAAAGATAAAGAACTTCTCAGACAAGCAAAAACTAAAAGAATTGATCAATACGAAACCTACCTTAAAATATGTTAAAGGTCTTCTCTAAGTGGAAAAGAAAAGGCCATAACAAGTAGTAGTTATACATAGGAAAGGAAAAATCCCATTAGTAAAGGCAAACATATAGTAAAAGCTGAGGATCAACCACTTAAATAAGCTAGTACAAAAATTATAAGAAAAAATGTAAAATCTATTATAACTACAAAAATCAGTAAAGGATAAACATGAAGAAGTAAAATATGATATCAAAATACAAAATGTGGGGGAAGAGAGTAAAAAATGTAGACCTTTTAGAGTGTGTTCGAACTTAAATGACTACCAATTTAAAACAAGTAAATATAGCTATAGGTCAACATGTATGAACACCATGATAACCACAAATCAAGTACCTACAATGGATACCAAAAGCAAGAGAGAAAGGAATACAGACATAACACTAAAGAAAATCATCATACCATAAGGGAGGGAACTAAAAGAAGAAAAGATCAAAGAAGAACTACAAGAATAACAAGAAAACAAATAAGAAAACAGCAGTAAGTACATGCCTATCAAGAACCACTTTAAAAATCAATGGACTAAATGCTCAAATCAAAGGACATTAATAAGACCCATCTATATGATGTTTACAAGAGACTCACTTCAGAGCTAAAGACACACACAGACTAAAAGTTAGAAGATAGAAAAAGATATTTCATGTAAACAGAAATGACAAGAACGTGGGGGAGCAAGACTCATATCAGACAAAAATAGACTTTAAAACAATATCTATAACAAAAGACAAAGAAGGGCATTATATAATGCTTAAAGGATCAATATAAGAAAACACTGTAACACTCATTAATATATATGCAAATAATACAGAAGAAGCTAAATATATAAAGCAAACAATAACAGACATGAAGCGATTCATTGACAATAATACAATAGTAGGGGACTTTAACACCCCACTTAAATCAATTGACAGATAATCCAGACAGGAAATCAATAAAGAAGTGCATCTTAAATGACACAACAGACCACTTGGACTTAATAGACATCTACAGGGCATTCCATCCAAGAACAGTAGAATACACATTCTATTCAAGTGCATATAGAATGTTTTCCAGGATAAATCACATGCTATACCATAAAATAAGTCTTAACAAATTTAAGAGGATAGAAAGTATATCAAGCATTTCTTCCAACCACAATAGTATGAAACTAGAAATCACTTATAGGAAAAAAAATGGGAAAAGCACAAACACATGGAGACCAAACAACACACTACTAAAAAAACAACAAAGAAAAAATCAAAGTGGAAATCAGAAAATATCTCAAGAAAAATGAAAATGGAAACACAGCTTTCCAAAATCTGCTCTAAGGGATGCAGGAAAAGAAGTTCTAAGATGGAAGTTCATAGTGATACAGGCCTACCCCAAGGAACAAGAAAAATCTTGAATAAAAAACCTAATCTATTGTCTAAAAATAATTAGAAACAGAAGAACAAATGAAGCCCAAAGCTCTCAGAAAGAAGGAAATACTAAAAATCCGAGAATAAGTAAGAGACCATAAAGAAAGAAAGAAAAAAAAAGAAAGGTAGAAAGAGAAAAAGAAAAGATCAATGAAACCAAAGATCAATGAAACATAAAATTTTGATAAACCTTTAGCCAGGCTTATGAAGAAGGAAATAGAGGACCCAAATAAACTAATAAAAATTAAAGAGGAAAATAACAACTAATATCACAGAGATACAAAAATCATAAGAGAAACCTATGAAGAGTTGTGTGCCAACAAATTGGACAACCTAGAAGAAATGAACAAATTTCTAGAAACATACAATCTTGCAAGACTAAATCAGGAAGAAATATACGGTCTGAACAGATGGATCACTAGTACTGAAACTCAATTTGTAATAGTAGTAATAATAATAAAAACCTCCCAGCAAACAAAAGTGTAGGAAAAGGCTTCACAGCAGAATTCTACTGAACTCATAGAGAAGAGCCAATATCTATTCTCTTCAAACTATTCCAGAAAACTGAAGAGGATGGAACACTCCCAAATTCATTCTATGAGGTAAAATTTACCCTGATACAAAACCAAAAATAGACACTACAAAAAAAAAAAAAAAAAAAAAG